>NW_024070190.1:21425703-21602968 GCF_014754425.2 Oryx dammah | reverse complement strand
GTCTGGACCTGGGCTTTTGTTTGCTGGAAGATTTCTGATTACAGTTTCAATTTCCATGCTTGTGATGGGTCTGTTAAGATTATCTATTTCTTCCTGGTTCAGTTTTGGAAAATTGTATTTTTCTAAGAATCTGTCCATTTCTTCCAGGTTGTCCATTTTATTGGCATATAATTGCTGATAGTAGTCTCTTATGATCCTTTGTATTTCTGTGTTGTCTGTTGTGATCTCTCCATTTTCATTTCTAATTTTATTGATTTGATTTTTCTCTCTTTGCTTCTTGATGAGTCTGGCTAATGGTCTGTCAATTTTATTTATCCTTTCAAAGAACCAGCTTTTGGCTTTGTTGATTTTTGCTATGGTCTCTTTTGTTTCTTTTGCATTTATTTCTGCCCTAATTTTTAAGATTTCTTTCCTTCTGCTAACTCTGGGATTCTCCAATTCTTCCTTTTGTAGTTGCTTTAGGTGTAGAGTTAGGTTATTTATTTGACTTTTTTCTTGTTTCTTGAGGTATGCCTGTATTGCTATGAACTTTCCTCTTAGCACTGCTTTTATAGTGTCCCACAGGTTTTAGGTTGCTATGTTTTCATTTTCATTAGTTTCTATGCATATTTTGATTTCTTTTTTTATTTCTTCTGTGATTTGTTGGTTATTCAGAAGAGTGTTGTTCAGCCTCCATATGTTGGAATTTTTAATAGTTTTTCTCCTGTAATTGAGACCTAATCTTAATGCATTATGGTCAGAAAAGATGCTTGGAATGATTTCGATTTTTTTGAATTTATCAAGGTTAGATTTATGGCCCAGGATGTGATTTATCCTGGAGAAGGTTCCATGAGCACTTGAGAAAAAGGTGAAATTCATTGTTTTGGGGTGAAATGTCCTATAGATATCAATTAGTTCTAACTGGTCTAATGTATCATTTAAAGTTTGCGTTTCTTTGTTAATTTTCTGTTTAGTTGATCTGTCCATAGGTGTGAGTGGGGTATTAAAGTCTCCCACTATTATTGTGTTGTTGTTAATTTCCCCTTTCATACTTGTTAGCATTTGTCCTACATATTGCGGTGCTCCTATATTGGGTGCATATATATTTAAAATTGTTATATCTTCTTCTTGGATTGATCCTTTGATCATTATGTAGTGGCCTTCTTTGTCTCTTTTCACTGCCTTTATTTTAAAGTCTATTTTATCGGATATGAGTATTGCCACTCCTGCTTTCTTTTGGTCTCTATTTGCATATAATATCTTTTTCCAACCCTTCACTTTCAGTCTGTATGTGTCCCTTGTTTTGAGGAGGGTCTCTTGTAAGCAGCATCTAGAGGGTTCTTGTTTTTGTATCCATTCGGCCAGTCTTTGCCTTTTGGTTGGGGCATTTAATCCATTTACGTTTAAGGTAATTATTGATAAGTATGATCCCGTTGCCATTTACTTTATTATTTTGGTTTCGGGTTTATACTCCCTTTTTGTGTTTCCTGTCTAGAGAATATCCTTTAGAATTTGTTGGAGAGCTGGTTTGTTGGTGCTGAATTCTCTCAGCTTTTGCTTGTCTGTAAAGCTTTTGATTTCTCCTTCATATTTGAATGAGATCCTTGCTGGGTATAGTAATCTGGGCTGTAGGTTATTTTCTTTCATCACTTTAAGTATTTCTTGCCATTCCCTCCTGGCCTGAAGAGTTTCTATTGAGAGATCAGCTGTTATCCTTATGGGAATCCCCTTGTGTGTTATTTGTTGTTTCTCCCTTGCTGCTTTTAATAGTTGTTCTTTGTGTTCGATCTTTGTTAATTTGATTAATATGTGTCTTGGGGTGTTTCGCTTTGTGTTTATCCTATTTGGAACTCTCTGGGTTTCTTGGACTTGGGTGATTATTTCCTTCCCCATTTTAGGGTAGTTTTCAACTATTATCTCCTCAAGGATTTTCTCATGGTCTTTCTTTTTGTCTTCTTCTTCTGGGACTCCTATAATTCAAATGTTGGAGCGTTTCATATTGTTCTGGAGGTCTCTGAGATTGTCCTCATTTCTTTTAATTTGTTTTTCTTTTTTCCTCACTGATTCATTTATTTCTACCATTCTATCTTCTATTTCAGTAATCCTATCTTCTGCCTCCATTATTCTACTATTTGTTGCCTCCAGAGTGTTTCTGATCTCATTTATTGCGTTATTCATTGTATATTGACTCTTTTTTATTTCTTCTAGGTCCTTGTTAAACCTTTCTTGCATCTTCTCAATCCTTGTCTCTAGGGTATTTATCTGTGATTCCATTTTGATTTCAAGATTTTGGATCATTTTCACTATCAATATTCGGAATTCTTTCTCAGGTAGATTCCCTATCTCTTCATCTTTTGTTTGGTTTGGTGGGCATTTCTCCTGTTCCTTTACCTGTTGAGTATTCCTCTGTCTCTTCATCTTGGGTATATTGCTGCGTTTGGGATAGCCTTTATATATTCTGGTAATTTGTGGAGTTCTCTTTATTGTGGAGCTTCCTCACTGTGGGTGGGGTTGTATCAGTGGCTTGTCAAGGTTTCCTGGTTAGGGAGGCTTGTGTTTGAGTTCTGGTGGGTGGAGCTGGGTTTCTTCTCTCTGGAGTGCTGTGGAGTGACCAGTAATGGGTTATGAGACGTCTAAAGTTTTGGAGTAACTTTGAGCTGCCTGTATATTGAAGCTCTGGGGTGTGTTCCTGTGTTGCTGGAGAATTTGTGTGATATGTCTTGCTCTGGAACTTGTTGGCCCTTGGGTGGAGCTTTGTTTCAGTGTAGGTATGGAGGCGTTTGATGAGCTCCTATTGCTTAATGTTCCCTGAATTCAGGAGTTCTCTGATGTTCTCAAGCTTTGGACTTAAGCCTCCTGCTTCTGGTTTTCGGTTTTATTTTTATAGTGGTCTCTAGACTTCTCCATCTATACAGCACCAATCATAACACATCTAGGTTAAAGATGAAAGGTTTCTCCACATTGAGGAACACCCAGAGAGGTTCACTGGGTTACATGGAGAAGTGAAGAGGGAGGGGGTAGTTAGAGGTGACTGGAATGAGATGCGGTGAGATCAAAAGAGGAGAGAGCAAGCTAGTCAATAGTCACTTCCTTATGTGTGCTCCATAGTCTGGACCGCTCAGAGGTGTTCACGGAGTTATACAGGGAAGAGGAGAGAGAGGAAGTAGACAGAGGTGGCCAGGAGGGTAAGAGAGAGGAATGAAAAGGAGAGAGACAAATCCAGCCAGTAATCAGTTCCTTAGGTGTTCTCCACCATCTAGAACACACAGAGAATCACAGAGTTGGATATAGAAGAGATGGGGGTCAAGTGGTCTGGTATTCCCATCTCTTTAAGAATTGTCCACAGTTTGTTGTGATCCACACAGTCAAAGGCTTTGGCATAGTTAATAAAGCAAAAGTAGATGTTTTTCTGGAACTATCTTGCTTTTTTGATAATATGACAGATGTTGGCAATTTGATCTCTGGTTCCTCTGACTTTTTTAAATCCAGCTTGAACATCTGGAAGTTCACAGTTCACATATTGTTGAAGCCTGGCTTGGAGGATTTTGAGCATTACTTTGCTAGCATGTGAGATGAGTGCAATTGTGCGGTAATTTGATTATTCTTTGCCATTGACTTTCTTTGGGATTGAAATGAAAACTGACCTTTTCCAGTCCTGTGCCACCGCTGAGTTTTCCAAATGTGCTCGCATACTGAGTACAGCATTTTCACAGCATCATCTTTTAGGATTTGAAATAGCTCAATTGGAATTGCATCACCTCCACTAGCTTTGTTTGTAGTGATGCTTCCTAAGGCCCACTTGACTTTGCATTCTAGGATGTCTGGCTCTAGATGAGTGATCACACCATTGTGGTTATCTGGGTCATAATTTTAATCTACTCAAGAAGAAATAACCAAATGAAAATGAAGGATATTCCTCTAAATATGTGGCTTGAATTTTTAAAAGGGCAAACCTCATGGAAGTCAAGGAAAAAGTAAGAAATTATTTGTTCCATTTCCAATCCATATGGACTTGACAACTAAATGCAGTATTCAATACTGGAGTGACCCCAGGACTGAAAAAATAGTTATTTAATCTACCCCTACCTTTGACTATAAAGTATATTATTAGACCTGTTGGTGAGATTTGAGCAAGGGAAATGGAAAATTATAATAATAACCATAGATGTGAATTTAGAAAACTTTAAATTTTACTATGAATCTGAAAGAGAATGATCTTGATTTTCAAGGAAATATGTGCTGAAGTATTTAAAGAAAAGTGGCATTATATCAACCATGCATTATCAAATACCAAGTAGAAAATGTAATAAAGAAAACTATACCACTTACGATGCAACAAACTCTGAGATATGAAGGAATAAACATGTATGTGTTATAAAATGGTATAGAATTAGAAAAGCACATCTGAATAAATAGGTAGATTTACTGTTTTCATGGATAGAAAAAGTAATACTCTAAAATTTTCAATTCTGACTAAAGTAATATCTAATATCAATAGAGTTCAATGCATTTCAATGGTACTGTTTGTAAAGTTAGACAAATTTGCACTAAAATCAATTTATACTAATAAAAAGGAAAAGAACCAGATAACCTAAAAAGAATGGAAAGGGAATGGATATTCCTTCACAATTATTAGTATCATAATTAATTAAAATAGTGGGGTATTAACACAAATTTATTTTATTTTATTTATTTTATTTTTATTTTATTTTATTTATTTTATTTTTATCAAGATTTTATTTTTACTTTATTTTACTTTACAATACTTTATTGGTTTTGCCATACATTGACATGAATCATCTATGGGTGTATACGAGCTTCCAATCCTGAACACCCCTCCCACCTCCCACCCCATCATATCTCTGTATCATCCCCATGCACCAGCCCCAAGCATCCTGTATCCTGTATCGAAAATAGACTGGCGATTCATTTCTTACATGATAGTATACATATTTCAATGCCATTCTCCCAAATAATCCCACCCTCTCCCTCTCCCTCAGAGTCCAAAAGTCCATTCTATACATCTGTGTCTCTTTTGTTGTCTCGCATACAGGGTTATCATTACCATCTTTCTAAATTCCATATATATGTGTTGGTATACTGAATTGGTCTTTTTCTTTCTGGCTGACTTCACTCTGTATAATCGGCTCCAGTTTCATCCACCTCATTAGAACTGATTCAAATGTATTATTTCTAATGGCTGAGTAATACTCCATTGTGTATATGTACCACAGCTTTCTTATCCATTCATCTGCTGATGGACATCTAGGTTGTTTCCATGTCCTTGCTATTATAAGCAGTGCTGCGATGAACATTGGGGTACATGTGTCTCTTTCAATTCTGGTTTCCTTGCTGTGTATGACCAGCAGTGGGAGTGCTGGGTCATAAGGCAGTTCTATTTGCAATTTTTTAAGGAATCTCCACACTGTTCTCCATAGTGGCTGTACTAGTTTGCATTCCCACCAACAGTGTAAGAAGGTTCCCTTTTCTCCACACCCTCTCCAGCATTTATTGCTTGTGGACTTTTGGATCGCTGCCATTCTGACTGGTATGAAATGGTACCTCATTGTGGTCTTGATTTGCATTTCTCTGATAATGAGTGATGTTGAGCATCTTTTCCTGTGTTTGTTAGCCATCCGTATGTCTTTGGAGAAATGTCTATTTAGTTCTTTGGCCCATTTTTTGATTGGGTCGTTTATTTTTCTGGAATTGAGCTGCAGGAGTTGCTTGTATATTTTGGAGATTAGTTGTTTGTCAGTTGCTTCATTTGCTATTATTTTCTCCCATTCGGAAGGCTGTCTTTTCACCTTGCTTATATTTTCCTTTGTTGTGCAAAAGCTTTTAATTTTAATTAGATCCCATTTGTTTATTTCTGCTTTTATTTCCAGAATTCTGGGAGGTGGATCATAGAGGATCCTGCTGTGGTTTATGTCAGAGAGTGTTTTGCCTATGTTCTCCTCTAGGAGTTTTATAGTTTCTGGTCTTACATTTAGATCTTTAATCCATTTTGAGTTTATTTTGGGGTGTGGTGTTAAAGAGTGATCTAGTTTCATTCTTTTACAAGTGGTTGACCAGTTTTCCCAGCACCACTTGTTAAAGAGATTGTCTTTACTCCATTGTATGTTCTTGCCTCCTTTGTCGAAGATGAGGTGTCCATAGGTGTGTGGATTTATCTCTGGGCTTTCTATTTTGTTCCATTGATCTATATTTCTGTCTTTGTGCCAGTACCATACTGTCTTGATGACTGTGGCTTTGTAGTAGAGCCTGAAGCCAGGCAGGTTGATTCTTCCAGTTCCATTCTTCTTTCTCAAGATTGCTTTGGCTATTTGAGGTTTTTTGTATTTCCATACAAATCTTGAAATTATTTGTTCTAGTTCTGTGAAAAATACCACTGGTAGCTTGATAGGGATTGCACTGAATCTATAGATTGCTTTGGGTGGTATACTCATTTTCACTATATTGATTCTTCCGATCTATGAGCATGGTATATTTCTCCATTATTAGTGTCCTCTTTGATTCTTTCATCAGTGTTTTATAGTTTTCTATATAAAGGTCTTCAGTTTGTTTAGGTAGATATATTCCTAAGTATTTTATTCTTTTCGTTGCAATGGTGAATGGAATTGTTTCCTTAATTTCTTTTTCTACTTTCTCATTATTAGTGTATAGGAATGCAAGGGATTTCTGTGTGTTGATTTTATATCCTGAAACTTTACTATATTCATTGATTATCTCTAGTAATTTTTTGGTGGAGTCTTTAGGGTTTTCTATGTAGAGGATCATGTCATCTGCAAACAGTGAGAGTTTTACTTCTTCTTTTCCAATTTGGATTCCTTTTATTTCTTTTTCTGCCCTGATTGCAGTGGCCAAAACTTCCAGAACTATGTTGAATAGTAGTGGTGAAAGTGGGCACCCTTGTCTTGTTCCTGACTTTAGGGGAAATGCTTTCAATTTTTCACCATTGAGGATAATGTTTGCTGTGGGTTTGTCATATATAGCTTTTATTATGTTGAGGTATGTTCCTTCTATTCCTGCTTTCTGGAGAGTTTTTATCATAAATGGATGTTGAATTTTGTCAAAGGCCTTCTCTGCATCTATTTAGATAATCATATGGTTCTTATTTTTCAATTTGTTAATGTGGTGTATTACATTGATTTGCGGATATTGAAGAATCCTTGCATCCCTGGGATAAAGCCCACTTGGTCATGGTGTACGATCTTTTTAATGTGTTCTTGGATTCTGATTCCTAGAATTTTGTTGAGGATTTTTGCATCTATGTTCATCAGTGATATTGGCCTGTAGTTTTCTTTTTTTGTAGTATCTTTGTCAGGTTTTGGTATTAGGGTGATGGTGGCCTCATAGAATGAGTTTGGAAGTTTCCCTTCCTCTGCAATTTTCTGGAAGAGTTTGAGTAGGATAGGTGTTAGCTCTTCTTGAAATTTTTGGTAGAATTCAGCTGTGAAGCCGTCTGGACCTGGGCTTTTGTTTGCTGGAAGATTTCTGATTACAGTTTTAATTTCCATGCTTGCGATGGGTCTGTTAAGATTTTCTATTTCTTCCTGGTTTAGTTTTGGAAAGTTGTACTTTTCTAAGAATCTGTCCATTTCTTCCAGGTTGTCCATTTTATTGGCATGTAATTGCTGATAGTAGTCTCTTATGATCCTTTGTATTTCTGTGTTGTCTGTTGTGATCTCTCCATTTGCATTTCTAATTTTATTGATTTGATTTTTCTCTCTTTGTTTTTTGATGAGTCTGGCTAATGGTTTGTCAATTTTATTTATCCTTTCAAAGAACCAGCTTTTGGCTTTGTTGATTTTTGCTATGGTCTCTTTTGTTTCTTTTGCATTTATTTCTGCCTTAATTTTTAAGATTTCTTTCCTTCTACTAACTGGGGTTCTCCATTTCTTCCTTTTCTAGTTGTTTTCGGTGTAGAGTTAGGTTATTTATTTGACTTTTTTCTTGTTTCTTGAGGTATGCCTGTATTGCTATGAACTTTCCTCTTAGCACTGCTTTTATAGTGTTCACAGGTTTTGTTGTTGTGTTCTATGCATATTTTGATTTCTTTTTTGATTTCTTCTGATTTGTTGGTTATTCAGAAGTGTGTTGTTCAGCCTCCATATGTTGGAATTTTTAATAGTTTTTCTCCTGTAATTGAGATCTAATCTTAATGCATTATGGTCAGAAAAGATGCTTGGGATGATTTTGATTTGTTTGAATTTATCAAGGTTAGATTTATGGCCCAGGATGTGATCTATCCTGGAGAAGGTTCCATGAACACTTGAGAAAAAGGTGAAATTCATTGTTTTGGGGAAAAATGTCCTATAGATATCAATTAGGTCTAACTGGTCTATTGTATCATTTAAAGTTTGCGTTTCTTTGTTAATTTTCTGTTTAGTTGATCTGTCCAGAGATGTGAGTGGGGTATTAAAGTCTCCCACTATTATTGTGTTATTGTTAATTTCCCCTTTCATACTTGTTAGCATTTGTCTTACATATTGCGGTGCTCCTATGTTGGGTGCATATATATCTATAATTGTTATATCTTCTTCTTGGATTGATCCTTTGATCATTATGTAGTGGCCTTCTTTGTCTCTTTTCACAGCCTTTGTTTTAAAGTCTATTTTATTGGATATGAGTATTGCTACTCCTGCTTTCTTTTGGTCTCTATTTGTGTGGAATATCTTTTTCCAGCCCTTCACTTTCAGTCTGTATGTGTCCCTTGTTTTGAGGTGGGTCTCTTGTAGGCAGCATATATAGGGATCTTGTTTTTGTATCCATTCAACCAGTCTTGGCCTTTTGGTTGGGGCATTCAACCCACTTACTTTTAAGGTAATTATTGATAAGTATGATCCCGTTGCCATTTACTTTATTGTTTTGGGTTCGGGTTTATACTCCCTTTTTGTGTTTCCTGTCTAGAGAATATCCTTTAGCATTTGTTGGAGAGCTTGTTTGGTGGTGCTAAATTCTCTCAGCTTTTGCTTGTCTGTAAAGCTTTTGATTTCTCCTTCATATTTGAATGAGATCCTTGCTGGGTACAGTAATCTGGGCTGTAGGTTATTTTCTTTCATCACTTTAAGTATGTCTTGCCATTCCCTCCTGTCCTGAAGAGTTTCTGTTGAAAGATCTGCAGTTATCCTTATGGGAATCCCCTTGCGTGTTATTTGTTGTTTTTCCCTTGCTGCTTTTAATATTTGTTTTTTGTGTTTGATCTTTGTTAATTTGATTAATATGTGTTTTGGGGTGTTTCACCTTGGGTTTATCCTGTTTGGAACTCTCTGGGTTTCTTGGACTTGGGTTATTATTTCCTTCCCCATTTTAGGGAAGTTTTCAACTATTATCTCCTCAAGGATTTTCTCATGGTCTTTCTTTTTGTCTTCTTCTTCTGGGACTCCTGTAATTCGAATGTTGGAGCGTTTCATATTGTTCTGGAGGTCTCTGAGATTGTCCTCATTTCTTTTAATTCGTTTTTCTTTTTTCCTCTCTGATTCATTTATTTCTACCATTCTATCTTCTATTTCACTAATCCTGTGTTCTGCCTCCGTTTTTCTACTATTTGTTGCCTCCAGAGTTTCTGATCTCATTTATTGCATTATTCATTATATATTGACTCTTTTTTATTTCTTCTAGGTCCTTATAAAATCTTTTTTGCATCTTCTCAATCCTTGTCTCCAGCTATTTATCTGTGATTCCATTTTGATTTCAAGATTTTGGATCATTTTCACTATCAATATTCGGAATTCTTTCTCAGGTAGATTCCCTATCTCTTCCTCTTTTGTTTGGTTTGGAGGGCATTTATCCTGTTCCTTTACCTGCTGGGCATTCCTTTGTTTCTTCATCTTGGTTATATTGCTGCGTTTGGGATGGGCTTTCTATATTCTGGGAATTTGTGGAGTTCTCTTTATTATGGAGTTTCCTCACTGTGGGTGGGGTTGTATCAGTGGCTTGTCAAGGTTTCTTGGTTAGGGAGGCTTGTGTTGGAGTTCTGGTGGATAGAGCTGGATTTCTTCTCTCTGGAGTGCAATGAAGTGTCCAGTAATGGGTTATGAAACGTCAATGGTTTTGGAGTAACTTTGAGCTGCCTGTATATTGAAGCTCAGGGGTATGTTCCTGTGTTGCTGGAGAATTTGCATGGTATGTCTTGCTCTGGAACTTGTTGGCCCTTGGGTGGTGCTTGGTTTCAGTGTAGGTATGGAGGTGTTTGATGAGCTCCTATCGATTAATGTTCTCTGGATTCAGGATTTCTCTGATGTTCTCAGGATTTGGACTTAAGCCTCCTGCTTCTGGTTTTCAGTTTTATTTTTACAGTAGCCTCAAGACTTCTCCATCTATACTGCACCAATGTTAAAACATCTAGGTTAAAGATGAAAGGTTTCTTCACATTGAGGGACACCCAGAGAGGTTCACTGAGTTACATGGAGAAGGGGGGGGCAGTAGTTAGAGGTGACTGGAATGAGATGAGGTGGGATCAAAAGAGGAGAAAGCAAGCTAGCCAGTAATCACTTCCTTATGTGCGCTCTACAGTCTGGACTGCTCAGAGGTGTTCACGGAGTTATACAGGGAAGAGGAGAGGGAGGAAATAGACAGAGGTGGCCAGGAGGGTAAAAGAGGGAAATCAAAAGGAGAGAGACAGATCCAGCCAGTAACCAGTTCCCTAAGTGTTCTCCACCGTCTGGAACACACAGAGATTCACAGAGTTGGGTAGAGAAGAGAAGGGGCGGGAAGAGACTGAGGCCACCTGGTGAAGAAAAAGGAGAGTCCAAAGGAGGAGAGAGTGGTCAAGCCAGTAATCTCCCTCTCAGGTAAAACTGGGTACCGAAGATTGGGTTTTTAAATGTACAAAATTGACAACAAATACCAAAAAGCAAAGATTAAAAATCTAGAGTAGAGGTTGGATTTTCAAAAATACAATATTAAAGAAAAGAAGAAGAAGGAAAAAAAAAGTCACAAGAATTATTAAAAAACAACAACAACCACAAAAAGACTATATACGGCATTTGCTTTAAAAACAGGGTCTTTTCTTTTTGAAAAGTAATAGTAGGTTATAAAAATAAAAATTAGAGAAATAGAGGACTTAAATTTTTTTTAAGTTAAAAAAAGAAAAGAAAAACAATCACGCAACAACTTCAACACAAAAAAGGAAGAAAAAAGAATGATTGTAAAAATAGTAAAGATATATCTGGCCCTTTCTCTGGTGTTGTGGGCAGTGTGGGGTCACTTCCATGGCGGTTCCCTCTGTTTAACTTCTTCTGTTTGCTGATCTCTTCAGTGTCTGATTTCCATCTTGACACAGGGAGGGTGGTGGTGGACACTTTTTATTTTTTAGGCTCACTTGTTCCGTCGCGCTGTGGGGAGCAAGGGATGCTGCAAACAAATAACACTGACGTGTGCTCGCAGTGTCTCATCCATGCTGGGCTTGCCCCTGCTCACCGCGCATACTGCTCAGGCTCTACGTTGCTCTGCCAGGAACTGTCTGAGGCTGGCCCTAGGCTTCATGCACCTCCCCGGTCTAAGGCTCAGGCTTAGCGCTCAGGTAGCCCTTAGAGGCTCAGATTCAGTTGGGCCTGCGTTTTGTGCCCTTCCCAGGTCCAAGTAGCTCAGGTGTTTGGCGAGCGCAGTCGCTGCGACTTACCGTCTTTCCCGTCTCTGCTGCTCAGTTTTCTGGGTGTACCACTGGCGTCCCTTCTCAGGCGGATAATGACTGTCCAGAATCCCCAGAAGTCTTAGTTAGCAAAGAAGCCTGCTTGCATTTTGGTAGGTAATGTCTGTCTTGGGCTGCAATTGCCCCCTTCCAGCCCTTAAGGCTCTGGCCAGGCCTGTCACCAGAGGGGGATAGTCTGCCGCCGGCTATTTCTGTTCCATCCTTTGTTCTGTGTGCAGTCCTGGCGGTATCTTATGTTCGAGCTTTTCGCGTGGTACCTATCCCACAGTCTGGTTTGCTTGCCCAAGTTTGCTCTGGTTATGCGCGGGCCATTCCGGCCCGATTCTTAAAAAGTACTGCAGGCCGCGCCCCTGAGGCCTGATTCTTAAAAAGCACTGCAGGCCGCGCCCCCGAGGCCCGATTCTTAAAAAGCACTGCAGCCCGTGCCTCCTGCGCCTCCCCGCCCAGCCCCCACTTGCTATTGGCGGATGCAGGCGTCTGCGCTGCTTTTCCACTGGGGGATTTACTGTTGGGCTCGTAATCTGTTGGTTTTAATTATTTATTTATTTTTCCTTCCTGTTATGTTGCCCTCTGTGCCTCCGAGGCTCGCCACAGCCTCGGCAGCGAGAATGTTTCCTGGTGTTTGGAAACCTCTCTCCTTAAGACTCCCTTCCCAGGACGGAGCTCCCTCCCTGGGAAGGAGCTCCCTCCCTACCTCCTTTGTCTCCTTTTTCGTCTTTTATATTTTTTCCTACCTGTTTTTGAAGACAATGATCTGCTTTTCTGGGTGCCTGATGTCCTCTGCCAGCATTCAGAAGTTGTTTTGTGGAATTTACTCAGTGTTGAAATGTTCTTTTGATGAATTTGTGAGGGAGAAAGTGGTCTCCCCGTCCTATTCCTCTGCCATCTTAGGACTGCCCCCAATACAATAAATTTTTAAAAAATAGATTGAATTAGGGCTGCCATAACAAAATACCATACTTGGTGACTTACACAACAGATTCATTTTCTCACAGGTCTGGAGATCAAAAGTTCCAGATCAAGGTACCAGCTGATTCTATTCCTGGTGAGAGTTGACTTTCTGGCTTGCAGATAGCCACCTGCTTAATGCATACTCACATGGCCTTTCCTCTGTAGCATCTGTGGAGGGAAAAAGGGAGCAAGTGAACTCTGGTGTCTCTCCTTCTTCTAAGGGCACCAATTCTACGGATTCCACAGACAGAGGAGCCTGGCAGCCTGCAGTCCATGGGTCACAAAAAATCGGACAGGACTGAGAGACCAACACTTCCACTTTTAGTTCTACTGAATTATGGCCCCAACTTTATAATCTCACTTAACTTGTATTTCTTCTATGTCCCTATATATAGTCACATAAAGATTCCTTCACCCTTGATGTTCAATCAATTGCCTCTTCCTCCACCATTAATATCAAATCAAGTGTCCCTTCCTTCCCACCTGTGACACTAATGAAGCCCTTCGTAGTAATTTTTCTTTCTCTCCCATCATGCTGCCGTGTCTCAAATCTCTACTGATCCCTATTGTATTTGGGAGATTCCCAGGTGGCTCAGTGCTAAAGAACATGCCTGCCAATGCAGGAGACGTGGGTTCGATCCCTGGGTTGGGAAGACCCCTTGGAGAAGGAAATGACAACTTGCTCCAGTATTCTTGTCTGGAAAATCTTATAGACAAAGGAGCCTGGTGGGCTACAGTCTATGGGGTCACAAGAGTCAGACATGACTTAGTGGCTAAACCACCACCATCACATTGTATTTGGAGTTTAGTGTCCCTCCTCTACTGCAATAGTTTATTCCCTATTTTATTCAATAAAATCTGTCTTGCTGCTTTTAACAAATGTCAAGTGACTTTCAGATTTAAATGGAAACTTGAATCTTTGGGGAAATGGAATATTAAAAACAAAAAGGGGAGGTAGACAACAGACTTTATACATTCATATAATGAGTAATGATGATGAGAATAAAAATGAAATTAAAACCCTATTTTGTATCAAAGGTTAAAATATGTTATTTTATACTCTGAAAGTGTGAAAGTGTTAGTCACTGAGTCATGTCCTACTCTTTGCAACCCCATGGACTGTAGCCTGCCAGGCTCCTCTGTCCACCGAATTCTCCAGGCAAGAATACTGAAGTGGGTTGCCATTTCCTTCTCTAGGACATCTTCCCAACCCAGGGATTAAATCCAGGTCTCCTGCATGCAGACGGATTCTTTCCCATCTGAGCCACCAGGGAAGTCATTTTATACTACAGATTAAAAATAAATTTCAAATGAATTAAAAACAAAATTCAGTATTAATTAAAACTTATTTTAATAAAGAGCACTAGTTTGGGTATTAGGAACCTTGAGAGGCTACAATACTTTGGAGAATGTAAAGCCCTGGATTAACGCCTTTCCTTGAGTAGATAAGAAGATCAGTAATTATTTACATACTAGTTACCATGAAATATAACTTGTTATCATAAAATTTACCTTCTGCCTAAGCCTGTTTCTTAAAAGAGGGAAAGCACTTTCCTAAAATTATAAAGTTTGTTTTTAAAAATCCAAAGACTTGACTTCTGACTTTGCAATTATGGATATTTAATATAAGAAATTAGGTATCAGAATGTTTGTTAAGAAAAACGTGTCTCTCCACATAGAATTGTAAATTATTTTCCAGGGGAGCTTACTCTTACACATTTTGTGATTATAAGTCTGCTCTTCATACAATCACCTATATAGATAAAGATACCTCAACACTATAAAAAATACTGTAGGTGATTGTACAATTAAGAGAGTATGTAAAATCATTTTTCCTTTTAAAAATCATTTAAATTCTAAAATATTACTTTAAAACACAATGTAGAAACTTTGTTTTCTATGATGACAAAACATAAAAACACCTTATGAAACTCTTAGAAGAATATGTAGAAAATTTTTGCATCCTATAAGGAAGGAAAGATAAACACACACACACTGATAAAACAAACAAACAAAAAAACCTGTATAACAGAGACATCATAAACAACAAAGCTAAAAATTTATTTGGAGAAGGTATTCACAGCATATATTACAGTTATCATAAAAAACAAAGAACTCAACTTTTAACTTTAGAAGTCAACATATAGATTTTTCAAATATCACATGAAACAGCTGGTCATATGATATGAAAAGCAATTCAAAAAGGAAGAAGCCAAATCACAAAAAATAATGAAAGAAAAAAAAATAATGAAAGAAAATCTCAATCATGTGAGAAGAAAGCCAATTATTTTTTCAAGTTACTTTTTTATCATCCTCGGAGTAACAAAATACGTGGCATATCTAAAGTTGGCTAGGATTGTAAGCAAAAAGGAAGTCTGCCATCTACTAGAGGAAATATCCACTAAGGAGAACATCTGGTCTAGTAAATTTAAAAACTTGACTGTGCTTTCAATGACAACCCTTCAATCCTACATTTGCTAAGTACTTTACAGAACTCTTGCACGTGAACAATAGGAGTCATGTCCAGGATGTTTTTTATAGCAGGGCACAATAAAAGATTTATAGTACTTAAACATCCATGAATAAAATAAACTGTAATATTCATATATTGAAATACCATATAGCACTTAAGATGAACAGACTTAATTTATATATAGTGCATGGAAAGACTTGCAATACCTAGTGTTAAGAAATTCAAGATGCATAAAGAATAATTATTTCTGTGAAATTTTAAAACAAAAATACAGAAAGAAATTTATATAGTAACTCTTCTTAAATATAGCATGAAAGTGTACAGTATATATACTGATTAATATTCTGCATCAATTTGGCTAGACAGATTATGCACCTATATATCTATGTATGTGTGTCTGTGTGTGTGTGTGTATATATATATATATATAGAGAGAGAGAGAGCATGCAAGAGAGAAGGAGAATGGAACAGGGTTAAGAAATAGAACCCTGACTAATATTGTACAGTTTAAGTCTCAAAACATTCACAGGAAATATGTGAAGCCAAGTTCAGGTTGGTAGACGGAGGGAGGGAGGCAAATTGTTTGAGGGCAGTAACAAAAACTAGCTTTCCCTATAATGTTTTATTAAAGTACATATATCATTATATGAAATTTTATATAAAAGTACATATTCATATCTCAGGCAAAAATGGCAAAAATGTTAATTAATTCTAGAAAGTAGGAATGTGAAAATGATTTCCATTATTCTCTCTACTTTTCTATACCTTTAAGCACAAAATAAATAAGCATTATGTTGCAGAGTAATTTTATCTGCATCATTACAATGGTGGTGCTTTGCATGGAGTCCTGATTCACGTAGCCTGTGTGAATACTACCTCAGTGAAATGTCCCTCATGCTTCCCCGCAATTGCACTTTAATTTCATTTCATTCAGCAACATTCGGCCTCCTAATGCAGTCACAGAGGGAACCATGCCCTGGATTGAGAAAGAAAAAGACTTTGATAATGAAAAATAAGATGAAAGTGAAAGTGTTAGTCACTCAATCATGCCTGCCTTTTTGTGACCATATGGACTATAGTCTGCCCGGTGCCTCTGCCCATGGAATTCTCCAGGCAAGAATACTGGAGTGGGTTGCCCTTCTCCAGGGGAATCTTCTCAACCCAGGGATTGAACCAGGGTCTCCTACAGATTATTTACCATCTGAACTACCAGGGAAGCCCAAATTTAAGGGCTTCAAATTAACAACTTTGGTTTATTCACCAACCTTAGCTTCTTCCCTCCTGATCTGTCTTCTTCACAGTCCAGCCACTAGGGTACCACAGGTGTCCAAGGCAATTATGAAGAGACCATCAGCTGGGAGCTCAGCATTTCCTTCCTAATACAGATAGTGAGCTTTGCAACCCACAGATTTAACGTGCACAGAATTTTGAGCACTCACAGAGTTGCTCTAAGGGTGATGTGACTGTGCTCACTCTCAGAGAGAAACCTCTTCTTTCCTATGCAGCTAAACTTGTGTCTCAGATCACAGAATGTCACCTGGTCTGGGTCCACCTTCTAATAAGGTCACTGAAACCTCAGTCTCAGCCCAGCCAGGAGTCCTTCTCTCTCAGGAAGACTAGGCCTCCTTTTTCATCAGGTAAATTTTGTCACCTAATGATGACCAATTTATTTTTATTAGGCTCCAGGTTGACCAATTTTGATTGTTAACAATATGGTAGATGTAGAGCTGTGTGTTTTACTTACAAAATTGTTGCATAATTTAAGATCCCTATAAGGCAAGCCTTCTCCATTTTAAGAAGAGGTGATTGCAGCACAAAGGTTAAATGGTTTATCCATAGACACATTACTATTATTGATCCAATCTCTGATTTAAACTCAGAGCTGTCTGCTTCCGGGGCAATTGGGGTAGATCAAATAAGATGGTGAAGTAGGGGGACAGGGAACTAACCTTCCCCATGAACACATCAAAAATACACTGATATGGGAATGAATTTCCTCTGAAAACTAACTACGAACTGGCAGATGGGCTCCTGTAAAACCAAGGTTGCGAGTAAGATCCACACATAATTGGGCTGGGACCTGTGCCACTGGGAGGTGACTCAGCAAAAGGGAGATTCCACACAGAGACACCTACCCTGAGGAGTGAGCAAGAAGAATCACAGAAGAGGCGTCCTAGCCCTGGGGTCCTACGTCAGAGAAGATGAGCCCCATGGGTGACTAGAGGACTGCTGGTACTAACGGGAGGGCTGCGGGAAGCTTGGATGTTGCTCAGTGCAGGATGATGGCTTGTCCCCAAAGGGGTACAGAGTGCAGATAGGATTATTCTAGTAGCTTCTGGGCTTCCTGTAACTGCCTCAGCTTGTGCCCGGCACCAAGCTGTCTGAATCCTCCAGCCCTGCTCACACAACCAGGGAGACTTGGTCATGGGACTCAGAGATGACACAGTCCCAGGGCAAGGCCTGGGTGGGGTGGTTGGCAGCCACTGTTCAGCACATCAGAATAAACGAACAGCAATGAAGGCAGTCGTTCCACCACAGCTCACAGCCTGATACACACCAAGAGTTCACGTGGGCCCCACCTAGCCTGCAGTGAAGCTTCACAACAAGGCACGTGGGGGAAGTTGGAGGAAGGGATCGCTGTGTAGGACAAAGGGGACTTGCACTGGAGGCGGCCTCTGAGCAGAGCAAGGGCAACAATCACAGGCGCCTGCACAGGCAGCTCATCACAGACAGGTTGGACCTCTGTCTGCAGCTGTCACGAGCCAAGAGCTGCCGTGGGCCTGCCTCGCTTCAGCACTCTCCGTCTGTGGCAAGTGTCCCAGTGCTGGGAGAGGGGTAAGCACACATTTAAAGAAAACAGAGCAAGCTCGTGCCTTCAAGGCTTCTGCTCCAGCAACTTGGGATCAGACCTTGCTCCTGATGGGGTAGTGGCAGCCACTGAGAAGGGGGAAAGTACTGCCTCACACCTGACTCCAGTACCAGCCATTCCATCCCAGCCCCTTCCCCTATCAAGATGACAGTGGTCAACACACCCCGAGGAAAGACGTGACTTGCTTCCCTGCCAAATCCAACGCTCAAAGACACGGAGCTCTTACAGTCGGTACAGGGATGCCCCCAGACAAGAACATCCCTTCAAGACTGCAGTAGGTAGCTGCTGCTGCTACTGCTGCTAAGTCGCTTCAGTCATGTCCGACTCTGTGCGACCCCATAGACGGCAGCCCACTAGGCTCCTCTGTGGTTCACCTAAATTCTGAACTGTCAGAGATGGTTAAACAAAATGCAAATGAAGGGGAACCGCTCTCAATTGAAAGAGCAAGAGCAAAATCGTGAAAAAATAATGAAACAGAAATTAAAAATTTACCAGACAAAGAATTCAAAGCGTTGGTAATAAAAATGTTAAGAGAATTAGGGAACAGAATAGATGAATATAGTGAAAGTTATAACAAGGAACTAGAAAATATAAAAGGGGCTCAATTAGAAATAAAGAATTCAATAACTGAAATTTAAAGAAAAACACACGCTAGAAGGAATGAATAGCACATTAAGTGATAGCGAAGCTTGCATAAGTGAAAAATAGAACAATGGAAATCACCCAATCATAACAGCAAAAAGAAAAATGAATTTAAAAAATTAAAACAGTGTGAGAGATCTCTGAAGTAATAATATTGAATATACCAACATTTGCACTGTAGGGGTCTCAGAAGATGAGAGAGAAGGGGATTCAAAAACATATTTGAGGATATTCTGGTTAAAAACTTCCTAACCTGAAGAAGGAAACAGATATTTTGTCATAAAAAACTCTAATCATTTATAGTTATTTTCCAAACACTTGCTACAGAGGTCTGCCCTTCGCTGTGCTTGTCACTGCTTTCTGTTCTTCAGTATTCTAAATCCCTGCATTGTTTTAGCATGTTCTATTCAGAGCATTGAACAGAAGAACTCCTAAGGAATAGTGGATACTTTTTATTCAATTTGTATCACTCTGACTCCTGCAAGTTGAGGTCCCCAGGTAATACAAAGACTCTGAGGACAGAGACTGCCTGCTAAGTAGCTTCAGTCATGTCTGCCTCTGCGACCCTATGGACTGTAGCCTGCCAGATTCTTCTGTCCATAGGATTCTCCAGGCAAGAATGGTGAACTGGGTTGCCGTGCCCTCCTCCAGACGACCTTCCCAACTCAGGGATGGGGTCAAACCCGTGTCTCTTATGTTTCCTGCATTGCCAGGCAGGTTCTTTACCAGTCACCACCTGGGAAGCCCAAGATAGAGATTAAAGTACAGGAAGTTCACTAAGAGGTGTTCTTGGGATTGACATCTATGGAAGTAAAGGAAGCCAGCTGAAAGGAGAGAGAAGTCGGGCAGTGGTGAAGTCTCAGTCAAGATCTCAACTTATTCCTTGAAGGGTTCTAAAGCTGATCTGGTGCTTCAGAGGTGTACAGATTTAGGGCAAATGCCCCACTCCTTAAACCTCTGGGGAGATCAGTTATTCGGCGCTCCTACACCTTAAACCTCTGGGGAGATCCGTTATTCGGCACTCCTACAATGAGAAGGCATAATCTTGGGCAGTCAGTTTTCCTCAGCCAAGGCAGTTCCTGAAAAGTGATAATGCTGACCACTGTCTTGGCAGCTGTCTTCCCTGCAGCTTGGGAAATAGGTCCTTCAGTCTTGTGGACCTATTTCAGTCTATATGGGTGTGTGTGTGTATTAGTGGCTGAGTTGTGTCCAACTCTTCATACCCCATGAATTGTAGCCCACCAGACTCCTCTGTGCATGGAATTCTTCAGGCAAGAATACTGGAGTGGGTAGTCATTCCTTTCTCCAAGGGATCTTCCTGACACAAGGATCAAAGCCGGGTCTCCTACATTACAAGCATATTCTTTATAGTCTGAGCCACCAGGGAAGATTAGATGTTCTATGAGTAGAACATCATAATGTCCACTGCAATGACAGTATTTACAGAGTTCAGCACTTCTGAGGGTACAGTTGACCCTTAAACACATCGGTTTGGACTGGGCAGGTCCACTGATAGAGGGATTTTTTTTTCCCATAAGTAGGTGCTACATGGTTCAAGGTTGGTTGAATTCAAGGATACTGATGGAGGTCAGTTGGAAAGTTAAAGGCAGATTTTCCCCTATGTGAAATGTCAGTGTCCCTAACTCTAGAGCTGTTCAATGGTCAACTGTGCTTAGGAGACAGAGTCGGGGAGAAGTTAGCTCTGAAAGTTTAAAAAATTCAGAAACGGTTACAGATTCAATTAAATTTTGTATTTTCTCTTGTTTAAAAACAAGAAACTGTGAGTGGAATAGGTTGAGGTCAGTGGATTATTTTTGGACTAACAGCTCATGTTGAAGGTAGAAAAGTCCCAAGACAGGGATTGACTTTTAGTTAATAAATAAATGGCTCTAGGAAGTCAATTAATCCCTTGGACTTCTAGTTTCACCATACAAGCAACAGTCTCCCACATCATGGGCATAAAGATTAGGAGAGAGCCTATGTAGAATCCAGCACTGTGTGAAGGAAGATGGCTTAGTAACAATGATCTTAATGATCTAAGTAACAGTGATCTCCCAGTTAATCTTGGGAGTTACTGTATTAGTCTGAGTTCTCTAGTGAAAGATAACCAATAGGATATACATATTATTATTATAAAGAGAAAGAGCAAGAAAATTTATCATGAGATATTGGCTCGGGAAATTATAGAGGCTGAGAAGTCCCAAGAATAGCAAGCTGGAGAGTCACAGAAGCTGACAGTGTAGCTCTATTCTGCATCCTAAGGCCTGAAAACCAGCAGAGCTGATGGTACAAGTTCTAGTCTAAAAGCCAGCAGGCTCAAAACAAAAGAAGGTCCAATGTTTCCATTCAAAAGAAAGAAAAGACCAACGTCCAAGCTGAAAATAGTCAGGCAGTAGGGTTTCCTTCTTCTCAGCCTTTTTTTTTTTTTTACTATTCAGGCCCACTCAAGTTGGGGAGAAAAATCCATTTTACCTGTTTTTCTGATCTAAATGTTTATCTCACTCAGAAGCACCCTCATAAACACGTTCCAGAATAATGCTTGACCAGATGTCTGGGCACCCCATCACCCAATCAAACAGACACATACAATTAGCCATCACACACAGGTTACTCCAAATTGAAACACTATATTATAATATGAAATCCTTCAGTAGATGACACTGCAGCAGAAAGCAGAAATGTGTATCTAACTGATTGATCTAATCATGACCTGCTGTCACTGAACCCTGAATTCACCTGACAACCACCCCTCTCTGTTCCAATCACCATATTTGGGGGTAGTTGTATAAGACAAATCCTTGCTCCATTATTATTCTTTTGAAATAATATAATAATTTACCCAATATCCTGCTGTCTGACTGACATGTCTGACTCTTTGCGACCCCATGAACTACAGCTCATCAGACTCCTCTGTCCATGGGATTTTCCAGGCAAAAATGCTGGAGTGGGTTGACATTTCCTCCTCCAGGGATCTTCCCCACACAGGGATCAAACCCATGTCTCTTGCAAGTCTCCTGCATTGCAGGCAGATCCTTTAGCACTGAGCCACCAGGGAAACCCATAATTTCCTACTAATAAAGCCCATGGGACTAGAAATTAACCTTATTATTAATTTCTAGTCCCAAGGGGCTTTGGAGAGGAAAGGGTTCTTCAAACCCTAAGGGTAAATTAGAAGACAAACAGAAATTCCTCAAGTTAGAGCATTAAAAATACAACCAGATATTTGGCCTAGTAAGAATTAACTACTTGCTAATCTGTCTTCTTATCTCAATGAACTGAGTGGGTATTTGTCTTTCTTCTCCACGGCTAATAAAATGGAAAGCCATGTCATTATTCTAGCATCTCTAAGGATTAGTCTCTTAGAGGCCTTGCCACCATACTAACAGGAGAGGCTCAGTGATTGTTGGGTACCTTCCCAGTTTGATTGTTTGAAAGTAACAGTTCACCTCTTAAAGACCTTGGGCTTTTGGCTTCATAGACTCTAAATTGTGTTACACAATTCATTTGAAGAGGGTCACTGCCCAATAATGCTGATCTATTTTTTTACACTCAGCAAATGGGTTATTTGATTTTCTCTTCTTCCCAATTAGCATCGGTGGTAGATTTCCTAACACTGTGATTTGAGCTTAAGGTTAAACATGGCATGCCTGTCTGTTGTTCAAATCAATGCTGCCCTGACATTGCTATTCCTCACCTAAACTTCCATCGATGATTTGATTTAAACCAGCTGTTTTGGCTAATTCAGTAATTAGTGACTTGGCAAAGCACTAATAGTATTGGAAGGTAGGAAAAAATAACTCAGATTTACATATGTAATGAAATTTCAGCACGAATAGTTTGCTCCGAAGAATGATAATGTTTAATATGAAACTCAAGTTTTTAAAAATAAAAAATACTAAATGCTCTTTGCACGTAAGATCCATACACTTGCATTTCTCCATTCTATGAATACCAAATATGTGCCTTACATTGTTCCAAATGTTTTACATACATTGCCATAATCCCAGCTTCCCAGGTAGCCCTAGTGGTAAAGAATCCTCCTGCCAATGCAGGAGACGCAAGGGACTTGGGTTCGATCCCTGGGTTGGGAAGATTCCCTGGATAGGAAATGGCACCCCACTCCAGTATTCTTGTCTGGGAAATTCCATGGATACAGGAGCCTGGCAGGCTACAGTCCATGGGGTCACGAAAGAGCCAGACACAACTAAGCACGTACATATTAATGCATAGTGACCCGAAAAGGTAGGCACTATCGGTTCCACCTTACAGATGAGAAGCTAAAGCCTAGGAATACACAATGCTTTCACCAATGTCACAGGGCCACAAAATGAAAGAGCAGGTAGTTAAACTTAGTTATAACCTGAAAGTCCATGTTCTTTAAATTCTTCTCCATGGATCTTACACAATTTCTTCCACTCCCAATGGGTAAACTATGAAAGTCACACCTGCCATAGGTCAAGAAAGCAGAATGTTTTGTCTTGATTGCACATGTTAAAGGCTTGGATGTTGTGTCCAATGGCTCTAGAGAGGGAGCTGGGTATGGGACCAGGTTTCCATTTAAAGACCCAAAATTGTTTGGTGTTGGTCATGTTAGAAATTATTTAACAATCTTGAAATTTCTGCTATGCATACCAGCTTATACTACAGGTCTAGAAATGTCAATTTCACATGTATTAACCTAACTGTTGGCAAGGATGGGTATCCTTTGACCTTGGGCCTAGTGGCATTCTCTACTTTTAGCCCAAGAAAAATCTCTGAAAGGGAGAAAAAATGTGACTTTTTGTCTATTATCCTGTGCTAGCATTGGGAATAAACAGCTAAATGATAGCTGTGCATGCTCAGTCCTTTCAGTCATGTCCAATTCTGTGCAACCCTATGGATTGTATCCCACCAGGCTCCTCTGTCCATGGGATTCTCCAGGCAAGAATACTGGAGTGCGTTGCCATGCCCTCTTCCATGGGATCTCCTCAACCAGGGATCAAAACTGCATCTCTTGCGTCTCTTGCATTGGCAGGCAAATTAACATTATTTGTTGCCAACTGCATACCCTTCAAGCTTCATATAGCCTAAACAATAAGATGTTTGCCCATGTTGCCCAGGAACTCAAAGTCTGCTGTTTCTAGTTCAAGTTCAAGCGAGATAAAGCTGATGGAACACCAACCTTAATACTGGGCTGTCACAGGAATGACCAAGTAATGACCCTTTGACATCACAGAGGGCCAAAACCTCCACTCTTAGATCATACTAAGCACCTCAATTTTTGAATGTCTGGATGGCATCACTGACTCGATGGACATGAGTCTGAGTGAACTCCGGAAGTTGGTGATGGACAGGGAGGCCTGGCATGCTGCAATTCATGGGGTCACAAAGAGTCGGACACGACTGAATGATTGAACCGAACTGAACTAATCCAGTGAAGAAAAACTTAATCTAGACATGTTGTACAGAACAGCAATTAGTTCATCTTTTCCTTATCTCTAAATACCTTTCCCCATGCCTAAGACACCTGCTTCTGGAGGGATGTCATATTTGAGACTCATTCTCCCATTTCCTTGCTTGCTACCTTGTGAATAAACCCATTCTTTGCAGCAAACCTCAATGTCCCAGCATTTTGGCTTGCATATCGAGCAAACAAACCTGGTTTGGTAACATTTCTAGGAACCTTGTGAGATAGGGCTTTTAGAAATGAGAAAATTGGGGCTGGAGAAGGTCAAGTGCCTTGCCTCACCTACAGTGCTGGTGAGGATGAATGCTTCTGTATCAGACAGGGCCCCTGTAATTCTGCACCCCTGATTTGTTGTTGTTCAGTTACTAAGTTGTCTGACTCTTTGTGACCCCATGGACTGCAGCATACCAGGCTTCTTTGTCTCCCAGAGTTTGCTCAAATTCAAGTCCATTGAGTCAATGATGCCATCCAACCATCTCACCCCTTCTCCTCCTGCCCTCAATCTTTCCCAGCATCAGGGTCTTTTCCAATGAGTCAGTTCTTCACATCAGGTGGCCAAAGTATTGGAGTTTCAGCTTCAACATCAGTCCTTCCAACGAATATTCAGGGTTGATTTCCTCTAGGATTGACTGGTTTGATCTCCTTATTGTCCAAGGCACTCTCTAGAGTCTTCTCCAGCACCACATTTTGGAAGCATCAATTCTTCGGTGTTCATCTTTTTTATAGTCCAACTCTCACATCCGTACCGGACTACTAGAAAAATTATAGCTTTGACTGTATGGACCTTTTTCAACAAAGTGATGTCTCTGCTTTTTAATACACTGTCTAGGTTTGTTATAGCTTTTCTTCTGAGGAGCAAGTGGCTTTTAATTTCATGCCTGCAGTCATTGTCTGCAGTGATTTTGGAGCCCAAGAAAATAAAATCTGTCACTGCTTCCACCTTTTCCACATAGCTAGTTAACCAGCATGTTCTTTTGTGTGAAGCCTAGAAAGATTTCAGAACCTCCTCCTCCACTTTGGGTACTGCCCCCCAAAACCCCACATAACCATCTGAGTAGTCACCAATGGGTTGATATGAAGTGGCACAGCTTTTAAATCTACTTCTAACCTTACCAGATGAGATACTAATATGCTGGCAAAGCCATTGAGACACTTTAGGAAATGAAGCAGGCAGCCACATCACACTGCTGCCTTGCTTTGGTGAGTTAATCCATCATGTGTGGCTGCTTTTCTAATAGTATACCAAGGGCCACAGGAAACAGGTGATTGCTTAGTCCAACTGCCTTCCCCAGAGACAATCACCAACAACCCAAGGTCTTATTGTCCTGGAGGGCTGAGCCACTGTTTACAGAATTCGAGTTTCATTTAACTAAGAAAACACATTTTAAAATTGATTTTCTCTCAAAACACACTTGGGTTTTGTAAATGTACACAGAAAGTAGTTTTCTGAAGTTAAATACAATTCCCTGGAGAAAGTTTGCAGAGCAGCCTTAAAGTTAAACTAAACTCCATTTCTTTCCACACCACCCAGCTCTCTTTATCATTTAAATTAGGTGAGTTGAAGTATGCAGAGTCTGCACCACTGTGGGACAATTTAGATGCTCAAAATCTCCCCTTTCTATACTGACTTCCTTTCTTTGTAAGGATCACTTTCTTCCCTCAGACAACTCTGCAGATAATGGATAAAGATTTTAAAAATAGTTAAGCCCAATCTTTAATTAAATTACAAGCAACATTTTCAAAAATATTTTTAATAGAAAATCTCAAAATTGCAAACACCATGGTTTTAATTATATGCAATTAATCCAAAGGCTTCATTTCTTAAAAACTCTTTCATTTATTCACTGATAGACAAAAAAGGATTTAAAATGTAAGTATATTTCCTTTCAAAGAAAATGTTCAAAAAGATTATCAAAAAAAGACAAAGAATGTAGCATTAATAGAAAGCAGTTTTATGTAATTATATTTGTAAGAAATTAGAAAGCTAAAGGCCAGATTAAAAAAATGGTAAGGTGGACCACATATTCATTACAGAAATTTCTAGTCAAAACGTGTATTTCTAAATATTAATAACAAGTTGGAAAATGTTTAAAAATTGTTCAGATAACAAATACATAATTTCACAATACAGTTAACTCTTACTAACATTTTTATAGAAATTCATATTAATATACTTAAATACATATACATATTAATATATTTAAATGCATTTATTTTTATAAGTTCATGATTTCATGTGTATGTTTTTATGTAAGTATATACATGTATAGATAGACGTGTATGTATATATACATTCATGTACAGTGGTATGTACCTGTGACTGTGCATGTGCGTATGTATTATATGTACATGTATGTGTATGTACATTGTTTGTGCTTTTGTATAATCATTTGTATATGTGTGTGTTTCTGTATATTTATCAATATGTGTATATACGTCTTTGTTTATTCAAATATATGTCTGTGTACGTGTGTCTCTATATATGTGGTTATATTTGTGTGTGAATGCATGTTTGTGTTTGTATGCCTGCATATCTATATGTGTAGTTTCACCTAAAATAATATGTGGTCCTCTCATTACCATTTAATTCTAAAGAGTTTTTATCTTGTCTTTATTATTTTTGTTTTATACATTTCTGTAGTTTGTTCCATAGTTTAAAGGGTCAAGTAATTTTCAAAGCTCATTACAGAAATATCACTATATTCCCCTCCTCTCCTCATAAGCAACTAGTTTAAGTCTGTGAGCCAAATCTTCTATCATTTGACTCCATGTATCTGAAGGACACATTTCTACTTCCATAAACTTTAGTCTTAAATATTAGATAGCAATTCCCAAACTTAATATGGAGGTTTACCTGGTTTTCATTGATCCTCCCCACCATCACTCATCCCTTCCCTTCCTCATCAGTCCCATAATTTTCTCAGTATACTCTAATTTTGTTTAGATCAATGGTCATGCCCACTTTGGTATTTCCATGTAAACATAACTTATCATTGATTATTTTGTTGTCTAAACAGTACACTGATTTTCTTTAGCTTATATACTCTGAGCATATCATGACCTCACAATCAAATTCCTCCAGTTGCATAATTCTCATGGCAGGTGGTTGAGACACATCAGTTCCATCTTTCCCCTGCTGGAAGAGTCCTGCAGTTTCTCAGATGGCCCAAACTGGACAGATGGAATTCTGGACTTCTCCCATTTTAGCATCTGTGTGATCATCCTGAGAATTCTGTCTGCTTTTGCTGGGCTGGAGCCTCTATTTCTTTGATTCTTTATATTCCAATCTCTTAGTTTACTCCATGAACTTGGCAAAGTGTTTTATTATTGGTTTCCTGAGAAAAGGAGTGTATGAAAGGCTACTTTTAAGAGTATTCATTTCTGACAAATTTCTAAGTCTATTCTCACAATAGTTTGTTGAGAAATAGAATTCTAAGTGAGAAATAATTTATTTATAAGGCATTCCTCCATCGTCTTCATGGAGGACATCTTCATAGACTTCATCGTCTTCATAGACTTCATGGATACAATGAAGAGTTTAATGACTAATGACCCTTTGATTCCTGATTCATTGAATGAACAGCCCTCTTTCCTCCCGCTTCTCCTCTTCCTCTCCTTTTCTTCCATTCCTCTCTATCAGTACCATCTCTCTCTCTCAGTATTTTCTGACCCCACAGTTACAAAATGTCTACATACAAAGGGATGAGGTATTGTCTCTATTGACTCAATACACTGAACGATTAAAGAGCCTGTTCACTGCTGGAACATATTTTATTTCTGGGAAAATGTTTTTCATTATGGGCTTCCCCTTTGGCTTAGGGGTAAAGAATCTGCCTGCAATGCAGGAGACTTGGGTTAGGTCCCTGGGTAGGGACGCTCCCCTGGAGAAGGGAATGGTAACCCACTCCATTATGCTTGCCTTGAGAATTCCATGGACAGAGGAGCCTGGCAAGCTACAGTCCATGCGGTCTCAAAGAGTTAAGACACGATGGAAGCAACAGCACGCATGAGCATTTTTCATTATTTCATTGATGCTTCATTTCCTCTCTTTTATTTCTTGTCTCTGGAACTTCCTTTTAGAGTTATACAGTGAAAATGTCCACATTACATGCTTTTTTTGCCCATTGGACCACCAGAATCTACTACATTGACTGGGAGTTAGTATACATTGATTGAGTGAATTATTTCTGTGAACAAGTAATTTAAGTGACTACATAATTTTAATATATTATGTAGGTCATGTAATATTTTGCACTTTGACATTTATTTAACATTATTAGAAACTTCAGTTGTTTCTTAAATTTCAGTATAATGTTCCTGTCAACGATCTCTTTGTCTCTTTTCATTACCTTCCAAATAATTTCTTTATACCTTTTCCCAATTCTATAATTTTGTTTGGAGTTTCATTTACTCTGCTAGTTATTATTACTCTTTTTAATATGTAAGTGTTCATTTCTAGGAGTTGTCTTTGTTATTTTTTAAATCCAATTTTTTTAAAAAAAATTTCATAGTCTTCTTCTTCTTACCTATAGTCTTTACTCCCTCTTTATTTATAAAAACAAAGTAAGAAGATTGGGGTCTAGTTATACCTATTCCTTTGAGAGTATGATTCTACTGTAATTTTTTTCTCACTTTCACTTGTATAGCTTTTTCTTTTTTCTTTTTTTAATTTGGCTTCTGATTATGTGCTCATATATCCCTTGAAATTTTGCCCTGGGAATTCTTTGAGAAGTTGGATGAGGTGTATTGTTCACAAGAGTATTTACATCTGCCTCTTCTAGCTCTTGAGGACAATATCAACTATCAACATTAACCTAAATCCTCACTATACCATCCTCCAGGCAGTATAAATGTGGGCTGTAAACCACATGAGTGTTGGCTTATGGTCTACTTATTCCCAAGAAAAAATTATTTTGCACCGTGCCCAGCACCAAAGATTTAGACATAAATTCCTTCTTTAATTTATTTAAACATAGTAAGAAATATTTGCTAAGTACATCTATTTTTTAAGTCTTTGAGGGTGCGGGGACAGATGACTCGCTTCTGGTTCACCTTGACAACCTTATGTAACCCTCCTACTAGATTCTCAATCGAGACTAAGAATAAGTTTTTGTTTGTCTGTTTTTTTAAGCCCTACATCCTGGACTATAAGGTCACAATAATGTGTAGGAGTTGCTTAGTGCTGTGGCTTCCCACTTTGACATAATTTTGGCCTCCAAGAATTAATTTTTTTTCTCTACCCCCAAAATATACCTTTTTAATCTAGTATTTTTAACTTTTTTAATTTAAAGGGTCTATCAAGGTATTTATTTGATTATACTGCCAGAAGTATAACTTACTATTTTTTTTCTGTTCTGATAAAGACAAAAATAATACTAAGATAAATGGAAAGGTATGGTCCAAATCTGTAAAGCACACTTGAATGAATACAACATCATTGTACCAGCTTATGTTGTCTGTGCCCTTCTACTCAAACTAACTATCCTTCCTACCTTCTTCTCAGCGAAGTTCTAAACCTTCTTTGGTACCCAAGTTCAACTTCCAATGTAAAGTCTATCTGAACATTCTGGTCAATATTAATGTGAATGTTTCCAACTCTTATATCAGATACATAAATAATATATATATTATAGGGTTTCAAATAAGATCATCATCATCTCTATATTGCATATGGAGAAACTGAGCTTAAGACTACATAAATGAGAAAGCACTAAAACTGGTATTTCAGACTTTCCACTGATTCCTCACCTTGAAGCTGCAATATCCCACAACACCAAATCTTACTTATTTCTTTGCTGGCAAAGTTACATCTCCAGGATATGCATAGCTGTAGTTCTTACAATAGGCTGATGGAGGCAGCTTTAACCACCAGACTGTACTTATTAGTAGCCCCTTCAAAAGGACTTCCAAAACATGCCATCTAAGTAAAACGTAGGTCTGCTTTCACATGTTTCTTTAACTGTGAAATAAGGGTTACCCAAAGGGGTCATAACAGGCTTTCGCACTTTATAATCCTGAACAGTCTGTCCTCTAAGACTGAGGCTGATATTTTCTTACCTGCGTATCACTTGCAGGAGCAGCAGCTACAGTTCTGCTCAATCCTCCCTTTTATCCACTCCCTGGGTTCCTGAGAGTCTCTAGAGAATTTAGATGATATAGCAGCTCATAGTTTTAGGAACCCTGCTCTCAGTAATACTAGCACTACTAGCTCTGCTTTTAAAAATCAAAACTATGTAAGAGACCTTTTAGAAGACTTTATAGTGTAAAGAATATACATTGTAAACAATGAAATAATGCCATTTGCAGCAACAAAGAAGGACCTAAAGATTATCATACTAAGTCAGTCAGACAGAGAAAGACAAAAACCATATGATGTCACTTATATGTGGAATCTAAATATATATGATACAAATGAACTTATGTACAAATGAGAAATAGATTTACAGACCACAGAAAACAACTTTATGATGACCAAAGGGGAAGCAGGGAGGAGGGATAAATTAGGAGTTTGGTATAAACATATATACACATATATACTACAGATGGAGAAAACAATCTTATGGTTACCAAGGGGAAAAAGAGAGGAGAAGGGATAAATTGGGAGACTGAGGTTGACATGAGAAATTGAGGTTGACATATACATATTATTATATAAAAAATAGATAACTAATAAGAACCTACTGTATAGCACAGGGAACTCGATTCAATACTCTATAATGACCTATATGGAAACAAAATTTAAACAAAGAGTAATTCATTCTCAACGGATTCAATTTCCTGTACAGCAGAAACTAACACCACATTGTAAATCAACTATACTCTAATAAAGATTAATTTAAAGAAAAAAGAACATATGGATGTTACTGTAGAGAAAATAGGTAACCAATAAGAACATACTGCATAGCACAGGGAAATATACTTAATATAGATTTAAGGGACTAGATCTGAAAGAGAGAATGCCTGATGAACTATGGATGGAGGTTCATGACATTGTACAGGAGACAGGGATCAAGACCATCCCTATGGAAAAGAAATGCAAAAAAAGCAAAATGGCTTTCTGGGGAGGCCTTACAAATAGCTGTGAAAAGGACAGAAGTGAAAAGCAAAGGAGAAAAGGAAAGATAAAAGCATCTGAATGCAGAATTCCAAAGAATAGCAAGGAGAGATAAGAAAGCCTTCCTCAGCAATCAATGCAAAGAAATAGAGGAAAACAACAGAATGGGAAAGACTAGAGGTCTCTTCAAGAAAATTAGAGATGCCAAGGGAACATTTCATGCAAAGATGGGCTCAATAAAGGACAGAAATGGTATGGACCAAACAGATGCAGAAGATATTAAGAAAAGTTGGCAAGAATACACAGAAGAACTGTACAAAAAAGATCTTCACAACCAAGATAATCATGATGGTGTGATCACTCACCTAGAGCCAGACATTCTGGAATGTGAAGTCAAGTGGGCCTTAGAAAGCATCATTATGAAAAAAACTAGTGGAGGTGATGGAATTCCAGTTGAGCTATTTCAAATCCTAACCAGATGATGCTGTGAAAGTGCTGCACTCAATATGCCAGCAAATTTGGAAAACTCAGCAGTGGCCACAGGACTGGAAAAACTCAGTTTTCCTTCCAATCCCAAAGAAAGGCAATGCCAAAGAATGCTCAAAATACTGCACAACTGCACTCATCTCACACACTAGTAAATGCTCAAAATTCTCCAAGCCAGGCTTAAGCAATAAGTGAACCATGAACTTCCTGATGTTCAAGCTGGTTTTAGAAAAGGTAGAGGAACCAGAGATCAAATTGTCAACATCTGCTGGATCATGGAAAAAGCAAGAGAGTTTCAGAAAAACATCTATTTCTGCTTTATTGACTATGCCGAAACCTTTGACTGTGTGGATCACAATAAACTGGAAAATTCTGAAAGAGATGGGAATACCAGACCACCTGACCAGCCTCTTGAGAAACCTACATGCAGGTCAGGAAACAACAGTTAGAACTGGACATGGAACAACAGACTGGTTCCAAATAGGAAAAGGAGTACGTCAAGGCTGTATATTGTCACCCTGCTTATTTAACTTCTATGCAGAGTACATCATGAGAAACGCTGGGCTGGAAGAAGCACAAGCTGGAATCAAGATTGCTGGGAGAAATATCAACTACCTCAGATATGCAGATGACACCACCCTTATGGCAGAAAGTGAAGAGGAACTAAAAAGCCTCTTGATGAAAGTGAAAGAGGAGAGTAAAAAAGTTGGCTTAAAGCTCAACATTCAGAAAACGAAGATCATGGCATCCGGTTCCATGACGTCATGGGAAATAGATGGGGAAACAGTGGAAACAGTGTCAGACTTTATTTTGGGGGGCTCCAAAATCACTGCAGATGGTGATTGCAGCCATGAAGTTAAAAGACGCTTACTCCTTGGAAGGAAAGTTATGACCAACTTAGACAGCATATTAAAAAGCAGAAACATTACTTTGCTGACTAAAGTTCATCTAGTCAAGGCTATGGTTTTTCCAGTGGTCATGTGTGGATGTGAGAGTTGGACTATGAAGAAAGCTGAGCACTGAAGAATTGATGCTTTTGAACTGTGGTGTTGGAGAAGACTCTTGAGAGTCCCTTGGACTGCAAGGAGATTCAACCAGTCCATTCTAAAAGAGATCAGTCCTGGGTGTTCATTGGAAGGACTGATGCTAAAGCTGAAACTCCAATACTTTGGCCACCTCATGCGAAGAGTTGACTAATTGGAAAGGACCCAGATGCTGGGAGGGATTGGGGGCAGGGGGAGAAGGGGACGACAGGATGAGATGGCTGGATGGCATCACCGACTCGATGGACGTGAGTTTGAGTGAACTCTGGGAGTTGGTGATGGACAGGGAGGCCTGGTGTGCTGCGGTTCATGGGGTTACAAAGAGTCGGTTACAACTGAGTGACTGAACTGAACTGATAAGGGAAAAGAATTTGAAAAAGAACATATATATACATATACACACACATATACATATATAACTTTTCCGTATACCTGAAAACACAACATTGGAAATCAACTATATTTCAATTTAAAAAAAGAATATACATTTTTATACAATTTCGTGTATCTCCCTATGTTGTAGGAATGCGGAGGCCCCCCTACAGAGCCCCAAGCGTGGGCTCTTGTCTAACACTCAGAAAAGAATTGTCCGAGGAGACATGTGCTGACCAAGTGAGAAATTTTATTGGGAAAGGGCACCCAGGTGGAGAACAGTAGAGTAAGGGAACCCAGGAGATCTGCTCTGCTGCGTGGCTCGCAGTCTCGGGTTTTATGGTGATGGGATTAGTTTCTGGGTGGTCTTTGGCCAATCATTCTAATTCAGGGTCTTTCCTGGTGGCACATGCATCGCTCAGCCAAGATGGATGCTAGCGAGAGGGATTCTGGGAAGTGGACGGACACACGGTGTCTCCTTTTGACCTTTCCTGAACTCTTCCAGTTGGTGGTGGCTTATTAGTTCCGTATTCCTTATCAGGATCTCCTGTCATAAAACAACTCATGCAAATGGTTACTATGGTGCCTGGCCAGGGTGGGCGGCTTCCATCAGTGTGCTTCCCCTAACACCTATAATAAGCGAGATGCTGCCACTTTACTCAGTTACTTCACACAGACTGAGAATTCCTGGTGAACACATCCTGTTTCCTGCCTGGGTTCACAACTGCACTGTGCCATGAAAAGGTTAGGTTAATAATCCCAGACATCTCCTCCAGTTTAACACCTTATCACCATCTCACTTTCTTGTTTCCCTGTCCATACACACGTGTTAGAATTCCCTCTTGACTCATCTCTTTTAGGCGTGTTCCTAGCCTCCTAACACATGTCAGCACCTTAACAATAAGGACTCCATCTGTTTCCTGGCATCCACTCCTCCCTCCTATGCAAATACTGGTACACGGCAGCCCACAGGGAGCATGTGTCAAATCAACTTATGAATCTTTCTCATGTCACATATATCTTTACACTGTTGGAGCACTGACCTCATCGAGTGCCTCACACCCACCCCATACACCATTCTCAATAACCAAACAAACACCACAAAGCCGAAAACCACTCACCACCATTCCCTCTTGCACATATGTCCACTCTACTAATTTACTGTTTAAAAATAAAGTGTAGCTTCTACCTATTATTTGTTTGTTCAGTTGCCCAGTCATGTCCTATCTTTGCAACCCTGTGGACTGCAGCACACCAGGCTTCCCTGTCCCTCACCATCTCCCAGAGTTTGCCCAAGTTCGTGTTCATTGCATCGGTGATGCCATCCAGCCATCTCATCCTCTGATGTCCTGTTCTCCTTCTGCACTCAATCTTTCCCAGCATCAAGGACTTTTCCAATGAGTTGTCTGTTCACATCAGGTGATCAAAACACTGGAACTTCAGCATCAGTTCTTCCAGTGAATATTCAGGGTTGATCTCCCTTAAGATTGACTAGTTTGATCTCCTTGCTGTCCAAGTGACTTTCAGGAGTCTTCCCCAGCACTGCAGTTTGAAGGCATAAATCCTTTGGCATTCTGCCTTCTTTACACCAGCTTTCACAACTGTATGTGACCATGTACCCTATTAACAGCTTATAACTCACTTAAGTTCACTTAATAACAGTGCTACGTGTAAATAACATTTATCTCACTCTTCTAGATGTGTAAAGTGGGGTTCAGAAAAGATAAATAGATTCCCCAAGGTCACAGTTATGTAATGTCTCAGTTGGATCTGGCATGCCATGAATATCTATGATCAAAATATCACATCACCATCTGGAATACTGGGCATCTTGTAACGTCTTGTTCAGAAGAGAGATGAAGGGTACGTTCCCCACGTCTTTCCCCTAAGCAGCCTTAGAACCAGGTCTGTGATTTCTGTGGGTGATCAGATTTAAGCATCTTTATTTGGAGGCTTCTCTGAGAAACATTGAGATGAATGAGGCTGTGTTCGTACTTGTGTCATGGTTTTAGGTGGCTTAGAAAACATTGTAAATGATGTCTGAAATAGAATATTCTCAGTTCTGAACTCCAGGATTTCATGATGAGAACCTAAGTTCCTGTTGGGAACGAGGTATTTTTGTTCATGATTCAATTTAGACACAAGCATGAACCCTGCCAGTGTTTCTCTCTCTACAACCTTCCCACATTCTCATCCCAAGAAATTACCCAAAGTAATATTTGGAGTTATGAGTCCTAAATGTGCTTGTTTGAAAAAAAATTAAAGGGTCAAGGGAATTTTAAAACTACAAATTTTGTTTTAGATTTTTTTAAAAGACCTCTAATGACCTTCTGTCAGTCTGACTGAGTTTCAACAGGATACCATAGACTTGGTGGTTTATAAACAACAGAACTTCATTCCTCACACATTGGAAGCTGAGAATCTAAAATCAAGGTGCTAGCAGATTTAGTGTTTGGAAAGTGAAGAGGAACTAAAAGCCTCCTGATGAAAGTGAAAGAGGAGAGTAAAAAAGTTGGCTTAAAGCTCAACATTCAGAAAACGAAGATCATGGCATCTGGTCCCATGACTCCATGGGAAATAGATGGGGAAACAGTGGAAACAGTGTCAGACTTTATTTTAGGGGGTTCCAAAAATCACTGCAGATGGTGATTGCAGCCATGAAGTTAAATGATGCTTACTCCTTGGAAGGAAAGTTATGACCAACTTAGATAGCATATTAAAAAGTAGAGACATTACTTTGCCAACAAAGATCCGTCTAGTCAAGGCTATGGTTTTTCCAGTGGTCATGTATGGATGTGAGAGTTGGACTATGAAGAAAGCTGAGTGCCAAAGAATTGATGCTTTTGAACTGTGGTGTTGGAGAAGACTCTTGAGAGTCCTTGGATTGCAAGGAGATCCAACCAGCCCATTTTAAAGGAGATCAGTCCTGGGTGTTCTTTGGAAGGACTGATGCTAAAGCTGAAACTCCAATACTTTGGCCACCTCATGCAAAGAGTTGACTCATTGGAAAAGACTCTGATGCTGGGAGGGACTGGGGGCAGGAGGAGAAGGGGATGACAGAGGATGAGATGGCTGGATGGCATCACCGACTCGATGGACGTGAGTTTGAGTGAACTCCAGGAGTTGGTGATGGACAGGGAGGCCTGGCGTGCTGCGATTCATGGGGTCTCAAAGAGTCGGACACGACTGAGTGACTGAACTGAACTGAAGAACTCACTTTCTACTTCATAGAAGTCTGTCTTCTTGCTGTGTCCTCACATGATAGAACTGGCTAGGGAGCTCTCTGGAGTCTTTTAAAAGACACCGTCTCTTTTTAAAAGACTCAGGGAACTCAAACTGGTGCCCTGTAACAACCTAGAAGGGTGGGAGGGGTGGGAGCTATGAGGGAGGTCCAAGAGGGAGGGGACATATGTATACCTATGGCTGATTCATGTTGATGTATGGCAGAAACTAACACAATATTGTAAAACAATTATCTGGCAATTAAAAATAAATATTTTTTAAAAAGTCACTAATTTCATTCATGAAGGTTTCACTCTCAGGACCAAAGGCTCCATCTCCAAATACCATCTCAATGGGGATAAGGCCTCAACATATGAATTTGGTGGGAGCATAAGCATATACTGCTGCTGCTAAGTGGCTTCAGTTGTGTCTGACTCTGTGCAACCCCATAGATGGCAGCCCACCAGGCTCCAGGGGGATTCTCCAGGCAAGAACACTGAAGTGGGTTGCCATTTCCTTCTCCAATGCATGAAAGTGAAAAGTGAAAGTGAGGTCACTCAGTCATATCCAACCCTCAGTGATCCCATGGACTGCAGCCTTCCAGGCTACTCTGTCCATGGGGTTTTCCAGGCAAGAGTACTGGAGTAGGGTGCCATTGTCTTCTTCTATAGCCTACAGCATTTGCCTTATTTGAAAAAACAACAACAAAACAAAAATTGACATAAAATCTATGATGAAAACCAAACAGGCAATGTATTGATGTTGCTAGGAAAGGCAATTTCGTGGGTTTAAGAACTAACTAGAAAGTCGTGGAAGGATAATGCAACTTCATTTCCTGGAGTTTGTCTTGTTATCTTCTCATACACTGGTTCTTCAACTTGTTTGATGTAAGGATATTTTATCTCATCTCCCACCTCCCACTTCCTGATAATCTTGATTTAGTCCCAGAATATTTCAACACACCTACTAGATGTCTAGCCTTGTGTAAGGGGCTCAGCATTTAGTATGCAACCTGTTATCACAATCCCTATGAATCATGTATTATTTCCAATGAGAAAGCAGGGGCTCAAAGAGGTCAAACTACTTGCACAAGTTCATGGAAATAGTAAACAACAGAGTAAATATAGCTGCATGACCTACCTAAAAAGCACTGAACTAGAGGACCTCTTTAATATCACAGTTGTCAAAAAACCACCCACTCCAGTTTTCCCACACTAAAAATCTTAAGAAAATTAGTGGGCAAGAATCTGTTCATGTTTCCTATTTGCCTTCATCATATTTACTGCTGAAATACTTTTAGGAACCTCTGTTCTAGAGATCAAGAAAATATTATGTCTTAATTTATCTAACTGCAAGATAATTCTTACCTATGAGGTCCATACATACAAAGCACTTTCAGTAAGAATGTAAATCAGATCTTCTCAGAATGTTCAAGATCATGTATTCATACTCTATCAGTTCAATAAAACCAAGAGCTGGGCTTCCCTAGTGGCTCTGTGGTTACGTATCTGCCTGCCAGCGCAGGGTGCACAGGTTCGGTTCTTAGTCCAGGAAGATTTCACACGCCACGGGGCCATTAAGCCCAGACCCTACAACTACCAAGCCTGCGCTCTAGAGCCTGCGAGTCGTAACTGCTGGGCCTTATGCCCTAGAGACGGTGCTCTGCAATAAGAGAAGCCACTGCAATGACAAGCTCACATCCAGCAAACAGAGAGTCGTTCCCACTCGCTACAACTAGAGAAAGCCCATGCAGCAGCAAAGACCCAGCACAGGCAAAAGTAAATAAATAAATTACACAAAATTTAACAGGGCTAAGATTGATTAAGCTTTTTCTGTGAAATATAGGCTTCCCAAATGGTGCAGTAGTAAAGAATCCACCTGCCTGTGCAGCAGATGCAGGTTCAATCCTGGGTTGGGAAGATCCCTTGGAGACGGGAATGGCCACCCACTCCAGTATTCTTGCCTGGAAAATCCCATGGACAGAGGAGCCTGGCAGGCTACCAAGTCCATAAAGGCACAGAGTCAGACATAACATAGTGACTAAACAACAACAACATTAAATATATCAAGCTGGGTGATACATGTTTTTGCAGGTTTATCTCATTCAAGTCTCCCAACAATGCTATCATTATCTACATTTCATGGAGAAAAAAAAAAAATTGAGTATTTGAAAAGTTTACATCAAGGGTAGAGCAAGACACAAACTTACTTCAGTCTAACTTTAAGGCCTCTGTATAACATTTATCCTCCTGCAGAAGAAGATCATGACTCACAGAACATACAAATTTTATTGCTGAGCTGGGATAAGAATGCAGGTCTTTATAGGCCCCCTGCAAAGTGTACTCTGCCTTCAGATATCTTAAGATTTTTAGATGTATCTTTACGGTTAGGCTGACAATGCTAAGACCCAGTCTGTAGAAGAAATGCCTCAAACTTGCACACTTCAGATTCAAATAGCATTTCTATATGCCTCTTGGACTGGTTATCATTTAGAGTGACCTCCTGGCAGTACTAATCTCTGAAATAAACAACTGCAATGATTACAATAGTACAAATGATTGATAATGATGTTGAATATGATACTACCACTATAGGTTCCATTCCAAGGAACCTTGTTTGCCAGAAAGAATGGGTTGAGGGGAGAGCAAACAGAAAATCTGCAGCGAGAAGGCTTAGCTGGTAAATTACCATATGTGAATCTGCTTTGATTTTTGCATTTTCTGTAAGACCATTTGAATTCTAAATGGCACTTTGATTCAGAATGAGTGAAACCTGAAATTTGTACTACTCAAGTCATACAACTGAGCTGACAAATAACCTCAGGTAATTGGAGACAATGCACTAAGACTATTTTTGTTTCCATCCACACGTGAGGCCAATTTTAAAAGACAGATTTCCTCTTAGAAAGGAAGAGACTATTTTCCAGCCCTGAAAGACTGGTCTAGACTGTGAGATGACAATGCAAACTCCACGCAGTGATCATTGTTAAAAACGGTTTTAATGGAGTTCCTCATTTGATCTTATTTAACAGCCATGCCTTGTAAGTCAGTTAGACAGAGATTTCAAGCTTTGCTGACACTTGGGGTATGTTCACAGGCCCCTCTGGTCTCTGTAATCTTTCTCAGGCTTCATTTCCATAATGGATGAATATTTATTCTCCAAAACATTTTATAAGCAAAACAGTCCTGCCTCAGAAGGAAAACTTAATTTTCAGAAAAAAAGAAAAAAAAAGCTAATCTCTGAGAAAGAGGACTGAGACTCAGCATCCCAAATCAAAAGAGACTCGGTACGATCCGAGGCAGTGACTCAGACATCAAAATATGGAATATTATGGCAGCTGAAGAAATGTCTTTTCATAAAGGAATATTACTTATCTCCAACTTAATATCTCTGCCTAAAGGGAAAAAAAGGCAGTATCCATGTAATAGGAAATGGCTCTTGCACTCACAAATTTTGAGAACATAAAATGCTCTTTTAATCATTGTCCAAAGCTATAGCTTACAACATAAGGTCTCATTGAGAAAATGTATATAAAATAATTAGTTCAACACTCTTGTAGCTAAGAAGTATTATCCTAAGTGTCTGAACACCTTCTGTCCCAGACAAGTCTCTACTGATTCCCTGAGACAACATACAGGGATCTTAAACCCTCTCTATCTCAGAGACCAGCATGTGGCTCCTGGGGCAAGACACAGAGTGACATAAATCTAAGGATGGAAGCAATCCTCAGGGCCCAAATGTAGTCAGCCTCACAGTATACGGATAGTTTCTACACATGTTCACCAGCTTCTACTCACATATCTCTGAAATCTAGATCTTAGATCCACCCAAAGTCAATGGATAGCTAACATACTAGCTAAACCACATCATCACGAAACTTCCCAAAGGTGACCCAGTACTGCCTCCTTAAAAGAGACAGAAAGGGATATAAAACATTTGAAGAAATAAAGGCTAATCCCCAGGAGCCCCTCCTTATCACCCCTGTGAATGGATAAAGATGTGGTGCATATATATAATGGAATATTACTCAGCCATAAAAAGGAATGAAATTGGGTCATTTGTAGAAAGGTGGGTCATTCAGTAGACTCTAGGTCTACTAAAACTAAAGAAAACAACAACCACAAGAATGCAGTATAAGCAGAACAACAATAGCAAAAGCAAAGAAACGAAACCCCTTTCTCTTTGTCAATATCTTTTTTCTGTGTGTGTGTGTCTGTCTGTCTGTCTCTGTCTTTCTCTTTCTGTCCCTCTCTCAAAAATCTGTGTGTCTGATACAACACAGCATACACACAGCTAGTAACAGTAAAAAAGGCTTTGCAATATGGTATGATAAGCGAGATCAGGAAGAGCTTTCTTATCCCAAATATATTCTCAATAGTCCTTTTTTAGTGGGGCCTGAAAAATCCCATTATTTTATCATTCACTTTTTAATCAAGAATGTGCTCCAAAAAGCCTTTGATCTTTTGAATATATGTTATCATTCACCCACTATTCCATTAATGTGAGCCCATTAGAAATGGGCACCAAAGCAAGGTTCAGTGAAACAAGGCAGCAAGATGATATGAGGAAAGAAAAGCATGGTGGCAGTGGTCCTAAGGCATCCGTGTGTGCCAGAGCACCTACTCTGTAACTTCATGAACTGGTCCCAAATCTACCATACAAACAAAGAATTATTTTCAGAACTTAATATTTGACTGTGTATTTATAACACAAGATCAGCCACCAACACATTCTGTCTTCCTTTAAAAAAATTCACTCATTGTGTGTCATTTATTTATTCACTCAAAAATATTTTGACCACCCTTCATGTATCAGGCATTGTGTCAGAAGTGATAGGGACAGGGGTAAAAAAGGGGAGTCATGGTCCATACCCTCCCAGATCGTCCTTTCTTCATGAGGAGGAGGACAACTCAGAGCTACGTGAAAATGAGCTAAGAGGCCGGCTAGGCTGCAATGGGAGAAAGAGCAAGATACACAGGGTAGACTAGGATAGGAGAGTCAGGATGGTTGTTTGGCAGACAAGATATAACTACTGAGGATAAGTAGGAATTATCTAGAAGAGGGGAAGAGAGATGCCTTCACAAACAAAGCATCATATGATAGGAACTCAGAAACTGATGGGGAAAAGATGGCTTATGAGACTAGAGAGGTGAGCAGGGGAACAGGTCATGAAGTACACTAGTCACATCAAATCAAAACAACAAAACCACTCGATATATTTTAAATCAGACAGAATGTAGCACAGGGATGAATAGCTGGGAACCAGACAGAGAACTCAGCAAAAGCAGAAAGGCTTTGTGCCCTCGAGTGGAGGAGCAAATGGAGGAGCCCGAGGACTGGAGTAAAACCAGGAACCACAGTAGACTTCGGGCAAGAGCTAGAAACATTCAGCAGATGGAATATTGCTTATCCATAAAAAGGAACAAAATTGGGTTACTTGCAGACACATGGATTTACCTCCTCGAGTCTGTCACAGAGAGTGAAGTAAGTCAGAAAGAGAATGCATATGCAGAATCTAGAAAAATGGTACAGATGAACCTCTTGGCAGGGAAAGAGTAGAATGCAGATGCTGAGAATGGACGTGTGGACATGGGGAGAGAAGGGTCGTGGGACAGAGTAGCTTTGACCCTTTAAAACAGATAGCTAGTGGGAACGTGCTGTATGCACAGGGAGCTCAGCTCAGAGCTCCAAGAGGACCTGGGCCCGGGTGACAGGGGGCTGGCAAGTAGTCCAACAAAAAGTCAAATGTTTAAGGAGAGTTACGGATGAAATTTGTTTTAATTGAGAAGTTATATCCACTGCCTTGTTTTTATTATAAATCTGAAGATGATCTTCACTTCAAGACCTGAGCAATAACCTGTGTTCCCTGGGAACCAGACATTGACAATAGAGGGTAACAGTCCCCAGGCCTGTCATCATGGAAAGTAGGCAAGAGATATCAAGACTTGGGGTAATCGACGAGGAACAAGGATTGGAGAAGGAGTCTGAAAGGACAGGCAAAATTACTAAAAATAAAGTTTGTTGACCTCTACCCCAGCTGAGCTTTCTATGACCACTCTGATCGACCATCAGTAATTTCTTCCATCTGGGAACTTCCCAACTTGCAGTGTTGACCAGTGGAACCTTCAGAGAGGATACATATGTCCAATGCTTGACATTTTGATCCATGTGTGGCTGTCAAGCACTTGAAATGTGGCTAGTGAGCCTGAACCTAGTTTTAAATCTTATGTATTTTGAATGAATTTAAATTTAAATAGGCACATGTGGTCAGTAATACACAATTGGCCAGCACAGCTGAAGCACATACTGTCAATTTTGTGGTGATGGTCTGGACAGGGTTAAAGTTAAATCTTTCCATGCCAACTGTTTCTCACACTAGCTGCTGACTTTAGGTAAACTGCTGAATAAAAGTTTCCTCCCCTTTAAAAATTAAATAACAGAAGATTCTTCTCAAGGACAGAAAGGATAAAACAGAAAAGAAAGTGAATTACCTAGCACAGAAATTTCCAGGTTATATGTGTCCTTTCCCCCAGAACTCAAAACTCCCCCTCCTTGTACATTGCTGGTAGATTTGTAAAGGGCCATTATAAAATAACAAGGTAGATCTTTATATCAAAACTTAAGAACTCCTGTGTGTAAATGACTTTGACTCTTTCAAAATAGTTAGCCTCATTAATATAGCACTGTCACTGCTTAAATCCCTTTTGACTAACTGTTTCTCAAAATCATTCTCGAGATATTTTCTAAGCCATCCAGGAAAACCATTTCATTCACATTTGGTTTCATTTCTAACTTTTGGAGTCATTTTTACATTTTCTCTCTTTTTTAAACTATATATTTTGTATTAAAGCATAGAAGATATAAGAAAATTAAAATTTCCTAAAAGCCTATCAGCAGGAATTAAAAAGTGTTAAAAATCACTTCATGTCTCTTTAAAAATAAAAAAAATGATATTTTATATACAATTTAATGTGCTAAAATTTCACAAAATTCTCACATAAACATGTTTATGGCATGAATTATTCATTACAATGTGATTTTTTAAACACTAGTTTGCAAAATATTCTATCATATGGCTGTATCAAACCATACAAACTACTCTTATGTGACTCCTGTTTGTTTTTAAAATAAAAAGAAATATTTCCTAATTTTGAATGTTTTTTGCTTTCTCCGTCAGCTAAAAGGAATGAAATTGGGTCATTTGTAGCAACGTGGACGGACCTAGAGACTGTCATACTGAGTGAAGTAAGTCAGAAAGAGAAAAAAAAGCGTAAAGCTCAACATTCAGAAAACGAAGATCATGGCATCCGGTCCCATCACTTCATGGGAAATAGATGGGGAAAAAGTAGAAACAGTGTCGGCCTTTATTTTGGGGGGCTCCAAAATCACTGCAGATGGTGACTGCAGCCATGAAATTAAAAGACGCTTCCTCCTTGGAAGAAAAGTTATGACCAACCTAGATAGTCTATTCAAAAGCAGAGACATTACTTTGCTGACTAAGGTCCCTCTAGTCAAGGCTATGGTTTTTCCTGTGGTCGTGTATGGATGTGAGAGTTGGACTGTGAAGAAGACTGAGCACCGAAGGATTGATGCTTTTGAACTGTGGTGTTGGAGAAGACTCTTGAGAGTCCCTTGGACTGCAAGGAGATCCAACTAGTCCATTCTGAAGGAGATCAGCCCTGGGATTTCTTTGGAAGGAATGATGCTAAAACTGAAACTCCACTACTTTGGCCACCTCATGCGAAGAGTTGACTCATTGGAAAAGACTCTGATGCTGGGAGGGATTGGGGGCAGGAGAAGAAGGGGACGACCGAGGATGAGATGGCTGGATGGCATCACGGACTCGATGGACGTGAGTCTGAGTGAACTCCGGGAGACGGTGATGGACAGGGAGGCCTGGCGTGCTGCGATTCATAGGGTCGCAAAGAGTCGGACACGACTGAGCGACTGAACTGAACTGATGTGGAATCTGGATAAACGGTACATATGAACCTATTTTCAGGGCAAGAGTGGAGATGCTGACATCGGGAAAAGACTTGTGGGCACAGGGAGGGAAGAAGAGGGTGGGACAGACCGAGAGAGTGGCACTGACGTGTACACATTGTTTGTGTAAAGTAGATAGCTAGCCGGAAGCTGCTGCAGAGCACAGGGAGCTCAGCTCGGTACTCTGTGATGACCCAGAGGGGCGGGATGATTGGGATGGAGGTGAGAGTGGGAGAGAGGCCTAAGAGGGAAGAAATACAGGGTTCGATCCCTGGGTCGGGAAGATCCCCTGGAGCAGGGCACAGAGCAACCCACTCCAGGATTCTTGCTTGGAGGATCCCATGGACAGAAGAGCCTGGTAGGCGACAGTTCACAGGGCCACACAGAGTCGGACACAGCTGAAGGAACTCAGCACACACATACAGCTGGTTCATGCTGCACAGCAGAAACTAACACAATATTGTAAAGCAACTATATTCCAACTTAAAAGTGGGGGGAAATGAATGCTTTTTGCTTTCTCCAAAATGTAGCCTATTCTAAAAGATAAGGAAGGGTAAATACAACAGTTTTCAAATATCTATTATATAACAAGCATATATCTATATATGCATACACACACACAAATATATGCTAAATTGCTTCAGTCGTGTCCAACTCTTTGTGACCCTATCTATGAACCATAGCCCACCAGGCTCCTCTGTCCATGGGATTCTCCAGGCAACAATACTGAAGTAGGTTGCCAAGCCCTCCTGCAGGGGACCTTCCTGACCCAGGGACTGAACCCATGTCTCTTATGTCTCCTGCATTGGCAGGTGGGTTCTTTATTATTAGTAACACATGGGGAGCCTGTATATATATATATATATACATATATACACACACATATACACACACACACACACACACACACATATATATGAGATATATAATATTATAGTGTATAGTGAAGTCACTCAGTCGTGTCTGACTCTTTAGCCCACCAGGATCCTTGGTCCATGGGATTCTCTAGGCAAAAACCCTGGAGTGGGTTGCCATTTCTTTATTCCCCCAATTTTCAGCAGTTCATAAAAAGTTACTCTTGGAAAGTTTGTACCTAAGTCATACATTTAGGAAGTATCTGAACCAGAGTTTGAGCCCAGGGGTATCTGATTCTCAGTCCCCACTTTTTATCAGCAGGTTAACAACAACTGAATGGTCTCAACTGAAATATCCCGGTGATGCCAAAATCTTTGTCATCTCTTATGACTTGCACGACTCTCCAGAATATTTATACAGGCTGCTTTGGCAGAAGAGAAGCAAAGGGATAAAAGTAATTTGGCTCTTTCTAATCATAGAACTTGTACATAAAACCACAATCTTTTTTTTTCTTTTAACCATGATCCTTTCAGAAGATTGTCCCTGTCAAATGTGTCTGAACACATCAGTCAATTCTGTGGCAGCATTTCACTCCCCTTGGCAACTGGGACCTTTCTGTCAAAGCCCACAGTGACAGTTTAAGCTGTTTTAATTAACAGATGCCCTCATACTGGAGGAGATTATTTTCCCAAATGCCAATAAGTCCTGTTCTCCCTTTCATGGTTTCCCAAACAAAGACTGGAGCTGATATCACTGCAGGCAGTGTGATACTAGCCCTCGGGCTAGCAGTGGCCAGTATTTCAAACTGTTGTTATTCAGTGGCCCAGTCATGTCCGGCTCTTTGCAAGAGAGTCAGGCTTCCTTGGGCTTCCCTGTACTTCGCTATCTCCCAGAGTTTGCTCAGACTCACATCCATTGAGTCAGTGATGCCATCCAACCATCTCAACCTCTGTTGCCCTCCTCTCCTCCTGCCCTCAATCTTTCCCAGCATCAGAGTATTTCCAGTGAGTCAGCTCTTTGCATCAGGTGGCCAAAGTATTGGAGCTTCAGCTTCAGCATCAGTCCTTCCAATGAATATTCATGATTGATTTCCTTTAGGACTAACTAGTTTGATCACTTTGCTGTCCAAGGGACTCTAAGGGCCTTCTCCAACACCACAGTTCTAAAGTATCAATTCTTTGGCATTCAGCCTTCCTTATGGTCCAGCTCTCACATCCATACATGAATACTGGAAAAACCATAGCTTTGACTATATGGACCTTTGTTGCCTCTGTGATGTCTCTGCTTTCTAGACACTGTCTAGGTTTGTCATAGTTTTCCTTCCAGGGAGCAAGCATCTTAAAATTTCATGGCACAGTCATTGTCTGCAGTGATTTCAGAATGAGCCTGCCATAAACCAGACTGGATTAGGAATGAATTTGAGGAAAAGATACAAAAGCTTTAAAACTTCTCCAAGAAACACTCATGGATGCTAGTGGTAAAGAACCCACCTGCCAATACAGGAGATGTGTGTTTGATCCCTGGGTCAGGAAGATACACTGGAGTAGGAAATGGAAACCCACTCCAGTATTCTTGTCTGGAAAATTCCATGGACATAGGAGCCTAGTGGGCTACAGGCCGTACGGCTGCAAAGAGATGGACATGGCCGAGCAACTGAGCGTGCGCACACAACAAACACTCATAACCAGAAGTTTTTCCCATGTCGGGGATTTTCATTTCAGGGAGGAAAGGAGTTGGCCAGCTATTATCTTCCTTTTAACAAAAGAAATTGATCTTTGCAGGTTTCTAGCTCCCACAGCTCATCAAAACCCTCCCCAGATGGAGGGCCCTTTAAGGTGGGAATGTTTCTGAGGGAAAATATGAACGAACATGTGGATGCAAGTGACATAAATTTAGCTGATTTATGGCTTTTGAGAAATAAAGATGAATGCATTTATAAAATGCAGCAGCAGATTAAGACATCATCCAGGAAATATGAACAATATTAAGTGTTTTGAATGACAGTTTGGGGAGTTTCTGACAGATAATGGTTTATCTGTCACTATGTATTTTCATTATATTTATGAAATAGAAATATAAATTTATCTGTCATATTTATTATACATATAAAAGACTGTTTATTTTCTGTTCCATGTGGCTCAAACTAAAAAGGAGTTTATTTGTATATAGAATAGGAGGAAAAAGTTTCAGGAAGCAACTCACACAAAAGCCTAACTTTGAAATCTTGTCCTGATAAAACTGCAAATAATATATTGGGCCACTGCATTTTGTTCTTTGAGACACAACCTAATAGGTAAGAACATCTATTGTGGAACCTATATCTACTTAGGTTGGAATCCTGGCTCATGTACCTGCTCTGTGACTTTGAGCCAATTACTTAACTTCTTTGTATCTCAGCTTCTTCATTTATAAAGTGGGGTTAATCACAGTCCCTACTTCCTAGGCGTGTCACTATATGTGTGCCATTTCAAGCAGTGTCTGAAACAATCTGGTAACCCTCATATAAGAATGTATCACAACACAATTTTTGTTTAATACATTTTCCTGTTCTGCTTTCTCACCTCACCATTGAAAAATGAGCAGCTTCAGGCAATATGGGCACAAAAGTATTTCATCTCTCATGTCTGTTACTCTGCTCTAATTCTTTTCTGCTTTTCAGTGGATACCTCAGGCTGAACATCCACATTCCCTGCCCTTCGACTTACATGTTCGTGTGTACTGGCAACCATCGCTTGTTTTGTCCAGAAGCCTCCCTTTGTCTCTCCTTCTGTTCAAGGTGAACCCTTTTGCCTTCCCTTGCTTTACATCTTCCTTAGGAACCTTAAAATCCCAGTCTCCTTGCTCAGCTACATCTCAGTTGTTGTGCCTTCAGTGTATAAACCAGCTTGAGTCACAGGCTTAACAAGACTCTTCCAACCCTATCCTCCTTCCTGTCTACAGCCTTTTCTAACTCCTATCACAACAGCAGTCCAGGTTGAAAAACCTTCTGTCATTTTTTTCCAACAAGACTTTGGACTTCTGGCCCCAGGTGAGAAGGACTTCTTCTTCAGCCCATCTGGTAATGAGAATTTTTTTAAATAAACAAAGATAAGGAAATTACCTATTTTGAGGATTGAAAAATATCAATCCTTAGCAATGCAAAGAGCATGGCAATGCAAAAAGTAGATTTCACGGGAAAAAGTTAACATTCTTAGCCTGAACCAGATCCAGACATTGTTTTGTAAAAGTCTGAAAGTAAAATCCCAAGGAAATTGAAGGTTTCAGAGATAAGAATTCTCACATGCCTTAGGTAAGGAGGGAGAAATAATTGTGGGAATAAACGAAAGAAGAAGAAATAAACTTCTTTATTCTAAGCCAAGTTCATTCTCAACCTCTGCTCCTGACAGTTGTCCACTATAGATATTAGAAGGAAGAATGAAACAGTTATGTCTATGAGTCTTCTTTTCAAGAAAACTGAATGTCCTCTTTAGTTTCTTAGTGTAACCAAATTGGGGACTTCTTTCTCTCTCAAAAAAAAAAAAAATATATATATATATATATATATATATATATCTTTAACACATGAAACAAATAGGAAAATATGATTTTCTTAATTTCAATTCATCCTGGTTATTCCATTAACCAAATTATACCACTTCTAAACATTCTTGACTGAAAAATTCCCCTGATTCACTAAACCTACCCATGTCTAGTGATATTAAAGAAATAAAAAGCCAGCTGATCACTATATAGACTCTAAGTTATTTTCCATGTGTCTTGTCACAGTTTGAAGATATTTTCATCAGCAAACTGTCAATTTTATAAACTGTTGAAGAGCTATTCCTGAATCATCCATTACTCAGTTGGAGAAGAGGTAAGCAGAAGTGGCAGATGGACTGACCAATGTCATCACACAGCTAAGATTATTAACAAATCAAAACACTCTAAAGTTCTGGGCAGTCAGTTATCCTACAATAGAACCCAAGGGAAATGGGGGGTCAGCATTACTTCTCTGATGTGAAAACAATGCTTCTTCTAAACTTATGTTGTAATGAACATAATGTTGCAGGGACAGGGTTCTCAGAGCTCATCTCAGGTCGTATGGAAGTTAAAAGTGAGACAGACCTATAGTAAAATTCATCGTTCTAGGAGATATCGCCATTCCCAGTCTCTCGGGGTCAGTCCTCACCCAGAGCCCCACTCAGTTCTTCATGTCCTGTTGACAACACTCATATGACTCCCCCACAAAGCAGCACTCATTATTTAACTTTTTATTTTGGTAGCATTGTTGTGTGTTTGGCAGGTGTTGCAAACCATTGCGTAACAACACCATGCAAGCTCAGAGAGGGGAAGACGGTGACGAGTGACACAGCAGACTGCTGTAAAACCCACAGGGTGGGACTTGGAACTCACTCTGAATTACCTTTCCAGCTGGGGGGATAAATGCATAGATCCTGGTTAACACCCTGTGCGTTGATTTCCTCAAAGTGTTTTTAAACAAGAGCTCATATGAGTTTGGCTCCTCTAAGTCCTGAGGAGACTGCCATGATTCTGGTCACATTTGCATCTCTTTTCCGCTATCAACACACTGAAATATGTCTGCTTCTACAGACACACAGTGGAATGACGGAGCTAGGCTTATCTGCAGGTCAAAAGTCCTAGCTCACTGATGCCAGGAAGCACATCACCTCTGTGAATCAAGCACCGTTGCCTAAATTAAAAATTCTCTCTCAGCATGGCCCATGTTATACTTTTAAATTATGAAGCTGGATTAAGCAGTTGTGCAGGAATTGGCTCTTAGAAAAATGTCAAGTACAGTTCTGCTTTGGCTGGACTAACTGATCACAACATCAGCCAAGAGCCATGGAGAGTGGGTAATCTCTCAGGACAGGGAGTGGGGACTAAAGTGCAGATTTGAAGGCTGCAGTGTGTCCTGGGAATTTCAGAGTTCATGGTCAATTATTGACTATCCCTGGACACAAAGTCAAGAAAGAGGATGCTACACTCTAAATGCTGACTGCCTTTTATTGGGTGCATTTCGGTGAAATGTAACTGTTTTCATATGGAAATTTTACTATTTATTTGGCATAATCTCTCTCTCTCCCCCTCTCCCCCACTGCTCTCTTCTTCTGTCCCTCTCTCTCCCTCCCTCTCCTATTTATATCCTTTACCTTTCATGGAGTCTGCCTCGTGAATGACGGTATGGCTTTTCTGCAGGACTCCAGGCAATATTTGATTTCTCTCCACGGGGACTTGGTGGCTTCTTTCATAATTCTTAAGCTCCCAAACTCACTTCCTTCTCCTCACTTTCAGATAAGAATATGCCTCCTGCTTTACTGATATAACTTGAGTTTGGGGAAACTAGTCAGCAACTCTCTACGTCAGAGATCAACATTACCAGTCACTCAGACTCAATTCTCCCTGAAACCCACTGAATTCTTAGGATTTAACCCAAACGTAGAAATGAATCTGCAGATGCCATATCATGTTAGTAACAGTTCAACCCCCTCTTTCTTCCCCTCTCTCTTCTCAACTGTGTGATAGAAAATTGGGGAAGAAAATGTTTAGGAGCATTTCTCTATATTCTCCCTATTAGTAAGTACATAACATTGGCTAATGCAAATGGATAGTCTGCTGGCCTTGGTTCAAGTTTTGGCTCTAATATTGTCTGCCTGTGGCAGAACCTCTCTGACCTCCAGTGTTCCCATCTTCAAAGTGGGGAGAATAATAATCCAACTTCACAAGGTAGTTCATTCAGTCTACATATATTTATTACACTAACCCTACGTCAGACATTCCTCCAAGTCCTTTATCTGGTTTTAACAAAATTTATCCCATCACAACGTTCAAGATAGGTGGATGCCTAGTTTTTAGATGGGGAAAGAAGAGAAAAGCACTATGTCATTAAAAGCTGGGCTGATGATGAACACTGCAATGCGGGATGCATTACTGAGTCTGGGTTGGAGCCTGGGACTAGGATTCTGAGTCTAAGCAGAATCCAGCCTTTGTGAATCCTGCGTCTACCTTGTGGATGGTGCCACCCTCCAGCAGGCTGCATGATTCTGAGACTGTGCAGTAGATGCTGAAGCATTAACTAGGGTAGCTTAATACACATTGATTCCTCCCTGGCCCAATAAATATCTTTCAAGTTAAGCAATCAGTCTAGAAACAGCTACCCTCTCGCAAGAGGAGTAAGGGGGAGATGAATGAAGAGATGATGCTACCATCCTCCTCTCCCTTCCAATAACATGGAAAGAAAGGGGCTTGTGCACAACAGCTCTGCTAACTGGTTCTAATGGTTGTATTATCTCAAATTAATAGTGGAAAAATACCTAAGCCTCTAAAGTGGTAAGTTAATTTGCCCAGGATCACCCAACAAAGTAAGTAGTAATTATATTTCTAATGTTTGCTAACTCCAAAGAGCAAACTCGTTCACTGTAGCACCTTACACCTTTGAAAGTCTCTGGGCTACTCGCTGATGACTTTTATTGCTTCATCTTATAGGCAAGATAGGTCCACCCCTGTGTTTGGCTGGGGCTGTTTTTCATTTATTTCTTTTCCTGATTCTGTTTTCCTTGGGCTGTTATTATTATGTAGACTTCTGAGCACAGAGAAATTAGCAGTAAGGACAAGGAGGTACACTAGTAGGTGAGTTTCACATTATTTGTGACAAAGGATTTATTTTATAAAAACCACAATGTGCAGATGGTCAAGAGTTGATTGAATCAATTGATAATGGAAAAGCAAAGTAGCAGGATAAAATAAGAAGGTCACCAAATCTCCAGTCAACCTGCAGACTAAGTAGCGTCTTTATTAAGACATCTTGAGACTTTGGGTAAATTATATCATTTCACTGAGTCTCCATTGTATCAACTATAAAATAAAGCTATTATTTGAACTTTTTATGCAAGACATCCATATATGAGATGGAGCGTGGAGGTCACCAAAACTTAAGAGGCCACTATTAAAAATGTTTTTCATGCAGTAATTTATTCACCTTTTGGATTCTGGACTGGTCCACACTCATGAAATTGCATCCAACTTTCAAAAGACACACAGACACTTTCTGATCTATTAGAACAAAGAAGATGGGTCTGTGATATCAGTAATTAAGAGCATAGCAGTTGTAGCCTTTTCATCCTGGTATGATCATTTAATGTATCCATCAATACTTCTGTTCATTTTTAGGGATGCAGTTTCTATTTTCCAGAGCCTCATTCTACATTGAAAACCAATCTGATCAATTATCAGCATCAGGGTAGCGTCCAAATCAACTAAATGGAAACATTCCAGGATAAAGGGTCAAAATCTTCAAGCTCCCAGGGAACTCTTGTTCAGTGCAACTAAGTATCCAGATCAACAGCCACGAACTCAGTGACTCAGCTGTGGGCAATGGAACAAGTCATGAGGCCCTCAACTGTACTACACTCTGCACATCTCACAATGAATTCAAAGGAGAGGAAAAACAATAACTGTCCCAAACATCAGGAACCATGTTGTCTCAGCAACTAAACTATATTATGGATGCTGCTGCTGCTGCTAAGTCAGTTCAGTCGTGTCTGACTCTGTGTGACCCCGTAGATGGCAGCCCACCAGGCTACCCCACCCCTGGGATTCTCCAGGCAAGAACACTGGAGTGGGTTGCCATTTCCTTCTCCAATGCATGAAAGTGAAAAGTGAAAGTGAAGTCGCTCAGTTATGTCCGACTCTTAGCAACCCCATGGACTGCAGCCCACCAGGCTCCTCAATCCATGGGATTTTCCAGGCAAGCGTACTGGAATGGGGTACCATTGCCTTCTCCAATATTATGGATGAGGAAGCTTTTAAAGGCTAACTTGGCATCCTTCCTACTCTTTCAGAACACTACATACAACTAGGGAGAATTTAATTAATTTGTTATTGACCTAACTACTATGTGTCTAAGAGGAGGTAAAAGCCTCCTGATGAAAGTGAAAGAGGAAAGCAAAAAAGTTGGCTTAAAGCTCAACATTCAGAAAATGAAGATCATGGCATCTGGTCCCATCACTTCATGGGAAATAGATGGGGAAACAGTGGAAACAGTGTCAGACTTTATTTTGGGGGGCTGCAGAATCACTGCAGATGGTGATTGCAGCCATGAAATTAAAAGACGCTTACTCCTTGGAAGAAAAGTTATGACTAACCTAGATAGCATATTCAAAAGCAGAGACATTACTTTGCCGACTAAGGTCTGTCTAGTCAAGGCTATGGTTTTTCCAGTGGTCATGTATGGATGTGAGAGTTGGACTGTGAAGAAGGCTGAGCACTGAAGAATTGATGCTTTTCAACTGTGGTGTTGGAAAAGACTCTTGAGAGTCTCTTGGACTGCAAGGAGATCCAACCAGTCCATTCTGAAGGAGATCAACCCTGGGATTTCTTTGGAAGGAATGATGCAAAAGCTGAAACTCCAGTACTTTGGCCACCTCATACAAAGAGTTGACTCATTGGAAAAAACTCTGATGCTGGGAGGGATTGGGGGCAGGAGGAGAAGGGGACGACCGAGGATGAGATGGCTGGATGGCATCATGGACTTGATGGACGTGAGTCTGAATGAACTCCGGGAGATGGTGATGAACAGGGAGGCCTGGCGTGCTGCGATTCATGGGGTCGCAAAGAGTCGGACATGACTGAGCGACTGAACTGAACGAAACTGAGTTATGTGTCTCACTGGTTAGAAAAAAAAAGCCATGAGGGTGTTGATTATGAATGTCCTATGTCTTCAGAGCCTACCAGAGTACCTGGCATTGAGCCTCAAAAAGCTCTGTTGTGAATTTTTAAGTGTGACGTATTTCAGGACACATCAATATACATTTTTAATTCATTCAGTCAAGTCAGCAGATATTGAGTATTCATCGTATAGCAGGCTTGATGGCAAAACCATGATAAATAAATTTGGCCTAGAACATTCCCTCCAGTGGGTGAAACAGACACTAACTCATTATTTCCACAATTAGACATTTAGCTGTAATTATAGATCATTGGATTCAAAGAACAAACACAGTTTGCCCAGAAAACATAATACATGATTCAAGCTGTGTGAGGAGGTTCCAGGGAAAGATTCCAGCACAAAGTGACGTTTTCAGCAAGATGTAAAGAATGGTGAATAATTAATATGAGAAGTCAGGGAGAAGAAAGAACATTCCAGAATGACCTGAGATGCAAAAGAGAAGGCTGCATTCAAGGAACTGAAACAAGCGAAGTATGGCTATAATAGAATGAGCCAGAGTAAGTCCTACAAAACTTGATTACACAGGTGGGAGCTAGCTCCTCCAATAACTTACAGGATGAGACTTTTTTTCATTATCCCAAGAAGAAGAACAAGCTCTTGAATGGTTTTAAAGAAGAGATTTGTTTTTAAGAGATCATTCTAAGTGCACTAACGATCACAGAGTGAAGAAATAAAACAATGGATGTGAGGGGACTCATAAAGATGGTGTGACTGTTTAGACCATGGAAGTAGAAATGGAGTGAGAAAAACAAATGCAGTTGCTTTCTAATCCAGGGAGAAACTGAAGTGGCAAATTTGATGGAATATGGTGATTGGGATGTGCTGATGAAGAGGGAAAATGTTAATGATAAATCCCAAGTTTCTGGCTTGTACCATTCAGACTGATACAAGCCAATTCAGATCACAAATATCCATTAGGCTCAGCAGGCACAGTGTTTGGGCCCAGAACATTTTTAGAGACCCACAGAATTACTTTTTAAATCCTAAAAGCAAAATGAAAAATTTCAAAGAAAGTATTTAGCTATATGATACTAATATAGCCATCTTTCTTGTTGTTGCTGTGTCTGACTCTTTGCGACCCTATGGACTGCCAGGCTCCTCTGTCCATGGGATTTTCCAGCAAGAATACTGGAGTGGGTTGCCATTCCCTTCTCCAGGAGATCTTCCCGACCTAGGGATCAATTCCGCATCCCCCGCTTTGTAAAGGTGGATTCTTTACCACTGAGCCACCTGGAAAGCCATCCATCTTTATACCACCGCAATAAAATATAACCTGTACATTTTTTTAAATGGAGGAAGCAAAAGTGCCTAGGGCTCAGGAAAGTTGTAATGTAACCCTGGGCCAATTGCTGCTGAGACAGAAACCTGGAGGAAGGCCAGCTGGGCACTAAGCCAGGACGGCGGCAGCGCAGTGCAAGTCCACTCCAAAACCAGTTTGAGTTTGAGGTACCTGTGACCCATTCAAGTGCAAATGACAAAAGTCCCTTATATATACAGCTTAAAATGACTATGGTCTTCTCAAACTCAGAGTTACTGGAGGTGGAGAAGGGGGAGATCGTTAGTGAGTTTGGGATGGACGTGTACACATTGCTATATTTAAAATGGATAACCAACAAGGGCCTACAGGACAGTACAGCAAACTCTGCTCAATATTAAGTGACAACCTTAATAGGAAAAAAAGTGAAAAAGAATAGATACATGTATATGTATAATTGAATCCCTTTGCTGTTCACCTGAAACTGACACAACATTGTTTATCAGCTATACTCCAATATAAATTAAAATGTTAAAAGGGAAAAAAATGACTATGGTGTTCTCAATGTCCAAAATAAATGAAGCAATGTTGTATATGGAGTTATGAAATATTGAATTTCAGCTCCAAATCCACCACTGATATGCTCTTTAATTATTCTAAATGCCTACAATAACACTATTTTTTCTCCAGTAAATGTTTAAAAACACGTTGTTGGCGGTGACCCTTACTCAAGCTGTAGTGAGGGGTTACCTGTCACAAAATGAGCCAATCAGAGCCTCCCTCTGCAACTTGGTATCTGGAGATGGTTGCGAAGACCTTTGCACCATCGAGAGGTAAAGCAACTGGAATGTTCCCTCAGAATTGCCAGGGGAATAGCAAACTACCACGTGGAAGAACCTGCTGGAGAAAATGAAGCCAGCCTGCAGAAAGGGACAGGTTCGATTTAGAGAAAACTCTGATGACTTTAGCAGCTCTATTTCTAATCCCCCTGGCACTACGTCTACCCCTGCACTACCCAGATAGCTGACCAATAAACTGTCTAACTTAACGTTTTTTAAAAGCAAGGGTACTGGCCAATATAACTACAAAATACTCATGTGATCTTGGGTAAGTCATAAACTCTTCCCAAGCCTAAATTTTCTGGTCTTTAGAGTGGATATGGCAAAGCATATATCAAAGCGTTGGGATGACAATTACATGAGAAAATTATATAAAAAGCTTCAAAATTCAGTGTATAACATGCACATATTAATTATCATTGTTTTTATGAAAGAGGGGGATCATAGGAGGGACATGTACAGCTGTCCTTTGGAGTTCTTTGGCCCAGGAAAGATGCAGACTTACTTACTATGAAACCATCAAATGGGGTTTAAAGAGCCCCCTTCAAACTATACCATATTACTTTTATATAGGACTCTCTAGTTCATGCTCATCTTTACCACAATTTGCCAATATTTTCCAGAATCAGCCCACTCAGAAGGAAATTCATGTGAGCTAGAATGAGTTGCCCATTCACTTCATTTCAGTATTCACAGTAAAAATCTTGTCTCTGCCTTCAAACTGCCCTGTCCTTTTAAAACAACTTTTACTCATTGTATTGAATGTAATGAATCTGTTATGTCTGTAGATTGTGAAGTCTTCAAGGGCAGCCTGGTAGTCTCAGTTATATGTGTTCCTAGCACTGATTATATAACAAGTTTAGCAAGTGAAAGTCACTCAGTCGTGTCCAACTCTTTGTGACCCCATGGACTATACAGTCCATGGAATTCTCCAGGCCAAAATACTGGAGTGGGTAGCCTTTCCCTTCTCCAGGAGATCTTCCCAACCCAGGGATAGAACCCAGGTCTCCCACACTGCAGGCAGATTCTTTACCAGCTGAGCCACCATGGAAGCCTGTAGGTACTCAATAAATGTTAATTCAATAAATGGATGAGTTCAGGTATATTATATATCTAACTCACAAAACACACATTAGTAAGTCTACAGGCAATAATCTGTGTTCTACACCATAGAATCTGAAATGAAATCTAACCAACTGGATCAATATTTGAGAGTGTGTTTGTGAATAAGTGGTGTCATGCCTGAGGATGACCTTGAGTCCCTTTATAAGAGCAATACTGTGTGCCCAGAAGTGGACTGTCTGTGACTCAACTTGTGGCAGGATGAGGGCTCTTCTTAATAGCACCTGAAAAAACACACTTCAATACAAGACAACTGGCTGCTCAAGATGCTGCCACTCCATAGCCCCTGTTCCTTACTTCGTAGGTCTATCCTTAAGGCCTTTAAATTTTATTTCTGTAAAAACTGATAACTGAGTCAGAAAGCACTTCTGTGGCAACAAACTGTAAATTACATACGCATAAGAGAGCATCATAAAGACTAGAACTCATATTTTTCACATTCCAATAAATGTAGCATCAATTAAAAGCTCAAGGCCAAAACCAAGTTCCCATCCAGATGGAATTTATAATAAATGTTATAAAGGCTGCTAGGGAGAAATTCTAGCCAAAGCAAGGACAAGCTATAAAAGGTCTACACCTCCCTAGTGTGACAGTAATAACAACACAAACATGCTTATAATCTGCCAGAAATTTTGCTCTTTTATTCTTTTGCTCAGTAAACACCTATTGAGAACCTACTATGTGCTGAGGAATGCTTAGAGGTTGGGATTATGAACTGGCCCCCATGAAGCCGAGGAGAAAGACATACACAAAGCCATACACACACACAAAAACACAACATACAGTTAATAATGCAAAACGAGTCAAAGAGATGGGAATACCAGACCACCTTATCTCTGCCTCCTGCAAAACCTGTACGCAGGTCAAGAAGCAACAGTTGGAACCAGACATGGAACAACAGACTCGTTCTAAATAGGGAAGGGGTACGTCAAGACTATATTGTCACCTTGCTTATTTAACTTATATGCAGAGTACATCATGAAAAATGCTGGGCTGGATGAAGCATAGGCTGGAATCAAGATTGCTGGGAGAAATATCAATAACCTCAGATATGCAGATGACACCACCCTTATGGCAGAAAGCAAAGAAAAACTAAAGAGCCTCTTGATGAAAGTGAAACAGGAGAGTGAAAAAGCTGGCTAAAAATTCAACATTCAAAAACCAAAGATCATGGCATCTGGTTCCATCACTTCATGGCAAATAAATGGGGAAACAATGGAAACAGTGACAGATTTTATTTTCTTGGACTCCAAAATCACTGCAGATTGTGACTGCAGCCATGAAATTAAAAGACACTTGCTCCTTGGAAGAAAAGATATGACAAACGTGGACAGTGTATTAAAAAGCAGAGACATTACTTTGCCAACAAAGATCCATCTAGTCAAAGCTATGGTTTTTCCAGAAGTCATGTATGGATGTGACAGTTGGAGTGTAAAGAAGGCTGAGCACTGAAGAATTGATGATTCTAAGCTGTGGTGTTGGAGAAGACTTGAGAGTTCCTTGGAGTGCAAAATCAAATCAGTCAGTCCAAAAGGAAATCAGTCCTGAATATTCATTAGAAGGACTGATGCTGAAGCTGAAGCTCCAGTACTTTGGCCACCTGATGTGAAGAGCTGACTCATTAGAAAAGACCTTGATGCTGGGAAAGACAGGTGCTTGATGGTTGATGCTCATTAGAAAAGACCTTGATGCTTGATGGCAGGAGGAGAAGGGGACGAGAGGATGAGATGGTTGGATGGCATCACAGACTCAATGGACATGAGTATGAGAAAGCTCTGGGAGATGCTGTTGGACAGGGAAGTCTGGCATGCTGCAGTGCATAGGTTCCCAAAGAGTAGGACATGACTGAGTGACTGAACAAGTCAGCCTTAGACAGTATAATTAATGAGTACTTCCTCAAGCTTATGTAGTGGATTGACCATGTTTCCGCAAAATTTTTGCGTTAAAATTCTAATTCCCAGTACCTCCAAATGTGACTCTATTTATAAACAGGGTCATTGGAGATGTCATTAGTTAACATGAGATCATATAGGAATAAGGTGATCTTCTAATGCAATATAACTGGTGTCCTTGTAAATAAAAAGGAGAAATTTGGATACAGATGCTCACACAAGGGCTTCCCTTGTGGCTCAGCTGGTAAAGAATCCGCCTGCGAGGCGGGAGACCAGTGTTCCGTCCCTGGGTTGGGACGATCCCCTACTGCTGCTGCTGCTGCTGCTAAGCCCCTTCAGTCGTGTCCAACTCTGTGTGACCCTATAGACAGCAGTCCACCAGGCTCCCTGGGATTCTCCTTGGGATTCTCCAGGCAAACACTGGAGTGGGTTGCCATTTCCTTCTCCAATGCATGAAAGTGAAAAGTGAAAGGGAAGTCGCTCAGTCATGTCTGACTATTCGCGACCCCATGGACTGCAGCCCACCAGACTCCTCCATCCATGGGATTTTCCAGGCAAAAGTACTGGAGTAGGGTGGCATCGCCTTCTCCAGAAAATCCCCTGGAGAAGGGAAAGGCTTCAGTATCCTGGCCTAGAGAATTTCATGGGCTGTCCATGGGGTCGCAAAGAGTCAGACACAACTAAGCGACTTTCACTTTCACTCACACAGCAAGAACATCATGTGAAGACTGGACTTATGCTGCCACAAACCAAGGAACTGCTAGAAGCTAGGAGACAGGCCAAGAGCAGATCCTTTCCTTATGCCTTCAGAGGGAGCACGGCCATGCACATACCTTGACCTCAGACTTCTGGCCTGCAGAAACGTAAGACAATAAAATATCTGTGTTTAAGATACCCAGTTTGCAGTACACTGTTACAGCAGCCAGGAAACTAATACACCATAGGTATCTGTATAACGAATGTTATAAAAACTACATATCGGTGTTGCGCTGATCAATTAAAGGAAAATATATATATAAGAAACTTCTTGAAGAGGCACAGAAATGTAGTTTGCCCACAAGGACCTTTATCATAGGCCAAGTCATGTTAGGCTTCCCAGCAAGTCTGAATGTATTTGTTTCCAATTTTGAAAGGAAAATATGGAGCTTAGACCTGCACTGTCCAATACAATAGACACATATAAGCACTTGAACTCGGATGGCATCACCAATTGAATGGACATGAGTTTGAGTAATCTCTGGGAGATTGTAAAGGACAGGGAAGCCTGGCATGCTGCAGTCCATGGGGTTGCAAAGAGATGGACACGACTGAGTGACTGAACAACAAAAAGCACTTGAAATTTGACTAACATGAAGTGAAATGCACCGTAAGTATAAAACACACAACAGATTTCAAAGAACTGGCATGAAAAAAAAAATCTCATCAATATTTTTATATTAACTCCACACAGAAATGATAATTTTGGGTATTAAATGTAATAAATTAAATATACTATTCAAGCTACAAATTAATTTCACCTGTTTCTGTTTTACTTTTTAATGTGTTACTAGAAAATTTTAAATCATTTATATGGCATACATTCTATATGTATTGGATAGCACCTTTGCAGAGGTAAAACACATCCCTACATTTTCCTAAAATCTCAGGCTATTTTCCATCCTGGTAATGTGTGTCAGTTACAACAGAAGGTCTTCCTTCAGATCACCGGATCAGAGTGTACTGCAGCTGAGAGTGTGGTAGAGTTTGCCGGTCAGTGGTCCCAGCAGCTGAGGCCATATTGTCAGGGGAGGTTTTAGAAGTGGAGACCTTTGATACCCTTGCTCTGCTTGGCTCCCAGCCTCACTGCCTCAGAACTCCTGCTCATCTGACTGGTGGTGGGACTCAGATTTCAGCTCACCACAAGTTAGGAAATGGCTTTTGCCCTCAGATAAGGAGGCTGAGTATTTGAGAAATGATTTTTCCCAAGGTCAAACAGAAGAGTCTAAACACTTTGATTCTGAAGTTAAACAGACTGTTGCAACTGCTTACAGTTAAAGTCTGACAATGGAAGACAGACCACAGCCTGTCACTTACTTTCCCTGAGACTTTTAACATATACTTACTGAGGACCAAGAATGAGCCAGATAGACTGAGTTACAGATAATTATGATAGATTTAATTATTGGAGGACTCTGACTCAATTTAAGAAATTAATATTTACCTCCAGGGTTAAAATGAAAATTGAGTAACATCTCAGATGAAAGTGTCTTGCTCTATATAGATATAATATATATTACCAGGGCTATTTCCCTAAATGACACCCCATATGAAAAAATTTAATGCTATGTCTGACACATAGGAATTGTTCAGTAATGCCATCCTCCTTCTTCCTCACAATGAAGTGAGCTTTCCAATGGCCCCAAAATGTCTCCCAAAATATCCCCTTTAGATGGGTAAAAATTATAATCTAGAAATATACGTGACACATACTCCCACCACATAGACTGTTACTAGTTACAGTTTTAAAATGTAATGGTTCCATGTTCTGGTGCTGCCAGTAACAACAGTCACTGAACAGCCTTATGTTCTGTCCAAGATGTGTGTATGTGTGTGTGTGTGTGTATGTGTGCTGAGTTGCTTCAGTCGTGTCCAACTCTTTGTGACCCTATTGACTGTAGCCCTCTATCCATGGGATTTTCCAGGCAAGAATCCTGGAGGCAGGTGGCCACTTCCTCCTCCAGGGACTGAACCCAGGCCTCTCACATCTCCTGCGTTGGCAGGCAGGTCCTTTATCACCAGTGCCACCTGGAAAGCCCTCTGCCTGAGATACAAGGCATGCAAATACTTCATTTATAGCAATCACAGCTTACAATATAATATGTGTCATCTTTCCAGGAAAAAGATTAATTTCTTATGTGCAGGTGTCATATTTTCTTCTAGAAGCTATTATTCTTCTCTGTATAAAGTAAAAACTTTATAAATATTTTAAAATTTATTTTGACTGATTAGAATAAGTCAGTATCAACAATGCAATTTACACCAGTTTCCATGACACGAAAAACATCTTTTTCCTTAGTGATAACCCCAAGGACCTAAACTTCCAGATGAAGCCATCCATGGCTTTGGCTACCGTCTGCCTGGTAGGAAGACAGAACTTTGAAGAAGATAACTGAGGGTCCAGATATGATCTACATAATTTTTCAGATATTTGAGGCCAAGGGCTAGGGAGCTCTGGGCAGAAATTACTAGCCAACTACTTTCAGCCAGTCTTCAGAGATGGCATGGTCTCACAGAGCTCCCGTATCGCCTCGTCTTCCATGATTTTGTCACTTCTCCTTTGAGCCTCTGAGAGTGTCTTTCCTCTTCAGCTCTAAAATCCTGTACACTTTGTACCCATGCCTGTTCTCATTTCAGTGCTTCTCTGTTGCTCTCTATACCCTTTTGATGTTGTGAAAAGTCAACAAAGAAAATCCTCTAGAGAGTAAGTGTTTTGAGATGTTACGTGTGATGAGGCAACACAAAGCCAGCAAAGAACCAAGAATCTTAAGAAATGCTGGGAGATGACTGGTGAACCGCATGCAACTGCAGAAGCCAGTTCTAGTGCAGGAAATAGACAGCAGGCCACTTTGTGAAGCCGATTCCAGTCTCAGAAGTGGTATCCAGAGAAGGCAGGATTTAGCTAAATGAGATTGTGGGGACAAATCTCAGGCCTTAGTGATATACGCTGCCACAGATACGCAGGATGTCCTACTGTGCGGAGAACAACAGAGAACCAGAATGTAATCCTCATATTGAGTATAACATGACAGATTTAGGACCTAGCAGAACCCAAAAGCAAAAGAATCAGGGAGACACTTTTGACATCCTTCTGGATACTTTCTGTAATCATCACCTTGCACAGGGCTTCCCAGGCATATGCCCTTCTCACCGGAATGAAAAACAAGGCTTAGCAAACAGAGAAGAGAAATATCTAAGTTAACCATAGCTTACTTCCTAGAAGAAACCAATATTAATATTGGTTAATAAATATTAATAAATATTTTGCTGTTAGAAATGGCTTTTTGAAATGACTGATCGCTCACTAAAGTGATTTACAAATGGAGTAATTGAACTAAGTATATAAAATGACAATTCATATTCTTTGCCCATTTCCCTGCTATATCAGAAGGTCTCTTCTACTCGTAATGCATTGATTAACCCTGTTTACATTAAGAATGCCAACTCTTATTTTTTTCAATATTCTGCCTGTTTTTTTTTAACATTTTGGACAAAATGTTGCTATTTAAATCTTTAATATAATCAATGCCATTATCTATTGCTTTGGCACTTGCTTCCACTGTTTTCATGTGAGGGAGAAAGTCTTTGTCTTCTAAAGTCCGTAACTTTATAACAAAATCTTTCCTTTTAAAAATAGCTTTCATTTTTATACACTTAGTTCAATTACTCCATTTGTAAATCACTTTAGTGAGCAATCAGTCATTTCAAAAAGTCATTTCTGGCAGCAAAATATTTATTAATTATATTGGGATAAAAGGATGTCATAAAATGACCATATGGAAGAGATTTGATAAATCACCTCATGCTTATGGTGAAATTTTCCATCATTTTAAAAATAATTTTCTAGGAGAGTGTTAGGAATTAGAAAAATTCTTATAGCATAGTATTAATTGCAAAGCAATTAAAATAATCTTTATAGGTTAATCCATATTTCATTCATACAACTACATTTAAAGTTCCAACTATGTAAGCAGCTATAAATATGAAAATGAATATAGGGTAGATTTCAAAATGCTAAAAAATGTTTGTTTCTAGGCTGTGAGATTATTATTGATTTTTATTTTATATTCTTTAATATTTTCTAAATTTTCTACAGTTGGCAATTATGTCTTTTATAATAAAAAGTAAAATTTTACTAAAGGATAGTTTGGACTGAAAAATAAAGTATTGCTTTTTTTCATTAAAACTTTAATAAAAATAAACTTTTTGATAGCCAGTTCCATTTTTCAAGGCATTTTATAGTTCTTTCTCTTTCTTATTTCTTTCAGGGATAAAAGAAAATAGATAGTTCTCTTGAAGTCGGCTTAATGATCTGAAGTCATTTGCTAGCTCCTCACAGACTAGCCCCCCATTTAGGCTGTACTGTTTGATTTCCCATAAATATGTTGTGCCTTTTCTCCCAGTTGATGTTCTGACATGTGATGCTCTCTTTCCTTTCAGTGCATCTCCCCTGCTGCCCTTTTGCTACCAGCTTCGTGCTGCTTACAATATTTTCTCTCTCCTAGATGTTCTTCTGACTGCCCTGCTCACTTCCCCTCCACCTGCTCTCTCCTGGTTACTAGACCCTTTAGTGTCATGGTTTGTTTCCCCTCCTGAATCATGAGCTTTCTGTGAGTAGCATCATGATTAATTTATTCTTTGAATAGTACAAGTCCTACTCATTTGTAAGACATGATTAAATGAGTCTATACACTGTCATTTGGCTGCATTACGTGGACATTTCAATAAATTCTAGAAGCAAAAATCAATATTCTTTCCAAATTAAAAACATAATAATCTTTATCTTTTTAGACATTAAACAGAGTTACCATAGAATTGCATCAATTCTACTAAGTATCCACCGAAGAGAAATGAAATATGTCCACACAAAAACTTGTACTTGAATGTGCATAGCAGCATTATTCACAATAGGCAAAAAAGTGGGAACAACACAAATATCCATGAATTTCATAATGAAGAAACAGATATGGCATATTTACACAGTGGAATATTATCTGGCAATAAAGAATGAAGTACTGATACATGTGATGACATCATTCAGTTCAGTTCAGTTGCTCAGTCGTGTCCGACTCTTTGTGACCCCATGAACCGCAGCACGTCAGGCCTCCCTGTTCATCACCAACTCCCAGAGTTCACTCAGATTCATGTCCATCGAGTCAGTGATGCCATCCAGCCATCTCATCCTCTGTCGTCCCCTTCTCCTCCCGCCTTCAATCTTTCCCAGCATCAGGGTCTTTTCAAATGAGTCAGCTCTTCACATCAGGTTGCCAAAGTATTGGAATTTCAGCTTCAACATCAGTCCTTCCAATGTATATTCAGGACTGATTTTCTTTAGGATGGATTGGTTGGACCTCCTTGCAGTCCAAGGGACTCTCAAGAGTCTGCTCCAACACCACAGTTCAAAAGTATCACTTCTTCAGCACTCAGCTTTCTTTATAGTCCAGCTCTCACATCCATACATGACTACTGGACAAACCATAGCCTTGACTAGATGGACCTTTGTTGGCAAAGTAATGTCTCTTCTTTTTAATATGCTGTCTAGGTTGGTCATAACTTTCCTTCCAAGGAGTATGCATCTTTTAATTTCATGGCTGCAATCACCATCTGCAGTGATTTTGGAGCCCCCCTCCCCCAAAAAATAAAGTTAGCCACTGTTTCCACTGTTTTCTCATCTATTTGCCATGAAGTGATGGGACCAGATGCCATGATCTTAGTTTTCTGAATGTTGAGCTTTAAGCCAACTTTTTCACTCTCCTCCTTCACTTTCATCAAGAGGCACTTTAGTTCTTCTTCACTTTCTGCCCTTCACTCACGTCCATTGAGTCGGTGATGCCATCCAGCCATCTCATCCTTGGTCGTCCCCTTCTCCTCCTGCCCCCAATCCCTCCCAGCATCAGCGTCTTTTCCAATGAGTCAACTCTTCGCATGAGGTGGTCAAAGTACTGGAGCTTCAGCTTCAGCATCATCCCTTCCAAATGGAATGCTACTCAGTCATAAAAAAGAATGAAATTTTGTCATTTGCAATAACATGGGTGGACTTGGAGGGTAAACAAAATAAGTCAGACAGAAAAAGACAAATACTGTATGATGTCACTTATATGTGGAATCTAAAAAATAAAACCAGTGACTATAAGAAAGAAACAGAACAAATATACAGAACAAACTAGTAGTGACCAGCAGGAAAATGGAAGTGGGGAAGGGCAACATAAGAGTAAGTGATTAAGCGGTACAATGTATTATGTACAAAATAAATAAACTATAAGGACATACTGTCCAGCACAGGGAATCGAGTCAATATTTTATAATAACTATAAATGGAATATAAACTTCAAAAATTGTGAATTGCTACATGGTATACCTAAAGCCTGTATAATATTATACATCTACTATACCTCAATAAATGAAATTTTTAAAATGCCTCTAAGGCAAAGAAAGCCACACTAAAGAAGTACCTGTAAAATAAAGCAAGAGAAACTAAGAGTAGATATCAGTGGACCTGCTTCACAGTACAATAAAAATGCAGTGGAATACAGAACGTAAGAGTTTTAAGTCATGTGAATGGAAGGAAACCAAATATCCTAGATGTTTTCATTTTACCTGAATAAAACTAGGAGGCAACTACATTGATCTTAAAGATCTTTCTTCTCAGCTTTTATAGATCTGAAAATTATGAGCAGGACTTCTTGATGCTATGATCTGCTATAGGCCCAGCACTATGCCTCCACATGAGACGTTTCCACCAGCTGCCAGAGAGGTGATTAATGAAAATGAAAGAAATCATCAGGAGACAATGGTGCCTATGAGGTCCACATATTTACTTGCTCTGAATTAAAATGCTCAAACAGCAAATCCACTCTCATCCCCTTTATTTACGGTTCCCTCTGCCTTGAAGCAAGCAGAGTGCATGCCATGATAAATTGGCTCAAATCCTGTCTCATTTCCAGGCAGGCCCTGTAAATTTCTGAGCTGTGCTTTGCAACCCTTCATTCTGATTTGTAACGTTCAACAACACACAAAGGTTCTGCAGGCCCGTTTCCTCCCGCTGAGCAATGGCCAAGGGGTCCTGGCCTTCATCCTCCCCAGTGTCAACAGATCAGTACTAAACCAGGGCATCCAACCCTCCTCAGGGAAGATGATGGGCTTGTCTTCCCAGTCAAGGCCTTCGTCTAAAATGTGGCAGATGCTGAGTGGGGCATGACCTTGTCGAGATGTGGTTGACATCAGAGTAGATAAATGTTAGGAAGGATGGAAGTCCTAAATAGAGTCTTCACTGCACTTAAGGGAAAAAGAAACCATAATATCAATCCTCTGGGAAAATGTAAAACATACCCACTCTGTGCCAACACTCCTGTAGGAGCTGAGGAAATAAAAGCAAACAGAATAGATAGAGTCTTTGACGTCTTGGAGCTTGGATTGATCAAATATAATTCTAGCCCAAGAAGAGGCTAGTAATGCTACTGCTGTCTAAACGGTAGCTGCTCCTCCCAAGCTAGGCTATACAACACTCACAGGGCAATCTGGACAATTAGTGAAAGCAGAGTAAATGGTTAAATGGGGTTTTGAGGTTATATCTTGGTACCTTTTACATGAAATAGTTGGCACCCAAATTCTGATTTTCTTTGCCAACTTTAAACCTTATATTTTAACCAGTATGGTTTTTTTAAGTCTCTAAAAATCCTATTTATGGAGCCTCAATGCTCATACATAATTTTTTTAGCATTATTGTCTCTTTCCTTTTTTTGTGGCCTATAAGAATTGAGTATAGGTCAAGTCTAGTTCAGGACAGCAGAGAAATTCACTCATTACCTAGCCAAGCATTCAATAAACTAGTGAAGTCAGACTCCTATTAAATGAATATCTGCTTCCATGGAATATAGAAACAAAATAATATGGGCAACTGAGAACTTGTGTTTTTCCCATTCTCCAGACACAGACACACTTTGATCTAGGTGTTTACATATAAAAATGGTCAATAAAGATGAGGCACTACTAAAGTCTGGGGTGAAGGAAGGCAGAAAAAACGTGCACCTGAGAAGTAACTGTCTCAGCAGTATTGACTGGGAGTGGGGAGTCCTGTTATCAGCCTGACCAGGAGCCTAACACCTGAGAGGCCTGGAAGGCTGAGCTTATCCGATTCATGCTACAGTGGGTGCCAGAACTTTAAGCAAAAAGCAGGTACTCAGCCATAAAAAGGAATGAATTTGAGTCAGATCTAGTGAGGTAGATAAACATAGAACTTGTTGTACAGAGTGAAGTAAGTCTGAATAACAGATATTATATATCAACACATATATATGGAATCTAGAAAATGGTACTGATTAATCTTTTTGCAGGTCAGAAATACAGATGTAAAAAATGGACTTGTCGACACAGATGGGGAAGGAGAGGGTGGGACAAATTAAGAGAGAAGCACTGACGTACATACACTACCGTGTGTAAAACAGACAGCTGCAGGGAAGTTGCGTGTAACAGGGAGCTCAGCCGCGCTCTGCGATGACTCAGAGGGGCGGGAGGGCTTGTGGGGAGGGAGGCTTAGGAGGGAGGGGATATATGTATACACAGAGCTGATTCATATTACTGTATGCAGAAAACAACACAGCATTGTAAAGCAATTATCTTCTAATTTTTAAAAAAAATGAAATGAAAATTCACTGAGAGAAAAAAGAAAAGAAAACAGGAACCAAAAAAAAAAAGAAAGAAAAACCACTCCAAAAGCAAGGCATGAATATGAAACACAGCCATAGGCCAAGGTATCTTAAGACACTCAGGGCGAGGTAGTAAACAAAGAAAGGAAAATGCCCAGTGCTCTAAGCCCTGCACTGGAGGCTGAGCACTTTCACACAACACACTTTATTTGATTTGATGGTAATAGCAATGTTTGCCAAGTTTATATTATTTAAATTCATATTGAGAAGAAACAACAAATCCCCAAGGATCTGAGAAGTGAAAGGACATACATAAATTCACCCAGATGACAACCAGATAGCCAGGATTCAAACTCCTAACATCAAGAGATCCAGGCTCCACCTGAATTACATTTATCATCAGAGCAGAAGAAAACACTGCTACTTTACCCAAGGAACATACATTTTATTTGTATGGAATAAAATGCTCTTTTTTCCCGCCAATCTGATAGGACATTAAATGATTTGACCCATTTTAGAAGAGCTTAAGAAACAAGGGACATAAATTACTATTTAATCTTCATAATTATATGCCCTGTAACAGAAACACAATTGAACCATAATTGAAACATTGTAAGATAAATATTAAGTGGTTTCTGAGTTTTATCTCCTTGCACTGGCCAACAGTCTGTACTAACACTGATTTGCCAGTATTAATGTATTGGAAAATAAAATGGGAAATTTTGTCTCTCCTGAATTATCAACAGCTCTCTACCTATTTAGCAGCAATAGCTTTTATGAGGATATAATATGAAGATCTTGCCTGAAACATACATTTTTTGTATCATAATACATTACAATTAGAAGAAACATTGGAACTCTTCCATTTCCAGGAAGACAGACATATCTCATCTCAACTTTCTCTGATGAAGACTGGTCTTGGGAAGCACAGCATTGAGCAGCATTATAAAGACAGCTCCTGACTCCAGAGGTTTAAGGTGCCTTAGAAGATGGTTACAAGAGAGGAGCAGAAAATCTTTAACTGGACTGATATTTAAAACCAGAGAAAATTCCTCATGATAAAATGTTAAAAAAAATATTTCTTATACAATACCTACTTTAATATTCCTAAGCTCTTAACAATTTTGGTATTACTGTTGTTGCCCTTTTATTTTAAAAATAGTTGAGAAAACTAAAGCTGGGGAAGGTAAAATTGTACCTAAATCATTTCTTATTGTAAACAAGTTTTTGTTTATCGCCAAGTCAAGTGTAACTTCAAAATCATGCTTCTTCCTGGAAATGACTTATTGCTTACTAGAGGTATTTTGCTTGAGCTGTGAATGTGAGTGGGAATGTGTGTGTGTGTGTGTGTGTGTGTGTGTGTGTACATACATGTGGTGAGAGTGCTTTTTTCCTTATGTGTCTCATTTATAAATGCTACCTGCATAGTGATGCACTGGGTTCACCAATCTCTCAACTAAACTCTATACCAATACTGTTTAGTAGACTCCCATTCAAATAGATCTCTGGAGTTCCCTTAGCCACATCTGAGAATTCTCATTGAAATGATAAATGTATACATATAAAGTATTAATGCCATTGTTTTAGAGCTGGTAAATATGTTCTTTGCGCCTACAAGTGTAGATGTATAATTTTATTTTGGATCTGACTCCTTTTTTCTTCTACCTTATAAGTCCATTCAGTCATCCATATATGTATTTCATATATACATATGAACACATATATACTTACATACATATATATATACACACATACACACATTCACCACATATATAAGGCACCACTGTATGCCATATGCTGCTCTAGGCATGTGAAATACACTAGTGAACAGAACAGACCTAAACCCCTGCCCCTGTAGAATTTACTTTTCTATACAGAACTCAGAGAATAAATAATAAAAATAATCATATAATATGTTAAGAGTTGAAAAGTTGTATGAAAAATAGAACACCATAGGGAGGACTGAGAGATGTACGTGGGGATGTAAGCCTTATTTTCAATTAAGATGGTCACAGCAGCCATCTTTGGGAAGATAAAATCTGAGCAAATACTAGAAGAAAATGAGAGAACTAATCATTTAGATACTGAGGAAGAGAGTTCCAGGAAGAGGGAACAGTAAGTGCAAAGATCCTAAGGCCTGAACATACCCGACATATTTAAGACACAGCAAGAAATATATTCATGTGGCTGTAAGATATTCAATAGGAGAGAAAAGTAGAAGTGAAGTCAGAGGAGGATGAAGGCTGCAAATGGTTCAGGATTACCAGAAGGACTTTGCCATGTATTCTGAGCAAGACAGGAAAATATTGAAAGAATTTGAGTGGGGGTATGACTTTATTTGACTTTCTTTTTACAAGGATCACTCCAGCTGCTGTGTAAAGAGTAGATCACGCAGTCGTAATGTTGGCAGCATGAAGCCAGTGTGAGCATGACTGCAGAAATTCAGGCTACGGATCAGGTTCACCTGGGTGGGGATGACTGCCGGAAAGGTTGTCTGATGTTGTCAGATGCTGAATACATTCGGAATGTAAATCCAGAAAGATTTCCTGACACTTTGGATGTAGAGTATAAAAGAAAGATCGCAGTCAAGGAAGATTTCCAGGTGTGGGCTTGAGTGACTTGCAGGAAACTGTTGTCGATTAATGAGAGGGAGAAGTCTTCAGGCAAAGTAAGTTTGAAAAAGGAGGGTTGGATTCAAAGGTTCTGCTTCAGTTCAGTTCAGTTCAGTTCACTCACTCAGTCGTGTCCAACTCTGTGACCCCGTGGACTACAGCATGCCAGACTTCTCCGTCCATCACCAACTCCCAGAGCTGACTCAAACTCATGTCCATCTAGTTGGTGATGCCATCCAACCATCGTATACTCTGACATATCCTTCTCCTCCTCCCTTCAATCTTTCCCAGCATCAGGGTCTTTTCAAATAAGTCAGTTCTTTGCATCAGGTGCCAAAGTATTGGAGTGTCAATTTCAGCGTCATTTCTTACATTGAATATTCAGGTGTGGTTTCCTTTAGGAATAACTGATTTGATCGCCTTGTTGTTCAAGGGACTCTAAAGAGTCTTCTCCAAAACCACCACAGTTCAACAGCATCAATTCTTCAGGGCTCAGCTTTCTTTATAGTCCAACTCTCACATCCATACATGACTACTGGAAAAACCATAACTTTGACTAGATGGTCCTTTGTCAGCAAAGTAACATCTCTGCTTTTTAATATGCTGTCTAGGTTGGTCATAGCTTTTCTTCCAAGGAGCAAGCATCTTTTAATTTCATGACTGCAGTCACCATCTGCAGTGATTTTGGAGCCCAATAAAATAAGGTGTTTCTTAGGCATGCTGAATTTGAGATGTCTATTAGATTTCCAATTGGAAAGTTCAGGTTCGGATTTCAAGAGAAAGTCTAGATGAGGGGAAGGATGAAGTTATAGATCTGGAATTTAACAGCATACAGATGTTATATAAACTCTGTGAATTAATGAAATAGTCAAAGAGAGATGTCCATTATAAAGAAGAGGACTAATCCCTGGGAAACTTGAACATCTGGAATTTGTGTAAAGCAGGAAGGATGAGAGCAAAGGAGACAGAAAAACAACCAAACAGTAGGCTGTATCACAGAAGTCAAACAAGATACTACCTGTATTTTGTATTTTAATGAGAAATTTGAGGAGGTAGACATTGGATTTAGCAACACTAGTTTCATTGGCCATGTTGTAGACAACAGATTCAGTGAAGCTGAATAAATATGAGACAAATAGGAGTAGAAGGAAGAGAGAAAGGGAGATGAGAAATGAGCACCTCAAATGGACAACTGTTTGCAGATATAGGTAGGCTAAAGTTGAAGATTAAGTATGAGAGTTACTTGAAGTTAACTGTGTTCTCTACCTGAATTCAAATCATGGCTCTATTACTCATGTATTAACTTTGGAGCCTTGGGAATGTTAATTGACTTAGTCAAGCCTGTTTTCTCATCTGGAAAATACAGCTATTATTAGTACCTACTTTACTGATATCCTGGGAAAACTAATTGAAGTAATATATGTGAACCCCTTCCCTGGTGGCTCAGATGGCAAGGAGTCTCCCTGCAATGCAGGAGGTGAGGGTTCGATCCCTAGGTCAGGAAGATCCCCTGGAGAAGGGAATGGCTACTCACTCCAGTATTCTTGCCTGAGGATTCAACTGACAGGGTCTGGCAGGCTGCAGTCCACGGTGTCGCAAAGAGCTGGACACAGTTGAAGTGTTTGAGTATGTAATCTTTAACATGAATAGTTTTTGAAACACTCTAATGTAAAGAGAAACACAGAAGTAAGAGTTGTGGGAAATAAGGTTACACAGTTTTAAATATAATCCTGGTTCTTCCTGCTACAAATATATATTCACAAAATAGTGTGCAAACACCTCACAAGTATTACTTGAGATAGGAATAAAAACACCCATGATGCACATATTCAGTAAACTGTTACAACTGATTTCCATTTTAAGACTTGAATAGAACAGCCATTTTGATGTCCCTGGAAACATTGTTAAACACAATTCACCTGTATAACCATTTAGATCAAAGAACATAGTTCTTTGGAGAGTGCTTTTAGAAGCACAGGGCTTAGAACTCTATACGCTACTAAACTGTCAAATGATTCATACTCTCATTGAACCATCACTTCTTAAAATAAGTATATGTCGTGGTTGCCTGGAAACCATTTCTCTGCACCTACCTTTGAATTCATATTTCTGATCCAGAATTCTATGTGAGGGTTAAATATCAATTATTTCCATGGGATGAGGGAACCTGAAATATCAGTAAGAAGACCGAAGAACATTACCACAGAGCTGTTCCCCAGACCCAAGCAATACAGAAGACTCCCTAAGGTTAATTTTTAAAATTAAGCTAAAAAATCTATTTGCTTTATTTGAAAGCCAGATTTTACTACATTTTATTTCCTGTCCCAGCCCACAGCATTCTGCCATTTGCAACAACAAAGAATCTGGAGGACCTCAAGCTAACTGAAATGAGCCAGACACAGAAAGAAAGAAAAATACTACAGATCTCACTTATAGGTGGAATGGAAAAAAGTCAAATTCACAGCAGAGAGAGAAGGAAGTACTGGTGATTACCAGGGGTGGGGAGGTAGGGAAATGGGAACATGTTGGTCAATGGGTACAAAGTTACAGTTATGTAGGAAGAAGTTGTTCTAAGATTTAATTACCGTGTAAAGTCTGTCTGTGTTATGGTCTTTACAGACAGGGACCTGGGGACTGGAGTGGACAAGAAGAGGGATGCAGGGGACCCAAGTCTAGAGTGAAAGAAGGGTGCTTTATTTGCAGAAATGCATGTTTATATATCTTTATACAAGGCAGCTTTAGGCAGTAAAAAAAAAAAAAATTGAGCAAAAACAAAGCCAAGCAAATAACAATCTACAAAGGGCCAGAAAGCATTCCATATCCTGAGTAAGAAGAGCATAACTGAATAGATTATTTTTAAGTAAAAGGTCACTGAAAGGAGTCACTGAAAGGAATCCAAGCAGGCGCCCCCTCTCATGATCTCAGTCCTGAGAACTACGTACAGCTCCGCTCGCTCTTGTTTTCCAGGAACTGATAAGTAATAGAAAGTCCTTGAGAAACAGCACACAAAAGAAGAACATATTGGATCCCTTAAAGTTGAATGTCCCCTGACATGTCTGGAACACAGCAGTAAAATGTAGAGAAAAGAAGGTGTCAAAACACAAAGATCGGTAAATTTACTTCCAAAAACTTTGGAAATTCTGCATGGACAACTGGTATCCACTGGTTTTAAAATTATAAACCAAGTTCATAAAAGGAAATCTGATTATAACTGTACAATCACCCCCCCACTTATCTGAGATTTCACTTTCCAGTTTCAGTTACCCAGAGTCTACTCTGGTCAAAAATATTAAATGGAAAATTTCACAAATAATTCCTAAGTTTTAAATCGCACACTCTATATGTGACATCTCTTTCCAGTCCGCTCTGTCCTGCAGGGACAGGAATCAGTCCTTTGTGCAGGGGGTTTTACCCACTAGCCACTTTCGCAGCTGTCATGGTTACCACAGCAACGGTGGTATCATTGCCACAGTGCTTGTGTTCAGGGCACCCTGATTTTTCCAACCATCACCCCAAAGCACAAGAGTCGTGATGCTGGGAATTCGGATATGCCAAAGAGAAGCCATGACTACGACCTTCAAGTGCAAAGGGGAAAGTCCTCAACTGAATAACGAAGGAAAAAAAATTGCATGCTGAAGTTGCTAAGATCTATGGTAAAAAAAAAAATCTTCCATCTGTGAAATTGTGAAGAAGGAAAAAAAAAATCCATGCTTATTTTGCAGTCGCACCTCAAATTGCAAGAGTTACAGCCACTGTGCACGATAAGTGCTTAGTAAGGATGAAAAAGGCATGAAGGTGATACATAAGATATTTCAAGAGAGAGAAAGCACATGAATTTTATTATAGAATATTTTTATAAGTGTTCTATTTTATTATTAGCTATTGTTGTTAATCTCTTACTGTGGCGTAATATATAAATTAAACTTTATATAGATATGTATACAGAAGAAAAGCATAGTATACATAGGATTGATACTATCTGGAGTTTTAAGCATCCACTGGGAATCTTGAAAATTATCCCCCCAAGGATAAAGGATAGTGCAAATACTATGTTATTTGAACACACTTGTTAAAATAGTCTAGGGGAGAAATATTTTACTAAAAGTCTTAGGTTAGTGAAGGAGGACTTTATCATAAATATAAATCACTTTTAAAATATTAATTTGTACTCCTTCCAAATTTCTAAACGTGCAATACCTATACAAATGGTTGTTCAGTCATGTGGTTAGTCACTGTGATTTAAAATTCCAAAATACTAAATTGCCATTTTTCTTCAGGAGATAGATACAAGCATTTTAAATACAGATTTGCTTTAGACTCTATAATTATTTAATTAGTAATTAGGTAATTACTAATGGATAATTATATAAAACTCAGATATTTTCTCAGGTCCATTTGTCCTCAAATGTATTATATGACTACTTCCTCTTCCTATTTGCAAAAAGTCTAAGCAATCTAATATAACACCCATGCCCTCCTCAGATTGATCTTAGCCAACCTTTATTTGTTTATAAAGTATAATTTTATTTATATAAAATTCTAGAAAGTGTGAACTAATCTACAGTAACAAAGTAGATCAATGATTGGTGATTAAATGGGAGGAGAGAAACAGAATAAAGAGATTATAAAAAGTCATGAGGAAAATTTGGGGATCCAGCTAGCCCCAAATCCCTTTCCCCTCCTTCTTTCCCTTCCCTGTCTAGTTTTTGCTTCAGCAACACCCCACCCTGAGATTTCTGACTCACCTCCATTCCCATGGACTCCCAGGCCTGCATCTCCTGTGCCACTTCTCTGCCTGTAGACACTGTATCACCCTAAAGCCTGAGTTCTCAATCTTACCAGTTCAGGGGTGACTTCTCACATGCCTGTAACCCTATACACACAAAAAGGTATTCTTCTTTTTAGGGGTTCTCGGTGCTCTCTTTTTACCACATTGGACCTACTTCTTCCTCACAGGGGGCTTCCCAGGTAGCTCGGGGCAAAGAATCCACCTGCCAATCCAGGAGACAGGGATTCAACCCCTAGGTCAGTAAGAGCCCTTGGAGAAGGAAATGGCAACCCAGACCAGTATTCTTGCTCAGGAAATCCCAAGGCGAGAGGAGCCTAGTGGGTTAGTCCCCAGGGTCGCAAAAGAGTCAGACACAACTTAGTGACTAAACAACAACAACCTCCTTATAGTATTTTGTAAGGATCTCCCCAAAATGCTATCAAATTAATTACTATTATTTGCCAAATTGGACATCTAAACAGAACTTTGTACTAAACTCCAAAGAGTAAAAACAAACAAACAAAACCAAAAATTTGAAGAAGAAAATTAAATTTTGCCTGCTTGGACTGAAAGATTTGTCTTTCTGGATAGGCCAGAAAAAAAAAAAAGAAAGATATTTTGTTTCATTTCCATTCTAAATTTAAAAACAGATGTTGCTAGGGATACAAAAATGAAGGAACCCATGATTGCTGAAAAGATCTTGAGTGTTAGGCCCATAGTATCTTGAAAATCTAACAACTGGATTAGATAGAGGATTCACTACTTCCCCTAGCTTGATAACAGGGGTCTGCACCCAGATTAAGATATACCAGCATCCCTAAAGTCTTACTTGTATTCCTGAATTCTTGCTATGAATATTCCCAAAGTAACCACTATTTTGATCTTCCATCATCCTAGAGTGATTTCGTCTGTTTACATACTTACTAAATGGAAGTTTACAGAACACATTTTTGTGTGTCTGACTTCTTTTCCTAAATATAAATGCACGATTTCAACCATGCTATTGTACATTGTAGCCATTATGTTCACTGTAGAATAATACTCCATGTATTATTCTGTGTAAATCTACCACAGTTTATTTTCCTATCTTTTGACGATGGGCATGTAAATTGTTCTCAAGTGTAAATGGGGCTGTGCTAAATATTTCTGACCCTGTCTCTTGGTGCATGTACTTATATATGTATACAGGTGAGATACTCATGAGTAGAAACGATGGGTCATGGGCTATGTCCCCCATGCATTTAGCTTCAGTAGACAATGTCAGTTTTCCAAAGGACATATACAATTCACACACCCAATGTCAGCGTGTAAGGGCTCCTACTGTCTCACACCCTGGCAAGCATTTGCAGTTAGCTGTCCTTTTTTGCACTTCTAGGAGAGTATTCGGAAGTAGTATCAGTCATCTTCAAGACAATCTCAGGAGAGGCCAATTTGGGTTCTAAAACAGGAGATGGAGGACTCATTCTACAGGCAAAGGAAGCTCAGTAAAATTCAGAAGATCAAAGTTTTTAGCTTGATGAGAATATACTCCCAGATACTCATCCTCCCAATTTACAAGGTCCTACTACTTCCTAATAAATGCCCAAACTTAAAAAAATAAAAAGACCTTCCGATGTTGTGAATTAATTTACAACATAATCCAGCCACTCACAGGCTTAGTCTTCCAGTTTATTTTTCAGAAACTTCAATCCTGTGACCGACAGAGACAGAGCTTCTTTCTAGTTCATTACCCAAAATTTCAGGCAAGAATTTAAAGCCATAGGCTCAGAATGTTCTTTCTTCACATTTTTCAGCATTTTAGAAACAACCAAACAAGCCCGCAGTCCCAATCCTCCATTTCCATAAATACTCTATGGCATTAAATATTTGGTCACCTAAAACTTTCAGTTCAGTTCAGTCACTCAGTCGTGTCCAACTCTTTGCAACCCCATGGACTGCAGCATGCCAGGCTTCCCTGTCCATCACCAACTCCCAGAGCTGACTCAAACTCATGTCCATTGAGTCGGTGATGGCATCCAACCACCTCATCCTCTGTCGTCCCCTTCTCCTCCTGCCTTCAATCTTTTCCAGATCAAGGTCTTTTCTAATGAGTCAGTTTTTCACATCAGGTGGCCAAAGTATTGGAGTTTCAGCTTCAACATCAGTCCTTCCAATGAATATTCAGGACTGGTTTCCATTAGGATGGACTGGTTGGATCTCCTTGCAGTCCAAGGGACTCTCAAGAGTCTTCTCCAACACCACAGGTCAAAAGCATCAATTCTTCAGTGCTCAGCTTTCTTTATAGTCCAACTCTCACATCCATACATGACTACTGAAAAAAACACACCTTTGACTAGACGGATCTTTGTTGGCAAAGTAATGTCTCTTCTGTTTAATACGCTGTCTAGGTTGGTCATAGCTTTTCTTCCAAGGAGCAAGCGTTTTTTAATTTCATGACTGCAGTCACCATCAACAGTGATTTTGGAGCCCAAGAAAATAAAGTCTGTCACTGTTTCCATTGTTTCCCCATCTATTTGCCATGAAGTGATGGGACTGGATACCATGATTTTTGTTTTTTTTTAATATTAAGTTTTAAGCCAGCTTTTTCACTCTCTTCTTTCACCTTCATCAAGAGGCTATTTAGTTCCTCTTCACTTTCTGCCATTAGGGTGCTATCATCTGCATATCCATGACTGTTGGTATTTCTCCCAGAAATCTTGATTTCAGCTTGTGTTTCATCCAGTCCAGTATTTCGCATGATGCCCTCTGCATATAAGTTAAATAAGCAGAGTGGCAATATATAGCCTCGACATATTCCTTTCCCAGTTTTGAACCAGTCCATTGTCCCATGTCTGGTTCCAGCTGTTGCTTCTTATCCTGCACACAAGATTTCTCAGGAGACATGTAAGGTGTTCTGATATTACCATCTCTTTAAGAATTTTCCAGTTTGTTGTGATCCACATGGTCAAAGGCTTCAGTGTAGTCAATGAAGCAGAAGTAGATGTTTGTATGTAATTCCCTTGCTTTTTCTATGACCCAATGGATGTTGGCAATTTATCTCTGGTTTCTCTGCCTTTTATAAATCCAGCTTGTATATAGAGAAGACCTCAGTTCATGTACTGTTGAAGCCTAGCTTGAAGGATTTTGAGCATTAACTTTCTAGCATATGAAATAAACGCAATTGTATGGTAGTTTGAACATTCTTTGTCATTGTCTTCCCTTGGGGTTGGAATGAAAATTGATCTTTTCCAGTCCTGTGGCCACTGCTGAGTTTTTCAAACTTACTGACATTGAGTGCAGCACTTTAACAGCATCATCTTTTAGGATTTGAAGTATCTCAGCTGGAATTCCATTACATCCACTAGCTTTATTGGCAGTAATGCTTCCTAAGGTCCACTTGACTTCACACTCCATAATGTCTGATTTTAGGTGAGTGACCCCAGTATCATGATTATCCAGGTCATGAAGACCTTTTTTGTACAGTTCTTCTGTGTATTCTTGCCACCTCCTCTTAATATCTTCTTCTTCTGTTAGATCCTTGCCATTTCTTTCCTTTATTGTGCCCATCTTTGTGTGAAATGTTCCCTCTGTATCTCCAATTTTCTTGAAGAGATCTTACCCATTTTATTGTTTTCCTCTGTGTCTTTGCACTGTTCATTTTAAAAGATTTTGTAATTTCTCCTTGCTATTTTGTGGAATTCTGCATTCAGATGGGTACATCTTTCCCTTTATCCTTTGCCTTTCACTTCTTTTCTCAGCTATTTGTAAGACCTCCTCGGACAACCACTTTGCCTTCGTGCAGTCTTTTTTTTTTGAGATGGTTTTGGTCACCACTTCCTATACAATGTTATGAACCTCTGTCCATTATTCTTCAGGCACTCTGTCTATCATATCTAATCCCTTGAATTGAAGTGGTACTTTAAAAAAGGACTTGTGCCAACATGCGCCTCCCAGGACTGCTGCTGCCAGTGCTCCTGTCCCAGCAGCAGGCCACTTCCAACCTATGCCTCCACAGGAGACCCTTAAACACTCACAGGCAGGTCTGGGTTGGTCTCTTGTGGAGTCACTGCTCCTTTCCTCTGGGTCCTGGTGCACACAAGATTTTGTTTGTGCTCTCCAAGAGTCTCTTTCCCCCAGCCCTGCTACACCATGACATGAGTTAATTTATTTATCTTTATAAGAATCTTATGAAAGATATTATTATCCTTATTTTACCAATAAAGAAACTCGAGTTTAAAGAAGAAAAATAATTTTCTCGAGGACTCATGATGAATATTAGGCAGATCTTGGATTTAAACCCAAATCTATCTAACAAACTCTAAACTCTATTTGTTTTAAGAATTAGCTAGGAGCTTCCCTAGAGGATCAGTGGGAAAAAATAAAATTATATACCTGCCACTCTAGTACTCTTGCCTGGAAAATCCCATGGACAGAGGAGCCTGGTAGGCTGCAGTCCATGGGGTCACTAGGAGTCGGACATGACTGAGCAACTTCACTTTCACTTTTCACTTTCATGCATTGGAGAAGGGAATGGCAACCCACTCCAGTGTTCTTGCCTGGAGAATCCCAGGGACGGGGGAGCCTGGTGGGCTGTCGTCTCTGGGGTCACACAGAGTTGGACATGACTGAAGCGACTTAGCAGCAGCAGCAGCAATGCAGGATAGCTGGTTTTGATGTTTGATCCAGGAAGATCCCACATGCCTTGAAGAAACGTAATCCTGTGTGCCACAGCTACTGGGCCTGTACTCTAGAGCCACAGCTACTGAGCTCATACACCACAACCACTGAAGCCCACTCACCCTAGAGCATGTGCTTGCTCTGCAACCACAAAAGCCACTGCAATGAGAAGCCTACACACTCCAACCAGAGAGCAGCCCCAGCTCACTGCAACTAGAGCAAAGCCCACGCAGCAACCAAGACCTAGCACAGCCACAAATAAACAAAAATAAAAATATTTTTTAAAAAAGATTTAGCTTGACTGGATCTTAAATTAAACAACTTCACCTGAAATTTGTATCTCGCAACCTCACCCAACAATTGTACAAGTGAGGAAACTAAGATGAGGGAGAGTTCGTTAGAATCGTAACACAACGCAACTGTCATTAAAGCTTAGCACCCTCTTCTACAGGGAACTCCATCATCTATGTACCTGGAGAATTTTCAGCTGCAAACTATTTAGTATGCACATTTAAATAAGTGGTGCTATGTTCTTGAAAACCTAATTGGGGATCTGAAATTTTAGATTTTACTTTAACATCTTATTTATAAGCCCATTTTCTTCAGTATTTACCCCGCAGGATCTAAAGTTTTCCACAAACAAATATGATGTACATGTATACACCCTGCTATGTGACAGAAAAGGAGTTATTTCTTTTACAGCGGTTGGAGGCATAGCAGATGCTCCATGATGTTTCTGAGTTGGGGAGAATCCTCTGGGAATAAATGCACCTTTTGCGCTATATTTTTGCAATACATTTAATTCATGTCAAGTACTATAGAAGTTCAAAGCACAGAATTATAGAGTTCAAGGCACTGCAGGCAATTCCTCTTGGGAACATGTAGCCATTCCTTTTTTTGCACCTGATCCTTTTTGAGCTCTTGTAAGCCTGCACTGAGTGCTTACTCTAGAAAACTTTTATCAAGAGCTTACAGAACCTGAACTCTTGTTGTGGAAGCACCAAAATCTACTCATCAGAAAGTCCCTGCAAGACAGGGAAACCCGTCCTCTCTCCCCAAGCAGATAGTGTATGAACAGTTCTACAAACCCTTAATGAGTGTCTTTGTGGAGCACTAGATGGTCCTCCTATTTGAACTGCTGGGCTCCATCTCAGCTCTGGCATCATGGAGCAAAAGCATAAGGGAGCAAAAGTCATGAAGACATGGAAGCTTGTATTTAGCCCACTGTCAGGAAGGGGAAATTTCCCTCTCCTCCCCTCTTGAGTTTTTGGCTGAACTAATAATAAAATTGACACGAGACAGATTAACAGGAGAAAAAGAAATACATTTGTATGCATGGAGGACTTGCAGAAGTAGGACCTAATAAGTGTCCAAAGCAATTATCAGGGGTTGCCCTGGTGGCTCAGAGGTAAAGAATCGGCATACTAATATGGGAGAAAACCGATTTGATCCCTGATCCAGGAACATCCCCTGGAGAAGGAAATGGCAACTCACTCCAGTATTCTTGCTTGGAAAAGTGCCATGGACAAAGGAGCCTGGCAGGCTGCAGTCCATGGGGTCGCAAAGAGCTGGACATGACTAAGCAGCTGGACAATAAAGTATCCAAAGCAGGCAGATTGTATATTTTCCAGGCAAACAAACAATAAATTTGTGAATAACTGATAAGACAAAGAAACTTAGACTTTGGGTACTTAATTAGAATCTAAACAGCTTGAGCTAGGGGCAGTAAATTAAAGAAGTAACAAGGTTTATTTAAACAGGCTTTTCAGGCCCAACTTCCTAGCTCTCAAAAAAGGGTGTCCTTCTATTCCAGGTGAAGAGAGTGAACCTATCATGTGAGAGATTTATTTCCTGCTTTCAGGGAAAGAAAGCGGAGGGTCAAAGTGTCCCTCTTTCCTTTATCAGCTGTTTCTAAAGTAACTTTAATTCAAAATAATCAATATGTCCTTGAGACAGATTCTGGGGTGGCCTGCCCTGAGCCCAACTCTGTTCTCTCTTTATGTGGGTCAGTGCAGTAGAATTTTCATCACTACTCAACTCTCTTAATGGTTCACTGTGTCCACTCAGTCGTGTCTGACTCTTTGTGACCCTTTGGATTGTAGCTCACCAGGTTCCTCTTTTCATGGGATTTTGCAGGCAAGAAATACTGGAATGGGTTGTCATTTTCTCCTCCAGGGGCATCTCCCCACTCAGGGATCAAACCTGTGCCTCTTGCATCCCCTGCATTGGCAGGCAGATTCTTTACCAGCTGAGCCATCAGGGAAATCCATCTTATGGCTACATACTCTAAAAATTTAAGAAGGACCACATAAGCAAAATGTGAACAAAAGCATGTATAAGCTGGTGTACTATTAGTCACATTCTCTGTGGCAGTCACTGCAGAAGTTTGTATTTACACAGTCACTCAGTCGTGTCCAACTCTTTGTGACCCCATGGACTGCAGCATGCCAGGCTTCCCTGTCCATCACCAACACCCAGAGCTTACTCAAACTCATCGCCATAGTCAGTGATGCCAGCCAACCATCTCATCTTCTGTCATACCCTTCTCCTCCTGCCTTCAATCTCACCCAGCATCAGGGTTTTTTCCAGTGAGTCAGTTCTTCCATCAGGTGACCAAAGTATTGGAGTTTCAGCTTTAGCATCAGTCCTTTCAGTGAATTTTCAGGACTGATTTCCTTTAGGATGGACTGGTTGGATCTTCTTGCAGTCTAAGGGACTCTCAAGGATCTTCTCCAACCCCACAGTTCAAAAGCATCAATTCTTCAGTGCTCAGCTTTCTTTATAGTCCAACTCTCACCTCTATACATGACTACCAGAAAAAACATAGCTTTAGATGGACCTTTGTTGGTAAAGTAATGTCTCTGCTTTTGAATATGCTGTCTACATTGGTCATAACTTTCCTTCCAAGGAGTAAGTGTCTTTTAACCTCATGGCTGCAGTCACCATCTGCAGTAGTTTGGAGCCCCCCAAAATAAAGTCTGTCACTGTTTCCACTATTTCCCCATCTATTTGCGATGAAGTGATGGGACAAGAAGCCATGATCTTAGCTTTCTGAATGTTGAGTTTTAAGCCAGCTTTTTTACTCTCCTCTTTCACTTTCATCAAGAGGCTCTTTAGTTCTTCGCTTTCTGCCATAAGGGTGGTGCCATCTGCATATCTGAGGTTATTGATATTTCTCCTGCCAATCTTGATTCCAGCTTGTGCTTCATCCAGCCCAGCATTTCACATGATATACTCTGCATATAAGTTAAATAAGCAGGGTGACAATATACAGCCTTGATGTACTCCTTTTCCTATTTGGAACCAGTCTGGTGGTCCATGTTCAGATCTAACTGTTGCTTCTTTATCTGCATACAGATTTCTCAGGAGGAAGGTCAGGTGGTCTGGTATTCCCATCTCTTGAAGACTTTTCCACAGTTTGTTGTGATCCGTACAGTCAAAGGTTTTGGCATAGTCAATAGAGGAGAAATATATGTTTTTCTGGAACTTTCTTGCTTTTTCTATGATCTGACAGATGTTGGCAATTTGATCTCTGGTTTCTCTGCCTTTTCTAAATCTAGCTTGAACATCTGGAAGTTCACAATTCACAGACTGTTGAAACCTGGCTTGGAGTATTTTGAGCATTATTTTACTAGTGTGTGAGATGAGTGCCATTGTGTGGTGGTTTGAACATTCTTTGGCATTGCCTTTGGGATTAAAATGAAAACTGACCTTTTCCAGTCCTGTGGCCACTGCTGAGTTTTCCAAATTTGCTGATATATTGAGTGCAGCACTTTCACAGCATCATCTGGTTAGGATTTGAAATAGCTCAGTTGGAATTCCATCACCTCTGCTAGCTTTATTCATAGTGATGCCTCTAAAGGCCCAGTTGACTTCACATTCCAGGATGTCTGGTTCTAGGTGAGTGATCACACCATCGTGATTATCTGGTCATGAAGCTCTTTTTTGTATAGTTCTTCTGTGTATTGCTGCCACCTCTTCTTAATATCTTCTGCTTCTGTTAGGTCCATACCATTTCTGTCCTTTACTGTGCCCATCCTTGCATGAAATGTTCCCTTGGTATCTAATTTTCTTGAAGAGATTTCTAGTCATTCCCATTCTATTGTTTTCTTCTATTTCTTCGCATTGATTACTGAGGAAGTCTTTCTTATCTCTCCTTGCTGTTCTTTGGAACACTGCGTTCAAATGGGTATATCTTTCCTGTTCTCCTTTGCCTTTAGCTTCTCTTCTTTTAGATGAAGACACCACAAAATCAAAGCCTCCTGGGATATGGGCACCTCATGAAGGACAGAAACTCTGGAATGCTTCCTAGATCTGTAGTTGACTTTGAGTGAATGAGAAATAAACTGTTATTCAATATTTCATCAAGCCCCTGAAATACTGACAGTTTTGTTTCTGCAGCACAACCTAACATATCCTGACTAATATACCTAGCAATTCCAAGGTATTATATCCATCAAGACTCTGCTAGTTCTAATGCATCTATCTAGTAGATATGTTAGCAATTCATAACAGTGAAGTAAAAATACATAAACTCATTGTAAAAACCTCATCATCCTCTTCTAGTAGTTCTTTCTTAATACCACTTGTTTACCTAGGAAAGATCAGGTATGACCTAAAACTAAGGTCCAACCTTCTTTATTTCTGAAGGTATACAACATTGTTTATTAAGTATTTCTTTCTTACACAGTTTTAGGAAGATTATCATAAATAAATAATATATATATATGTATATATGATAGGTATATATAAAAGGTATTTTGGTTGATTTTTTCTTTTTTCTTTTAAACTCTTTTCTCTCATGCTTTATACATTTAAAAATGACTAACACCAGTCCCTCCCCTCATTGACACTATTATTGATAACTATCCTTCAATATCTCTCATTTGTTTTTTCCAGACAAATTTAAAAATCATTTAATTTAAAATAATATTTGGATTACAGTTGAATTGGTGCTAATTTTATAGGAAAATTGGGAATAGTAAACATTTTAAATAATAGTTAACTGAAATATACAGGTGCATGACTTGTCTCCATCATTTCAGCCTTTTTATTTATCCCAACAAAATGTCACAGTTTCCTTTGCAAATATCTAGTATAATTCTTATTCAGTGAGGCACTAATTATTGTAGGTAATTTAGGACTATTATGAATGGAACTTCTCATAAATTTCTAGTTAATTGTTAATGGTTAAATGAGATGATTTTATCTGTGCTCAATCTATTTTGTTTTGGCTTCTTTATTAAACTCTTTATATAAGAATATTCCTAGCATCTGTACCAAAACAATGTGAAACTGGAAACAGCTCAAATGTACAGCAAAAGAGGAATGGGTAATTAAATGCAGTATATTTACACAATGGAAAAATTCAGTTAAAATACAGAATTAACTAGTGACCCATCAGTCTCTTGTTAAGTCAAAGATGCCAGAGCAAAAAGAACAGATCCTGTGTGATTCTATTCACAGGAAGTTTGAGAACACAGAAAACTAAACTAGCATGATTGAAATCAAGATACTGGTTATTTGTAGAGGAATATCAACAGAGAAGGAACAAGAGGGAACTTCTGAGCTGATGAAAGTGTTTTATACCTTGATTTGGACTGTGGTTACATATATATATGTGTATATATATATATACACATATATAAGTGTTATATATTTTTTGTTCATTTTTATATGTCTGAATTATACCTCACTGAAACAAACACACATCTTAAAGGCAAAACCTAACCTAATGAATATAAAATTCAAAAGAGTGTGACACTGGGCAAGAACACACAAGAAATTTCTCAGGCAGTGTAAGTGTTCTATATCTTGGTCTAGATGGTAGATATGTGAGCATAAATATACGCAAAAATTCATCAAGTTAGACAAGGAAAATTCTGAGAACTCTGTGTACATCTTATCTCAGTGAAAAATAATCTGAAACTAAAAACTTATGTTTTCACCTAATTTTTTGAATTATAATTTTTTTTAAATTTTCTTAGTATGCAATAATAATATTCTGCCTTATTTCCTCCATTGTAATTCATATTATTAACTCTAATTACCAGAATTTTTAAAATTATCAAAAAACATTTTTAACTGCTTGCCTTTATAAAGGTCTTTATCTCTGATATTATGACATTAAACAATATCTTTCTCCAACAAAGGAATTTGTAACCAACTTAAAAGGTAAATGAACAAGAAGGGTAGCATATATGTACCATATAATGTCACTGAAATAGGATTCATGTCAATCTATGCCAAAACCAATACAGAATTGTAAAGTAAAAATTAAAAATAAATAAATAAATTTAAAAAAAAAAGAAATACTATAATGCTTGAAACAACAACAACAAAAAAAAATAAAATAAAATAAAGTAACTGCCTACCACAAAAAAAAAAAAAAAAAAAGAAGTCAGTATGAAATGACAATCTCCCAAATATAAAATTGGGAAATGCCTTGAAAGTGTAATTTATTAAAGTACAAATATCCAATGAAAGATGTTTAATCTCACTAATAAACAAATAAACACATTTAAATAAGATATTATTTTTAGTTATTAAATTGATTATAGCTAAATATAATAATCCAAGTTCTGGAATTACACTGAGTCACTCCTCTCTGTGATTCAGTTTCCTTGTACTTACTATGGAAATAACTCTGATAACACATAGTGTTTATACAAGGATCAACTTTATAAAGCTCTTAGTGACTTGCCTGGCATACAATCAGTACTTAATAAATGTCAACTATCGTTACCATTTTTGGCTTAATGTTCTTGGCAAAGATCAAAAGATTGGTATTACTCTGTGATGACAAAGAAAGGAAAATACTAATAGAATCCACCTGCAATGCGGGAGACCTGGGTTCAGTCCCTGGGTTGGGAAGATCCCCTGGAGGAGGGAAAGGCTACCCACTCTAGTATTCTGGCCTGGAGAATTCCATGGACTGTTACAGTCCATGGGGTCACAAAGAGTTGGACACAACTGAGCGACTTTCACTTTCACTTTTCAGAGTTTTAATTGGTGTCTGTTTTGCTGTTTATCACAAGCATTTCACCAGCATGTGGAAACCTCTTTGAGCCACCTGTATCACCATGGAACAGGGAGGTTATTCAGCTATAAGCATCCACGCTTGTCTTCCCTGTTTCTCCCTCCTACTCTCTCTTTCATTTCTCTTCTCTGTGAAGTCAAAGGCATTTATCATCTTTCTTTATCTCCCTTCTTCCTCTGGACTTCTAAAATTGCCCTGCTCTTGTTTTATACCAGTGCCTTTGCTAATGTGACTTCACTGGGGTTTTCTTTTTCTCCCTTCTGTCTTCTCTAGATCAATGGTCTTTGTCCCCTGCCAACTTTATAAATCCACCAGTTTTCATTTTCAAGTCTCTTAAAGCCCTGGGGGAGAGTGCCATTTGAACCCCTTTCTTTTATAATGTTTTGTTTCCCTCCACCAAAGAGCAGTTTATTGTGGTGGCAAATTTGTCCTTTCTGCCAAAGTTTGTCCATCTGCAGAGGTGACTACAGCCTCTGTCCAGGTGCTATGATGTTAAGAAAACTTAAAGGTTCTGTTAAATGGCCAGCCTGGTGAGTTTCTAACATGAACAGTGCCAGGATCGTCTGAGGTTTCTCTGACAGAATCTTGCCGGCATTTTATTACAAGGAAAGCCCTGTCTTTCTCTAGATCTCATTATGGTTGTTTTGATTTATGTGAAGGGTGTGCCAATCCCAGGATGCCTTGACAATGGAAGGTGGGAAACTCATTTTCTTTGTGTAATGAAACAAAAGTCAGAATTACAAGGTGAGAACTGACATACTGCCAACGTCACACGTGATCAGTCTAGGACGGCAAGTACTATCCTTGGATCCTGGAAGGCGGGGAGAAGGCAACTTTCTCTGCACTGTTTAGCTCTTTAAGTCCTTAAATACATGTGAAATCAAGCCATTTACCTTACTGATCTCCCTCTGCCAGTCAGAAAAAGGAAAGTATTTTCACTAGAAAGGAAACCCTAATGGTCATTTGTTGGGTGCCTATTATTGTAGTCCTGGCACATGGACCTCCTGTTGAAACAGTGATCGAATAGGGGAGTATAATGTCTCCATTTTACAGAGGAGAAGCATGAAACTTACCAATGGGAAACAATTTGACTTAAGACCAGGGCTGCAATTAAAATGCAGAGTCAGTTTTCACTATATTTGCGGCACATTTTTTTCCATTCTCAGCCTGATCCCTCATACCCAGCCATTCATGGGTACAGAACAATTAATCAGTGGACCACCTCTTCTGGGAACAGAACACTTGGCACAGAACACGGCTGTCTGAGAAATTCTCTTTGTTTGTGGTCCCTGATTGAGACAAGCTTGCCAAGACAAGATTTAGCTCACATTAGGGCCAGGCACCCAGCTCTTCCAATCCTCGAGGAAGACTGTCCCTTTACTCTGGGATCATGTTTGCCGAACCTGGAGAAAGTCTTCTGTGTCTCAGGACGGTGACTAGACCACTTGGACCACAGACCAGCAGGTCTGTGTCACATGAGCTGCTAAGGAGCATCACTCCCCACTCTGCTACTAGCTTGGCCATAGGGCAATCTCAGACCAGAGAAAATGAGCAGAAGCGATGGCCACCACGTGGCCCCATGAAATATTATGCTTCTGGTAGTGCTTGCTCTTCCCCTCTCACAAGCACAGCATTCACACAGAGGCAGCTGCCAACACACAACATCAGTAAGGAATTCATGTTACATGGTATGAGTCACAGAGATTGAAGGTTGCTTTTGTCACTGCAGCAAAGCTAAATACTGCGTGTACATCAGGTAAGTCACACTGGCCTTCTCACTGGCCTTCAAGCAGACTGACCCAATTACTGCTTGTGTTGCCAGAGAAACTCTCCCCTTCAATCTTACTCATGGTTTTTCATTTTTATTATTTAGAGGTTTGGGAAACTACACCCTTCATGTAGGTAATTCACTGGCTACCAAAATTACAAGATTTGTCTCCTCTTTCTCTCTAGGCTCTCATATTATTTTCTAGTGGTATTTGACACTCCCTGATATTTTCATGGGCTTACCAGGTAGCTCAGTGGTAAAGAAACTCCCTGCAATGCAGAAGACTCAGGAACCCCAGGTTCAATCCGTGGGTCAGGAAGATCTCCTGGAGAAGAGCATGGCAACCCACTCCAGGATTCTTGCCTAGAAAATCCCACGGATGGAGGAGCATGGCAAGCTACAGTCCATGGGTCGCAAAGAGTTGGACATGACAGAAGTGACTGAGTACGTATGCTCAAAACTTCATTATGTATGCCACGCTTTATGCACACCAATTCTGTTAGGTATGCATATTGCCAGCATCCCTTGGATCACAGAAAAAGCAAGAGAATTCCAGAGAAACACCTACTTATACTTCATTGACTACGCTAAAACCTTTCACTGTGTGGATCACAACAAACTGTGGGAAATTCTTCAAGAGATGGGAATACCAGACCAACTTACCTGCCTCCTGAGAAATCTGCATGCAGCTCAAGAAGCAACAGTTAAAACTGGATATGGAACAATGGACTGGTTCAAAACTGGGAAAGGAGTACATCAAGGCTGTATATTGTCACCTTGTTTATTTAACTTCTATGAAGAGCGCATCATCCAAAACGCCGGACTGGAGGAAGCACAAGCTGGAATCAAGATTGCTGGGAGAAATATCAATAACTTCAGATATGCAGATGACATCACCCTTATGGCAGAAAGTGAAGAAGAACTAAAGAGCTTCTTGATGAAAATGAAAGAGAAGAGTGAAAAAGTTGGCTTAAAGCTCAACATTCAAAAAGCTAAGATCATGGCACCTGGTCCCATCACTTCATGGCAAATAGATGGGGAAACAATGGAAACAGAGACAGACTTTATTTTCTTGGGCTCCAAAATCACTGCAGATGGTGATTGCAGCCATGAAATTAAAAGACGCTTGCTCCTTGGAAGAAAAGCTATGACCAACCTAGATAGCATATTCAAAAGCAGAGACATTACTTTGACAACAAAGATCTATCTAGTCAAAGTTATGGTTTTTCCAGTAGTCATGTAGAGATGTGAGAATTGGACTATAGAGCAAGCTGAGTGCCTAAGAATTGATGCTTTTGAACTGTGGTGTTGGAGAAGACTCTTGAGAGTCCCTTGGACTGCAAGGAGATCCAACCAGTCCATCCTGAAGGAGATCAGTCCTGGGTGTTCATTGGAAGGACTGATGTTGAAGCTGAGGCTCCAATATTTGGCCACCTGATGTGAAGAGCTGACTCACTTGAAAAGACCCTTATGCTGGGAAAGAGTGAAGGCAGGAGGAGAAGGGGATGACAGACGATGAGATGGCTGGATGGCATCACCGACTCAATAGACATGAATTTGAGCAGGCTCTGGGAGTTGGTGATGGACAGGGAAGCCTGGGGTGCTGCAGTCCACAGGGTCACAAAGAGTCAGACACAACTGGGCGACTGAACTGAACTGATGCACTTGCTAACTTCTTGTTGTCTGTCTCATCCTTCAGACATAGCTTCCTGAGAACAAGTGTAGCAATTAAGAGCACAGACTCATTAGCTCAAACTCCCAGATTATAATTCTGACACCAACAGTAGTTAGCTGTCTGACACTGGGTAAACTGCTCAATTTACAGGATTCTGCCCCACCCCCACCCCCCCCACCCTTTATATGTAAAATTGGGAGAAGAATGTAACATATAATTCACAGCACTGTCATTAGGATCAAATATGTTAAAATATGTAAAATGCTTAGTCCAGCGCTTAGCAAATAGTAAGTACTCCATGAAGTCTGGTTTTATCAGGGGTATTGTACACCACTGCATTCCAGATCTGAGAACACCTCCTGAACTAACCACCACTAATCATCACTTCTGAAAGAAAACTAACTAACTTTATAGTTGAGCACTGATGATCTTTATGGAGGTCTAAGAACAATGTAGGAGAAGGCAATGGCAACCCACTCCAGTACTCTCACCTGGAAAATCCCATGGACGGAGGAGCCTGGTAGGCTACAGTCCATGGGGTTGCTAAGAGTCGGACACGACTGAGTGACTTCACTTTCACTTTTCACTTTCATGCATTGGAGAAGGAAATGGCAACGTATCCCAGTGTTCTTGCCTGGAGAATCCCAGGGACAGAGGAGCCTGGTGGGCTGCTGTCTTTAGGGTCGCACAGAGTTGACACGACTGAAGAAACTTAGCAGCAGCAGAAGCAGCAAGAAGACTATAAGGCAATATTTAGCTTAATTCCTGGCAGTCAGTAATGATTACAATAATAATACTGTAATTAACAACAACATTAACAATAATAGCAAATAGCTGTACTACCCTTTATTTGGCATCTAATAGCTGTTTGTTACCTACATTATTGCACAGTTTTCTAAGGCAGCTATCATTATTTTAGGTGAGGGCACAAACTTGGGGAGACATAACCTGGAATTATCCAAGATTCCATAGCTTACTGGAGTTGGGTTTTGATTCGTGTTTCACTGACTGCATATCCACTCCAGTATTTTGGCCAGGAGAATTCCATGGACTGTATAGCCCATGGGGTCGCAAAGACTCAGACACAGCTGAGCGACTTGCACTTTCGCTTTCATTGACTGCTCTATGCTGCAGAGGGTTTATGAAATAATTGCTTCTTTTGTTTTCCTACTAGTCCTGATTCCTAGGATGATGGAAATTGTTGACCTGCTGTCCCCTTGAATAGGTGTGGCCATTCATCCCTTCTGTTTCAGCCCCAGATTTAGTACTGATTGTGTTTCAACTTTATGGCAGTTGTTATGCTGGGCTGAGAATTTGAAGAGAAAGAACAGAGAAATCAGATATATCCCTGGCACTTAAGGAGTAAAACAGTAGACACAACTGCTGTTCCAAAAAGGAAATGTGTTCTTTCCAGTATGTTCCCTTCTAATAATTACAACCATCTGTGCTTCCCAGATAAATGGAGGCACAGAGAATTAAGGAGTCTCAGAGCTAAGGAGGCCAATGGGCTAGGTTTCATATGTTAGATGGTGATGGTGTTTTCTACTGTCTCTCTGCTACATGAATGATAAACACCCTTTGTTTGTTTCTTTGTTTTTAATTTTAATTGGTGAAGGCAGGCCTGAAGACAAAGTTCCAGGGATATGTACAGTTAAGTAGCACGTGCCAAATGCATCTATAGCATGACTATTTCCCAAGAGGTATAGATTGCTGCGTAGACCATATTTCCAGCAATTACAGGATCAGCTGATGCCCTTGTTCTTTCAATGGCAGAGTTCTAGCAGCCTAAATTTGGAATTGTCTATTCTATACTCCACTGGGCAGCCAGCTGTAGCCTGGAAACTCTCCCTAATTGCTCTGTTCCAGTCCTTTCCAGGGGCACAGATTCCACAATCCAAGTGCAAGAGTCTACATTCCCTCACTCAACACCAGCTTTTCCAGTGCTTCCTCCTGCTGCTCCCAACATGCAGTCTGTCAGGAACACAGCATGACTCAGGAGCATAAATCACAGCTAACTTGGTAGAATGAACTCTCCTCCAAAGGTGGATGCTGCAGGCTCCCTTCTGCTGTGCAGAGAGGCCACCAGAGAGCCATGATGCTTCAGCTTTATAAATCAGCACCGGGCATGCGACAGCATCCTGACAGCAGGACAATTACTGTCCTGGAAATAAGCAATGCAAATTTCTCTTCCCTCCTTGCGAAGGCAAGCAGCAGAGTTACTCTATGATGTTGATCAATGACTTTAATCTATGCCCACCTTTGGTTCATAAAATCCATGTGCCACCAGTCACCCTTTTTCCTCATGGCTCAGGACTCAGGCAGTATTTGATTTTCCCAGGTGTCATGTGAGTCATTTGGGCCACCTTGAAAAGGTGGCTATTAAAATGGTAAGTCTTGGAGAGACATTTTAGTAGTAGCTATTTCATGTGGAAATCGAATCCTGGAGGGTTCAACAGTTAGGAGCTGAGTGACCTTGACAGGTTAGTTGGTCTCTCTCAGCCAACTCATGTAACAAATGCAGACAAAAATACCTGCAGCAGAGACTGGTTTTGAGGGCCAACTGGGAGAATTTATCTTGTGTTTGCTAGACTGTATTTAGTATTACTGAGCCAGAGAGCTAGGCAAAGTTTAGGTAAAAAGAGATGAAGAAGTGAATCTATCCTAATGGATCAATAAAAGTACAAGAATAGGAATGAATGCTACCAATAGATTATTTGACTATTTTTCACACAGCAGTTGACAAGCAGATCTAGCTGATTTTTTTTTTAATGGTTGATAATCACTAGAGGAAAAGGAGCCTGGCATGGCCTAGATATCAGTTCTATTTTAGTAACTGTGCAGGATCCTCATCACATATAAATTACCTCTATTACTGTGCAAATTTTCCTCAATTCCAAAATAGGCTCTGGAAGCCCACCTTTGGAAAGATTGTTTTATTTTAGTATCACATGTTCTATTATCATATCTGACTATAGGAAGATACATTCTAATCTATAAATTATGCAAATTTTACATGAGATTGATGTAGGATTTCTGGGCGTTGGAGGAAGAAAAATAATTGAAATCCATTCAGGATCCCACCCCTGTGGGACCCGGACGCATGTGACACTTAAGAGTAACTGGAAGACAGAGAACATAAGATGCCCAAATGTACCAGGAGGAGAGAAGGGTTTAGATCAGCCTCTCTGCATGGGGACAAAGCTGTAATTGCTGACTCACTACTTCATCTTCCCTGATAATGTCACTGTTGTTTGTTAGGAATACCAATATTATGATGACAGAGGAATATTATTTGTGCCCTTCCAGAAATGTCCCATTTTTCCTATCCATGGATATCATGAAGTTAATGTAATTTCTGAAGAATGGTTTATCTTCCTGACATTGGCCCAGAAACTCAAGCAGGCATTACAACAAAGGAAAATCTTGCAGTACTTAGATTTCAGTTGCATCTTATTGCAAGGAAGCTTACACAGTTATGTAAGGATTCATGTAGCCACTGAGACCAGATATATTAATATTCTGTCCCTACTTGAAGACTGACGAGCCAATTGATCACAGAGAAAACTGTGCATGCAGAGAGGTCTGATCAAAGTTTTGAAAGAGCCCTGTAAATAGTTGACTGTTCTTCCACAGTCAACGGACTGACCTTGAGCATCAGAGCAATAAATTGTGTGTATACATGGGAAAGGAGTAGGAATAATAAGGAGGGATATGCCTTGAATCTTTGAAGTAAGTAAGCAATGTGACTGTTACATGAAAGTCAAAGCAGAAAGTTAAATTCTCTCAGTCATGTCCTACTCTTTGCGACCCCATGGACTGTAGCCTGCCAGGCTCCCCTGTCCATGGAATTCTCCAGGCCAGAATACTGAAGTGGGTAGCCATTCTCTTCTCCAGGGGATCTTCCCAACCCAGGGACTGAAACCAGGTCTCCCTTATTGCAGATGGATTGTTTGCCATCTGAGCCACCAGGGATACTGTATGTTTATTTCCCTCCAAAATTCATATGTGAATTTCAATGTGATGATACTTGGAGATGAAACCTTTGGGAGGTAATTAAGGTTAGATGAGATCATAAGCATGGGTCCCTGATGGTGGGATTTGTGCTCTTGTATGAAGAAATATAAGAGAACTCACTTTGTCTTTTTCCCCAGGCCTGAATAAAGAAGAGGTCATACGAGTACAGCAGGATGGAAGCTGCCTACAATCCAAGAGAAGTGGCCTTAGAAAGAAACCAATCTTGCCCAGCACCTTGATCTTGCACTTCACAGCTTCCAGAGTGTGAGAAGTAAATTTCAGTTGTTTAACTGCCCAATCTACAGTATTTTTTTATAGTTCATTTAGAAGATTGTGTTAGTTTCAGGTGTATAACGAAGTGATTTATACACACACACACACACACACACACATATGTATTCCTTTTCAGATTATTTTCCATTATAGGTTATTACAAGATAGTGAATGCGATTCCCTGTGCCATTATATTATTTTTATGGTAGTCCAAGCTAAGACAATGATTATTAGCACTAAGTCTAAAACCTTTGTTCTATGTTATCACCCTTGAAAAACTAATTTTAACTTTTACTTGACAGTGGCATAGAGCAGGTTAACAGAAAAAGCAGTGAGCATTTAGAGAAATATTCACATACATTAAAAGACAAGAGTGTCACCTCAAAGATTTAATCCAAAAAATAATCTTGGCAGAAAATTTGAAAGACATGATGTGGTGAGAGCTGAGAACAGCCTTGATTGCTATAACCTTCAGCCTGGTTGCTAAGCACACAGCACCCCAGCTTACCAATCCTTTACTTCCAACTTCAGTGATGTGGCTGGGAAATCTCAGTCATGCTGCTTGGTAGCAAGTTATATGAACAAGTGCAGAAGGATTCCTTGGAGAAAGAACTGGGAACGCAGTGCCAGAAGTCACTCAGGCACCCAAACTGGAAATTACAGCTATTTTCACCCACATAGGCATCCAGACACCAGTGCTAATTGATTCTTCAACAAAAAATGTTCATATTCTTTATTCCATCTGTTTCCACTCTCATCAACATCAGGCAATGTCTTATCATGTTTCAATGTGAGATTATCTTAGCACTCCCTGCTTGCATGTCCAAACCTCTTATTCCTCCTCAAAGTAACCCTCTTGTGGTTTTCTTACAATACCAGCAATGTATTTGTTTCACAGATCTGATCATTCCACAAAGACAGTCGATAACTTTCTACCAGCTGAAGATGCTTTGGTCCCGAAGCTTCAGTTCTACCCACTTCCCTCTCTAACCCCAGGCCAAATTCCATCATTATATCACCCATCTTTCTCTCAACATCTTTGACATTCTCACCTGTGGGCAAGAGTGTAAATGAGCCTTTACCCAACCATACATCATCAAAATGGAATTATCTACTGTAGTCAGCAGAATAATGACTTCCCAAAGATGTTCTCATCCTATTTTTTGTAACCTGTGAATATGTTGTTACTTGGTGAGAGAGAATTAGTTTTAGAAGGAATTCAAGTTGCTCAACAATGGCCCTTAAGCTTACCCTGAATTATTCAATGGGCCCCATATAATTATAAAGGTGCTTTACATGCAGAAGGAGGAGGCAGAAGGCTTAGTGATATGATGTGAGAAACAGTCAATTGGCCACTCTAACGTTGGTTGAAGCTGGAAGTAGTCATGAGCCAAGGAACACAAGCAGCTTCCAATAGCTGAAAAAAGCAGAAAAACAGATGGTCTCCCAGAAGCTCCAGAAGGAGCACAGCTCTGCTGACACCTTGGTTTTAGACAAATCCATTTTGGACCTCTTAGTTCCAGAGCTGTAATAAATCAGTGTTGTAGTAAGCCACGAATTATGAAGTATTTTGTTACAGAAGTAATGGAAATTTAATACATTGTTCTCATTCATTATTTTGTCTATACTGAGCACTATTTAAATGCGTCAACTAGCTAAGTGCTGTGGTGGAAACAGAGGAAATGGAAGATGCAAGTCCTGTTGTTGTTCAGTTGCCAAGTCATGTTCCAACTCTTTGTGACCCCATGGGCTGCACACTCCAGGCTTCCTTGTTCCTCACCATCTTCTGGAGTTTGCCCAAGTTCATGTCCATTGAATCAGTGATGCCATTCACACAGTAATGCAGTCCTCAGGCATTTAAAAGTCACTTTGGAGAGATATAAAAAGTAATGTTTATCAAACACTTATCCTGGCAGACATGTCTCCATATTGTGCAGGTATTAGCTCATTTTCTCCCTCCACAACACCATAATGTAGCTTCAGTGAGGTTAACAAAATGAACACTGGGAGAACTGGCATTTGAGCTCAAGCCCAAGTGACACCTAAATTCATTTAAGCATCATTCCTGGGTGATTTCTTTTTTTTTTTTTTTTTTTTGTAGTAAAAGAAGATAATTGCTTTGAGGCTTCAGAGAGATGATATAACATTTGAATTGAAAAAATCAATAATAGCTTTTGGCAGTAGGAAGATTTTGAACTAGAACTAGGCTTAGAAGGACTATGATATATTTATCATGACATACACAGCAAGAGTGGAGAAGGAAATGGCAACCCACTCCAATATTCTTGCCTAGAGAATCCCATGGACAGAGGAACCTGGCGGGCTATAGTCCATGGGGTCACAAAGAGTCAGACATGACTGAGCAACTAACACACACACACACAGCAAGAGTGATGATTAAATGCCTCTATTTATCTTAAGTATTTGTGTGGCTTCATAATCTTATTCATTTTATCACCGAATAGTATTCTGCTGTATGACTATGCCACAGTTTGTTTTTCATTTACCCATTCAAAGAAACTTGGTTGTTTTCAGAGATATGAAGAAACATTTATAAACATTTCCATGAAAAACTCTTTATAAACTTAAATTTTCAAATGAGTTGGGTAAATACCTAGAAACACAAGTTTGGTTCAAGCAGGTTAGAAAAGACTGGGAAGCTATCTTCAAAAGAGACTGTACCACTTTACATTCCCACCTGCAAAGGATGAGAGTCCCTGTTGCTCTACATTATTGCTAAAAATGGGAATTGTCAGATTGTATCCATTCAGTAAGTCTATAATGATAACTTTTGTTTTTAAAATATATCTCCACTGGGTATAAAATTCAAGGTTTCAATTTTTTAGGTATTTTCTTGCAGCAGTTTAATGAGGATATTTATTTCCCTTGCCTAAGGAGACATATCCATAAAGATACAGCTAAGACCCATGTCAAAGAGCATATTGCCTATGCTTTCTTCTAATTTTATGGTTTCAGATTTTAGATTCAAATCTTTAATCCATTTTGAGTTGATTTTTTTATATATGGTATAAGATAGTGTTCTATTCTTATTTTTTTGCATGTGACTATCCAATGTTCCCAACACTATTTATTCAAGAGATGATCCTTTGTCCATTGTATGTTCTTTGCTCCTTTGTTGTGAATTAATTATTCATACATGTGGGCTTATTTCTGGACTATTATATTCCACTGATCTATGTTTTCTGTTTTTCTACCAATACCATGATATTTTGATTACTACAACTTTGTAATGTTGTTTGCAATCAGGGACTGTGATATTTGCAGTTTCGCTCTTTTATCTCAGGATTCCTTTGGCTATTGGAGGTATCCTGTGGTTCCATATAAATTGTAGAATTTTTTGTTCTATTTTATGTAACATTTTGTTGGGGTTTTGATAATGATTGCATTGAATATACAGATTGCTTTAGATTATGTTAACACTTTAACAATATTAATTCTTCCAGTCCATGAGCATGGAATATCTTTACATTTCTTTGTGTCTTTAATTTTTTTCAACAATGTCATATAGTTTTCAGGTCTCTTACCTCCTTGGTTAAATTTATTCCTAAGTATTTTTTTCCTTTTTGTTCGTATAACAAATGAGATTATTTTCTTAATTTCTCATTCTTCTACTTAACTGATGACATCAAACTAAAAAGCTTCCGCACAGCAAAAGAAACTATCAACAAAATGAAAAGACAGTCTACCTAGTGGCAGAAGAAATTTGCAGATCACATACCTGATAATGGGTAAATCAGATAATCTAAAATATATAAATAACTTATACAATTCACCAAAAACAAACAAACAACCTGATTTTAAAATGGGCACAGGAGCTGAATGGACATTTTTCTAAAGACCTACCGATGGCCATGAGGCACAAGAAAAGATGTTCAATATCACTAATTATTAGGAAAATGCAGATCAAAACCACAATGAGCTATCACATCGCACCTGTTAGAATGGCAGCTGTCAAAAAGGCAAGAAATAACAAGTGTTGGAGAAGAGGGAACCCTCATATACTGTTGATGCGAAGGTAAACTGGCCACTATGAAAAACAGTATAGCAATTTATCAAAACATTAAAAAAGAAGTATTCTATAACCCAGCAATTTTATATCTGGGTATTTATCTGAAGAATACAAAAACACTAATTCAAGAAGATGCGTTCACTCCTATAGTCACTGCAACATCATTTAAACAGCCAAGGTAAGAAAATAACCTAAATGTGTACTGACGATGAATGGATATATACAAAAAATACACTACTACTTAGCCATAAAAATACGAAATCTTGCCTTTTGCAACAACATGGATGAACTTTGAGGGTATTATGCTAAGTGAAATGAGTCAGTTCAGTTCAGCTGCTTAGTCATGTCGAACTATTTGCAACCCCATGGACTGCAGCACACCAGGCATCCCTGTCCATCACCAAGCCCCAGAGATTGCTCAAACTCATATCCATCAAGTCAGTGATGCCATTCAACCATCTCATCCTCTGTCATTCCCTTTTCCTCCTGCCTTCAATCTTTTGCAGCATTAGGGTCTTTTCCAATGAGTTAGTTCTTCCATCAGGTAGCCAAAGTATTGGAATTTCAGCTTCAACAACAGTACTTCCAATGAATATTCAGGACTGATTTCCTTTAGGATTGAAATCCTGGTCGGATCTCCTTGCAGTTCAAGAGACTCTCAAGAATCTTCTCCAACACCACAGTTTAAAAGCATCAATGCTTTGGCGCTCAGCTTTCTTCATAGTCCAACTGTCACATCCATACACGACGACTGGAAAAACCATAGCTTTGACTAGAGAGAAATTTGTTGCCACAGTATATGCCACAGTAATATGCCACAGTAATCTGCTTTTTAATATTCTGTCTAAGTTGGTCATAATTTTCCTTCCAAGGAGTAAGCTTCTTTTCATTTCATGGCTGCAGTCACCATCTGCAGTGATTTGGGAGCCCAAGAAAATAAAGTCTGACCCTGTTTCCATTGTCTTCCCATCTATTTGCCAGGAAGTGAAGGGACTGGATGCCATGATCTTAGTTTTCTGAATGTTGAGCTTCAAGCCAACTTTTTCACTCTCCTCTTTCACTTTCATCAAGAGGCTCTTTAGTTCTTCTTTGCTTTCTGCCATAATAGTGATATAATCTGCATATCTGAGGTTATTGGTATTTCTCCCGGCAATCTTGATTCCAGCTTGTGCTTTATCCAGCCCAGAATTTCTCATTAAGTACTCTGCATATAAGTTAAATATGCAGGGTGACAATATACAGCCTTCATGTACACCTTTCCCTATTTGGAATCAGTCTGTTGTTCCAAGTCCAGTTCTAACTGTTGCTCTTTGAGCTGCATACAGATATCTCAGGAGGCAGGTCAGGTGGTCTGATATTCCCATCTCTTGAAGAATTTTCCACAGTTTGTTGTGATTCACATAGTCAAAAGCTTTGGTGTAGTCAATAAAATAGAAGTAGATGCTTTTCTGGAACTTTCTTGCTTTTCTGATGATCTGATGGATGTTGGTGATTTGATCTCTGGTTCCTCTGCTTTTTCTAAATCCAGCCTGCACATCTGGAACTTCACTGTTCACATACTGTTGAAGCCTGGCTTGGAAAATTTTGAGCATTACTTTGCTAGCAGGTGAGATGAGTGCAATTGTGTGGTAGTTTGAACATTCTTTGGCATTGCCTTTATTTGGGATTGGAATGAAAACTGACTTTTTCCAGTCCTGTGGCCACGGCTGAGTTTTCCAAATTTGCTGGCATATTGAGTGCAGCACTTCCACAGCATCATCATTTAGGATTTGAAACAGCTCAACTGGAATTCCATCACCTCCACTAGCTGTGTTTGTAGTGATGTTTTCTAAGGCCCACTTGACTATATTCCAGAATGTCTGGCTCTAGGTGAGTAATGACACCATCATGGTTATCTGGGTCATGAAGATCATTTTTGTATCACTCTTCTATGTATTCTTGCCACCTCTTCTTAATATCTTCTGCTTCTGTTAGATCCATACTATTTCTGCCCTTTATTGTGCCCATCATGCATGAAATTTTCCCTTGGTGTCTCTCATTTTCTTGAAGAGATTTCTAGTCATTCCCATGCTATTTTTTCCTTCTGTCTCTGCATTTATCAGTAACGAAGTCTTTCTTATCTCTCCTTGCTATTCTTTGGAACTCTGCATTCAAATCTGTATATCTCTCCTTTTCTCCTTTGCCTTTCGCATCTTTTCTTTTCTCAGCTATTTGTAAGGCCTCCCCAGACAACCATTTTGCCTTTTTGCATTTCTTTTTCTTTTGATGGTCTTGATCACTGCCTCCTGTACAATGTCATGAACCTCCATCCATAGAACTTCAGGCAGTCTGTCTATCAGATTTAATCCCTTGAATTTATTTCTCACTTCTACTATATAATTGTAAGGGATTTGATTTATATCATACCTGAATGGTCTAATGGATTTCCCTACTTTCTTCAATTTAAGTCTGAATTTGGCAATAAGGAGTTCATGATCTGAGATACAGTCTGCTCCCAGTCTTGTTTTTACTGACAGTGTAGAGCTTCTCCATCTTTGGCTGCAAAGAATATAATCAGTCTGATTTTGGTGTTAACCATCTGAGAGTCTTCTCTTGTGTTGTTGGAAGAGGGTGTTTGCTATGACCAGTGCATTCTCTTGACAAAGCTCTGTTACCATTTGACCTGCTTCGTTTTTTACTCTAAGGCCAGATTTTCCTGTTACTCCAGGTATCTCTTGACTTCCTACCTTTGCATTCCAGTCCCCTATAATGGAAAGGAAATATTTTCTGAGTGTTAGTTCTAGAAGGTCTTGTAGGTCTTCAAGAACCATTCAACTTCAGCTTCTTCAGCATTACTGGTCAAGGCATAGACTTGGATTACTGTGATGTTGAATGGGTTGCCTTAGCAATGAACAGACATCATTCTGTCGTTTTTGAGATTGCTTCCATATACTGCATTTTGGACTCTCTTGTTGACTATGATGGCTACTCCGTTTCTTCTAAGGGATTCTTGCCCACAGTAGTGGATATAATGGTCATCTGAGTTAAATTCACCCATTCCAGTCCATTTTAGTTCACTGATTCCTAAAATGTCGATGTTCACTCTTGCCATCTCCTGTTTGACCACTTCCAATATGCCTTGATTCATGAGTCTAACATTCCAGGTTCTTAGGAAATATTGCACTTTATAGCATCAGACTTTACTTCCATCACCAGTCACATCCAGAATGGGTATTGTTTTTGCTTTGGCTCCGTCCCTTCATTCTTTCTGGAGTTTTTTCTCCACTGATATCCAGTAGCATATTGGGCACCTATCAACCTGGGGAGTTCCTCTTTCAGTGTCCTATCTTTTTGCCTTTTCATACTGTTCATGGGGTTCTCAAGGCAAGACTACTGAAGTGGTTTGCCATTCCCTTCTTCTTCTTCTTTTTTTTTTGAATCAACCACGGGTGTACATGAGTTCCTAAATATGAACCCCCCTCCCACCCCATATCATCTCTCTGGATCATCCCCGTGCACCAGCCCCAAGCATCTTGTATCCTGCATCAAACATAGACTGGCGATTCATTTCCTACATGATAGTATACATGTTTCAGTGCCATTCTCCCAAATCATCCCACCCTCTCCCTCAGAGTCCAAAAGTCCACTCTACACATCTGTGTCTCTTTTGCTGTCTCGCATACAGGGTCATCATTACCATCTTTCTAAATTCCATATATATGTGTTAGTATACTGTATTGGTGTTTTTCTTTCTGGCTTACTTCACTCTGAATAATCAGCTCCAGTTTCATCCATCTCATTAGAACTGATTCAGATGTATTCTTTTTAATGGATGAGTAATACTCCATTGTGTATGTGTACCACAGCTTTCTTATCCATTTGTCTGCTGGTGGACATCTAGGTTGTTTCCATGTCCTGGCTATTATAAACAGTGCTTCGATGAACATTGGGGTACATGTGTCTCTTTCAATTCTGGTTTGCTCTGTGTGTATGCCCAGCAGTGGGATTGCTGGGTCATAAGGCAGTTCTACTTTCAGTTTTTTTAAGGAATCTCCACACTGTTCTCCATAGTGGCTGTACTAGTTTGCATTCCCACCAACAGTGCAAGAGGGTTCCCTTTTCTCCACACCCTCTCCAGCATTTATTGCTTATAGACTTTTGGATCGCAGCCATTCTGACTGATGTGAAATGGCACCTCATTGTGGTCTTGATTTGCATTTCTCTAATAATGAGTGATGTTGAGCATCTTTTCATGTGTTTGTTAGCCATCCGCATGTCTTCTTTGGAGAAATGTCTATTTAGTTCTTTGGCCCATTTTTTGATTGGGTCGTTTATTTTTCTGGAATTGAGCTGCATAAGTTGCTTGTATATTTTGGAGATTAGTTGTTTGTCAGTTGCTTCATTTGCTATTACCTTCTCCCATTCTGAAGGCTGTCTTTTCACCTTGCTTATAGTTTCCTTTGCTGTGCAGAACCTTTTAATTTTAATTAGATCCCATTTGTTTATTTTTGCTTTTATTTCCAGTATTCTGGGAGGTGGATCATAGAGGATCCTGCTGTGATTTATGTCGGAGAGTGTTTTGCCTATGTTCTCCTCTAGGAGTTTTATAGTTTCTGGTCTTATGTTTAGATCTTTAATCAATTTTGAGTTTATTTTTGTGTATGGTGTTAGAAAGTGATCTAGTTTCATTCTTTTACAAGTGGTTGACCAGTTTTCCCAGCACCACTTGTTAAAGAGATTGTCTTTACTCCATTGTATGTTCTTGCCTCCTTTGTCGAAGATGAGGTGTCCATAGGTGTGTGGATTTATCTCTGGGCTTTCTATTTTGTTCCATTGATCTATATTTCTGTCTTTGTGCCAGTACCATACTGTCTTGATGACTGTGGCTTTGTAGTAGAGCCTGAAGTCAGGCAGGTTGATTCCTCCAGTTCCATTCTTCTTTCTCAAGAATGCTTTGGCTCTTCGAGGTTTTTTGTATTTCCATACATATCTTGAAATTATTTGTTCTAGTTCTGTGAAAAATATCGCTGGTAGCTTGATAAGGATTGCATTGAATCTGTAAGATTGCTTTGGATAGTATACTCATTTTCAGTATATTGATTCTTCCGATCCATGAACATGGTATATTTCTCCATCTATTAGTGTCTTCTTTGATTTCTTTCATCAGCGTTTTATAGTTTTCTATATATAGGTCTTTAGTTTGTTTAGGTAGATATATTCCTAAGTATTTTATTCTTTTCGTTGCAATGGTGAATGGAATTGTTTCCTTAAATTCTTTTTCTACTTTCTCATTATTAATGTATAGGAATGCAAGGGATTTCTGTGTGTTGATTTTATATCCTGCAACTTTACTATATTCATTGATTAGCTCTAGTAATTTTCTGGTGGAGTCTTTAGGGTTTTCTATGTAGAGGATCATGTCATCTGCAAACAGTGAGAGTTTTACTTCTTCTTTTCCAATTTGGATTCCTCTTATTTCTTTTTCTGCTCTGATTGCTGTGGCCAAAACTTCCAGAACTATGTTGAATAGTAGTGGTGAAAGTGGGCACCCTTGTCTTGTTACTGACTTTAGGGGAAATGCTGTCAATTTTTCACCATTGAGGATAATGTTTGCTGTGGGTTTGTCATATATAGCTTTTATTATGTTGAGGTATATTCCTTCTATTCCTGCTTTCTGGAGAGTTTTTATCATAAATGGATGTTGAATTTTGTCAAAGGCCTTCTCTGCATCTATTGAGATAATCATATGGCTTTTATTTTTCAATTTGTTAATGTGGTGAATTACATTGATTGATTTGCAGATATTGAAGAATCCTTGCATCCCTGGGATAAGGCCCACTTGGTCATGGTGTATGATCTTTTTGATGTGTTGTTGGATTCTGATTGCTAGAATTTTGTTGAGGATTTTTGCATCTATGTTCATCAGTGATATTGGCCTGTAGTTTTCTTTTTTTGTAGTATCTTTGTCAGGTTTTGGTATTAGGGTGATGGTGGCCTCATAGAATGAGTTTGGAAGTTTCCCTTCCTCTGCAATTTTCTGGAAGAGTTTGAATAGGATAGGTGTTAGCTCTTCTAGAAATTTTTGGTAGAATTCAGCTGTGAAGCCGTCTGGACCTGGGCTTTTGTTTGCTGGAAGATTTCTGATTACATTTTCAATTTCTGTGCTTGTGATGGGTCTGTTAAGATTTTCTATTTCTTCCTGATTCAGTTTTGGAAAGTTGTACTTTTCTAAGAATTTGTCCATTTCTTCCAAGTTGTCCATTTTATTGGTATATAATTGCTGATAGTAGTCTCTTATGATCCTTTGTATTTCTGTGTTGTCTGTTGTGATCTCTCCATTTTCATTTCTAATTTTATTGATTTGATTTTTCTCTCTTTGTTTCTTGATGAGTCTGGCTAATGGTTTGTCAACTTTATTTATCCTTTCAAAGAACCAGCTTTTGGCTTTGTTGATTTTTGCTATGGTCTCTTTTGTTTCTTTTGCATTTACTTCTGCCTTAATTTTTAAGATTTCTTTCCTTCTGCTAACTCTGGGGTTCTCCATTTCTTCCTTTTCTAGTTGCTTTAGGTGTAGAGTTAGGTTATTTGACTTTTTTCTTGTTTCTTGAGGTATGCCTGTATTGCTATGAACTTTCCTTTTAGCACTGCTTTTATAGTGTCCCACAGGTTTTGGGTTGTTGTGTTTTCATTTTCATTTGTTTCTATGCATATTTTGATTTCTTTATTGATTTCTTCTGTGATTTGTTGGTTATTCAGAAGCGTGTTGTTCAGCCTCCATATGTTGGAATTTTTAATAGTTTTTCTCTGGTAATTGACATCTAATCTTAATGCATTATGGTCAGAAAAGATGCTTGGAATGATTTTAATTTTTTTGAATTTATCAAGGCTAGATTTATGGCCCAGGATGTGATCTATCCTGGAGAAGCTTCCGTGAGCACTTGAGAAAAAGGTGAAATTCTTTAGTGGACCACATTTTGTCAGAACTTTCCACTATGCCCCATCTCTTTTGGGTGGCCCTACACAAGATGGCTAATAGTTTCATTGAGTTAGACAAGGTTGTGGTCCACGTGGTCAGATTGGCTAGTTAGAAATTGCTAGAAATAATTGGCTAGAAATTACTCAAAGACAAATACTTTATGATTTCAGTCATATGCAAAATATGTAAAATAAACAAATGAATCAACCAAACTATCCAAAAACAAACACGCAGGTACAGAGAACTAAGTAGTGGCTACCAGAAGGGAAAGGTTGGGGAGGAGAGGATCAAATTGATGAAATGGGACAACTATACGGTGACAGATAGAAACTAAATTTCTGGTGGTGAGCATGCTGTAGTCTTTACAGAACTAGAAAAATAATGTTACCCACATGAAACTTACATAATGTTATAAACCAATGTTACCGCATTTAAAAGGCTCAAAAATATAAATGGAAATTATAAAAAATGATATTCCACATTCTGCTTGCTCACTTTTTTTTTTTCTGATAAGAAGTCTGCATTCAAGCTTATGTTTTCTGTCATGTGCCCTTTGGGGAGTTTGTTGATCTTGAATCTGTAGCATTTTCATCAAATTTTCAACAAAGTTCAAAAAAATGAAACTCCAGTCTTTGGCCATACTGTAATACATATAGATTACACATGCTCCAAATTAACAGGTTTATAATTCATTTCTATCACGCTCACTGGGTTGATGGTGACAGAAGCACTGGAAGTCTCAACGTGTAGGTGACGGGACATCACAAGTATGCATAGCAGGAGCAGGAGCAACTAATTCAAACTATGACGAAAGATGGCTATCTAACTTTTAGAAGCATCCGAACAAAAGATTATCGTATATTGTTCCCCCGCTCCTAACAGCTACTGGAATAGAAACATATCATATTATGCCAATGTCACCCCAGACATTGACTTTTATGCCTGCCACATAGAGTTACTGTCAAGAAAATGCCATTTATATTGTAGACTATTAGGAAGTAGTTGTTCTTGATGTTAGGGCCTTTTAGGAACTGAGATTTTTAGTAGTTAATTTGTATAGGTGGAGGGATTAGCATGAAGGTATTAAGTGAGAAGGGTAGGATTTCAACAAACAAAATCAACTTTATGGTTGGCTTCAACTCTAGTTGGAATCCAAAATAAAATCAGGCAACTATGATATAGAGTGAATCATCAATCAGAATAAACATGATTAAAGTTAACATATCAATACTATAAAGGTTATATTTAGAAAGGTATCAAATAGAACTTGATTAGGATTCTGACTCTGTCATTTGCTAGCTGTATTACGATTTAAGAGCTTCTGTAAAATAACAATCTTATTTAAGGGTTTATCATAATATCTGCATGAAATGATGTAGGTTAAGTGCTCTCAGAAAACTTCCTGCTATGCACTGAGCCCTCAAGAACTGATAGTTATTCCTGATTAGGCAATAAAGTTTTAATTGGAGAGACAAAATGCACAAACTTGGCTAATAGATTTCATGCTTCTAAGGCTGGAATCAATCGGTTTTCTATCCAAGACTTTATGGGATCTGTAAATAAGAGGAAAGAAAGGAGTCAAGGCCTAAGAGGAAGCAAATGACTAAGAAGCCAAGAGAAGTCTGTAGATGTTATCAATCCAGAATAATGAAGAAAATGTAGTGAAGATGGAATACAGAGTGAGGAGCTAGAACTGTGGAGGTGAAAAATAGAAGTGAATAAGAGAGCGATGAAGAGAGTTCTGGGATATTGTCAGGCACTTGTAATTGTGGGCAAGTGTTCCTATCTATAAATGTATCAAGTTGAGACTACTACATTCACTACTCATAGAAATGAGAATATGATTAGATAAGACGACCATCCACATAAATACCACAATGACAGGCCCGGGGTGGACCTCAGTGAACATGAGCTGTTATCATTAGGACAATGCTGGGTAGGTCATGAGTATCTTAGGCATCATTCACACTTAGCCATACCTGTTTGTGGCCTTAAGGCAATAGAAATTCCAGAAGAGTGAGTGTGGGGTTGGGGACACATAAAGGAGCACTGAAATGAAAAAAGTGAACATATGGAGAGAAGAGGAAAATAACATGTCAACACTATGTTAACGTTCCTAGTTCCCACCGGGACTGGATTGTTGAGCTGTTTGTTCTGTCTGAACTATTTGAAAATGAAGATGTAGTCTAAGTCCACTTCCATTTTTCCCTCTAGGGAGATTTTGAGACTACAAAAATTCTAGAAGCAAACTGAGCATTTATTACTCTAATTTCCACTTTATAGATGAAGAGAGAGGTTAGGTTCAGAGACCTAGACATCAGTTCAGGCCCCTCCACTTGAGCGACTGACTGAGCTTTAAACCTGGTCACTTTACTTAATATAAGCTCCCACTCCATTCCACCATGATACTATATAAGGACCTTGTTAGATATTTCAACAGTATTGCCACACGATGGTGGTAACCCCCATAAAACTAAACAGTAGGGCAGATGTTTGCTGCAGGCTGAGCTAGATTCGTCTGTGAGTGCCGAAGTGCTGTCTCAGCTTTGCTGCTAATGCAGTCTCCTTGCCTGCCCCAGGCACCAGAAACAATGAGGGGGACACTCAGTTCAGTTCAGTTCAGTCGCTCAGTTGTGTCCAACTCTTTGTGACCCAGTGAATCGTGACCCTACATATGGCAAAGTCTCCAAATCCAGGTGATTCCACTGCATTTTCTTTACTACTTAAGCCAGGAACAACTAGGGCAAGACTCTAGCTTTGGTCAGGATGAGCTAAGGGGCTGCCCACAGAGTTCACCTGATGTTCGGGTCCAGGCAGTGCGTTCTTAGCAAATGCTTTCCTCACTTAAACAAACAGAGTAATTACAGAAATTGCAGATTTCATATTTTATTAATGAGTGAGAGTGCATGCAGGTATTGAAGGGTATCCGAAAGCATATGCATATTTATGCCACGAAAGCATTTTGGGTTAATTTGCATATCAGTATGGCAGGGGCACAGTTGGTATCTGGCAGCTGAAAGTGAGTAAAATGAAATACTTCCATTTTACAATTATATAAAGATAAGTCATAAATCAGGAAGGTATCTTATAAATCATCTCAACTACTACTTTTATTTTATAAATAAGGGGCCAAGGTTTCAGGAGCATCAGTGGAATTTGGTTGCACTCACAAAGCTTATGAGTACAAAAGCCTTGATCTCCATCCTTGCTGCTGGCCCTGGGCTTTTATACTTATTTGGTATCTGGGGAAAGTCACAAATGCATAAAGTCTGTGTTCCTTCTACTTTTAATTTTCCCTTTCCTTTTGCGTCTATCTTTTATTCTCCAATTTATCATTCAATAATTTTCTCTGTCTTAGCCTATTTTATGAACTTTTTCTTTTTCTCTCTTTTCACAAAAGATAGGAATATTCTTCATAAAGGGTGTTCAGTATGAAAGAGTTTTTGTTTATTTCTGTTTCTAATGTTTACAAAATGGAAACCCAAAGAGGATAAATGTTTCATGCAAGTTTACACATCTATCCAAATACATGCTGGGGCTGAAACACATCTTCCTTCACTGTCAATCTCATGGTTTTATTTTATTTTTTGTAACTATACTACACTTTTTTTTCCATTACAGTCAACACTTTTGGGCCATGACTTTCATTATATTATTGGTAACATGACAGCAATTTTCTTTCTTCCACACTGACAAAAACTCATAAAAAAGTTTTAGTGCTTGCTTCTCTGAACTTCATAAAATTCTAAAACAAAAGGGCTTACAAATTCCATCGGTGAGACTTTACGGCTACTAGTTTTAGAAGTTACCGAAGGTGTCTATACAGCAGAGCTTTCATTGTGGTGCTTCATTAAACAAATACTATCCTAACAGAAAAGCATAAAAATATGTTTTCAACAACTATTAAGACATGAGTGAACAGATATCACATCATTAGCACATCCTTCTCAATTTATATACACTTTGAAAATCTCATTTACCTAGATCCTTCATGTATTTATTTCAAGAAACACCAATCACTATCTAGATTAAGTAAAATTTCTTTAAGGAAAAAGAATCCATTAAAAGGTGACCTGGATGGGTGGGATAGGGGGAGATGGGGAGGGAGGTCCAAGAAGATATATGTATGCATATTGTCACCAGGCTTATTTAACTTCTATGCAGAGTACATCATGAGAAACGCTGGGCTGGATGAAGCACAAGCTGGAATGAAGATCCCCGGGAGAAATATCAATAACCTCAGATACACAGATGACACCACCCTTAAGGCAGAAAGTGAAGAAGAACTAAAGAGCCTCTTGATGAAAGTGAAAGAGGAGAGTGAAACAGTTGGCTTAAAACTCAACATTCAAAGAACAAAGATCATGGCATCTGGTCCCTTCACTTCATGGCAAATAGATGGGAAAACAATGGAAACAGTGACAGACTTTATTTTCTTGGGCTCCCAAATCACCAGGATGGTGACTGCAGCCATGAAATTAAAAGACACTTGCTCCTTGGAAGAAAAGCTATGACCAACCTAGACAGCATATTAAAAAGCAGAGACATTACTTTGTCAACAAAGGTTCATCTAGTCAAAGTTATGGGTTTTCCAATAGTCATGTATGGATGTAAGAACTGGACCATAAAGAAGGCTGGTTGATGCTTTTGAACTGTGGTGTTGGAGAAGATCCTTGAGAGTCCCTTGGACTGCAAAATCAAACCAGTCAATCCTGAAGGAAATCAATCTTGAATTATTCATTGTAAGAACTGATTCTGAAGCTGAAGTTCCAATACTTTGACCACCTGATGCAAAGGGTTGACTCATTAAAAAAGACCCTGATGCTGGGAAAGATTGAAGGCAAGAGGAGAAAGAGATGACAGAGGATGAGATGGTTGGATGGCATCACCAACTCGATAGACATATGTTTGAGCAAGCTCCAGGATTTGGTGATGGACAGGGAAGCCTGGCATGCTGCAGTCCATGGGGTAGCAAAGAGTCAGACATGACTGAGTGGCTGAACTGAACTGACGGCTGATTCACTTTGTTGTAAAGCAAAAACTAACACAATATTGTAAGGCAACTATACCTTAATAAAAAGTTTAAAAAACAAGGTTCTGTGATATAAAAGGTCAAGTAAATCTACTTTTGTCCGATGATGTGTATCTAAGCTAGATTTCCAGCCCTTATCTCCTTCACCATTACCCCGTTGGGGTTCTGGAAATGCCCACACAGGCTAGCAGAGTAGGTTAATAAATTTTCTATTTGCTTGAGGATATAATGAATCTCATGGATTATTTAAGTCTGAATGAGTTTGAGGCTGACAACAAGGGCTAAGACCACTGTAATAAAACCTGTTGTTTGTATTACTTTCATGCCCACACTTCCTTCTGAAAGAATGTACCTGCACTCATTAAAAGGCTTCTCTTTTTACTCTATGTGACCGTGGTGTCCACGATTTACAGCTATTTGAGCAACGGATGAGCACTTCATCCAAGGGCAATAAGCTGATAGACTGAACAGTGATCCCTGACTTGACACAATGAAATGAATGGTGTCAGTCATAGTTTTCTTACAGAAATCTGAAAGAAGAAAAACTGACAAAAGTAGTTCACAGTTAGGGAGATCTAAATTGAAAGATTAAAAAAAAAAAAAAGAAAGATTAAAAGGTAAAATTGACATCTTGCCCTGCTTCCATATGAAAAAAATGTTTACTATTTAGTAAAATCATAAAAAAACTTTGCATTCAGAAATAAACCTCAAAATACAAGAACATTCTGTTTACTACTTTCCCCCCCAATAAACATTGCCTTGAGCCCCTATTCTTATATGTGTCCAATTCTCTAACGAAAACAACTTTATCTCAAATGCTTACAATACTGGAATCTATAGGCATGTGCCACCCCATGTAGGTTTACTCTAAGAGGCAACCTGTGTTTTCCTACAAATGATCAGACTACCTGTAGCTTTCTTTTCCTCTAGAATCTCACTCTACATTTTACTCACGGTGTCCAATTCTTCTGAAAGCTGGACTTTCTCTGTAGCAAATATTTCAAGTAAACAATTTTTTATTTTCATGTTCAACATTTTTTCTGATCTCATAATTTTTTTATATACAGAGATCATGAGTGAGTGTATAGGAATAAACAGAATTTATGATTTCTAGGTCAATACCAGTTTCAGTCCACATGTTTACTTAAAATCAATGTTCTCTTTTGGGAAAGATAAAGGTGACCTTTTTCTTACAACCAAAGATTGAAACTAAAACGTGTCCCAATAAATTGAGAAAGTCTGACCATCTTTAACACTGAGAGAATGCAAAGAACACTCTTGTTCATGGGAAGTCCCCAACTAAACTGAGGTTCCTTGACTGGGGATCATAAAAGAGTGAATTATAAAGCACTATTGTGTAGATATACACGAGATTATTTTCTAAGTAATCTTATAACCCAAGTCTCTAGGATTTCCTAGAAAGTTACAGTATTGCCTTCCAAACCTTAGCTATGGATCAAAGTCCATTTGTGATATGCTGCATGGAAATTAGGAAAAAATTATTATATGATTACATTTTATAAAGTAAATTTTATTAACTTTAAGAAGTAGTCTTCATTTCAATATCATACCCTTTCTACACTCTGAAGATCAAATATCTTTTCTTTTATGAAAAGATGATAATATTAAATAGCATTTCTTTCTTAATATCTTGAATTCACCAGTCAAATATTGATACCATATGTCAAACTAAGAGTATCTTTTAAATTTTGGTAAAATTTGAAGTTCAAAAATCTGGGCCACTTACGCAGTGAGCATGGAATCAAATGAAAATCTGAGTTTTGGAGTCTGGGAATGAATTTCCAAATAAAAAAACTTAACACCATCCACATTTTCCCCAGTTCAGTAGAGACCACTGGGGTCGAACCAAGATCTGCCAGAAAAATATCAATGCACTTGAGCCATGAGGCCATAGCAGAAGACACAGGTATAGCCAAGAATGAGACGTCAGTGAAATTATCAGAGGCACTATGATGAGCTTTGGGGCAACCAAGGAGAAAAAGTTGTTAATCACAGTGAGAAGAAGAAAAGGGCATTAGAGGATGAGATGGCTGGATGTCACCGGCAATGCAATGAACATGAACTTGGGCAGACTCCAAAAGATGGTGAGGGACAGGGAGGCCTGGTGTGCTGCAGTACATGGGGTCGCAAACAATCAGGCACAACTGGACGACTGAACAACAGCAACAATCACAGTGAAGGTGAGGATGGGAGTTAGTGGGGTCACTTTGTGAGTCCACAGATTGTGAGCAGGGGCTTAGGGGCTGGAGTTCTAATGATTTAAAATGACCAGGTATACATCAAATATTATCAAATGCATCACTATAAGCATTTTTCCAGAGGATATCTCCTGATCAGTGAGATCTAGAGAAGATGAATTATATAAAGAAGTCAGAAAGATGTAGAGACTAGACTGGAAGTAAATGAGATACATGGAAATCCTTTGAATATCCTCCTCTTCTGTATGGTTTGAATTTTCTATCTAGACCTATGGTTCCTACTCCTGGTTGCAAGTTAGAAACAGCCAGGGAATTTAAATAAATTCCCCAAAGGGCACTTTTGATAAGTTTTGAGGACTTGACCTCATCTACTGCATGCTCTTGTGAAAGCATTTCATTCAGTTCCTCATTACAAAACAGAGTTACTGGAATAGATTATCTCCTTCTGGCTCAGAGGTTCTAAGATTCTATTCTCTCATGCATCTCTGCTGATTTTTTTCCCAAAAGGAAATGGCCATGTCTTGATCCCAAGGCAGAAAATATTAAATTCATGTTAATATTATTCCATTTGTTTAAATTTTGAATTAAAAATATTTTATTATTTAATAAATAATTGAATACACATAATTAAATAATATAATTTAAATATATTTAATTAATTATTTAAAAAAATCAAGACAAATAAACATTTATCTTCAAACGGGAGAGAGCAAAGAATAAAAGGATCCCACTTCTCTCTTTGTTGGGAAAGCACAGCCACAGCTCACTGAAAGGCAGACAAGTCCTGTGGTGACCTATGCAAGAGCTGGCTAGAATTCCACTCTCTGGAACTTTCCAGAAAGTTGTTCACAGGCAGGTGCTCATTAGAGGCTTTCCTTCAAAACTGCTTGAGAAACACCTCAGAGAAACTGCTGCCCACTAGGTGCTGCTATCTGCTGTTGCACTGCAAGGCCAGGATGCTAAACAAACTATAGCCACAGCTGGGGACATTGTGGGTGTGATAGGAGGTGGACCCAGAGGAACCCCACACATTCTGCAGGAGCCTGCCAACAAGTGCACTGGGGCCACAGAGCAAAATCCTTTCTTTCCCCTGAAACGACTCTGCAGTGCTCTGTACTATCAAAATTAGCATTGTCCTTACCAGCAAAGCAAAACTGGCCCCAGATCCACTTCCAGAGCACACTAAAGGGTTAATTAGAAGCTAAGATGCAATAAAGCAATACTTGACACAAGCTCCCTGAGAAGTATATGGCTGACTGATCAGATGTTATTTTGCCTGCAGCCCAAAGAGACAGCAGAATATTTCTGAAATCTGTCACTGGCATGCATACCAATTGTTGTCTGTTGCTGCCTCCAAAGTCCCCACTGTGTGAGACCAGCTCAGGCAGTTGGATTTTGATCTGATTATCTGTACCCTATGTTTCCTTACCCTTCCCACCTTATCACAGGGCCTAGACTCTAGATGGGAGATTCCAACCTTTAAATAATTCCCTCAAAACTCTTTCTAACTAACCCTTATGGCAGAAAGTGAAGAGGAACTGAAAAGCCTCTTGATGAAAGTGAAAGAGGAGAGTGAAAAAGTTGGCGTAAAGCTCAACATTCAGAAAACGAAGATCATGGCATCCGGTCCCATCACTTCATGGGAAATAGATGGGGAAACAGTGGAAACAGTGACAGACTTTATTTTGGGGGGGCTCCAAAATCACTGCAGATGGTGATTGCAGCCATGAAATTAAAAGACGCTTACTCCTTGGAAGGAAAGTTATGACCAACCTAGATAATATATTCAAAAGCAGAGACATTACTTTGCCGACTAAGGTCCGTCTAGTCAAGGCTATGGTTTTTCCTGTGGTCATGTATGGATGTGAGAGTTGGACTGTGAAGAAGGATAAGCGCCAAAGAATTGATGCTTTTCAACTGTGGTGTTGGAGAAGACTCTTGAGAGTCTCTTGGACTGCAAGGAGATCCAACCAGTCCATTCTGAAGGAGATCAGACCTGGGATTTCTTTGGAAGGAATGATGCTAAAGCTGAAGCTCCAGTACTTTGGCCACCTCATGCAAAGAGTTGACTCATTGGAAAAGACTCTGATGCTGGGAGGGATTGGGGGCAGGAGGAGAAGGGAACAACAGAGGATGAGATGGCTGGATGGCATCACGGACTCGATGGACGTGAGTCTGAGTGAACTCCGGGAATTGGTAATGGACAGGGAGGCCTGGCGTGCTGCGATTCATGGGGTCACAAAGAGTCGGACACGACTGAGCGACTGAACTAAACTGAAACACTTTCTTAATATTCTTTGATTCCACAGACTCCAAAGTGAGAGGAAATTAACTAGAAAGTGTTTACTTTAGGGAAATGCTCATGTATTTGTCTTCATATCAAGTATGAAGAGTCAGCAAGAGTCATGGGTGGACACAAAGAAGAGAAAATGATTGAGGGGAGGTGGACACAGCATGGCAATCTCTAGGCTATAGGTCTACAAGGCCAGTGCTATTGGTGAACACTGTGGGAGCATTGCTATGGAGCCCTGCTGGTGTGCGGAAGGAGTCAGAAACCCAGGAACCAGACAAGTCACGGAAGAGCACACAAAGCCAATGAAGGTGAAGAAGGGTTTAAAATACATTTTTAAATCAATGCTTATGACTTTAGCTTTTAAATAAACTCATGCCCAGTATCAGATATCAGGATAAAAATGACATAGGCTTATACAGACAGTGGAAGAGGTGAAATATTAAGAAAGAATTTTAAAATCAGAAATAACTGCGTGTACCAAGCAGGACTGAGATCACAAGATAAAGAAAGGTGAGCACTGACTGAAGAACTAATGCTTTTGAACTGTGGTGTTGGACTCTTGAATCCTTTGGACTACCAAGGAGATCAAACCAGTCCATCCTAAAGGAAATCAGTCCTGAATATACATTGGAAAGACTGATGATGAAGCTGAAGCTCTAATACTTTGGCCACCTGATGCAAAGAACTGATTCACTGGAAAAGACCCTGATGCTGAGAAAGACTGAAGGTGGGAGGAGAAGGGGACAACAGAGGATGAGATGGTTGGATGGCATTACCAATTCGATGGACATGACTACAAGCAAGCTCCAGGAGTTGGTGATGGACAGGAAAGCCTGGATGTTGCAGTCCGTGGGGTAGCAGAGTCAGACACAACAGAGCGACTGAACTGAGTAGGACTGAAATCACAATATATAGGCAAATATTAAGCATAGCTAAATGCTTGATGATATTCCATTACTGCTTCTCATGAATGATTTCCCATTCTCCTTATTTTTTGTTTAGTAGAAGTTTCTTAAGCAGAATGGCTGGAGCTTTAGACAAACATCACTGGTATCACATCCCCTAGTTTTGGGATCGAACTCAGGTCTCCCACATTGCAGGCAGATGCTTTAACCTCTGCACCACCAGGGAAGCCCTTCATGCAGATAGAGAGAGCTTAATATTGTGGCATTTGATTTCTGAACACAGAGCAACAGAGCCGTGGTGAATGGAAGCAGCATATAGTGTGTGCATTTTTCTCTTCCTCTACTGGAGCCCCATGTTGTCACTTATCTGTTTCAAATAATCTCCCAATTGGCCTCAGAAACAGGAAGTACCTTCAGTCCTGGGCTTTGTCCTGCACAAGAACAGGTGTTTTGGAAGTGATGAGTAGAAAAATCTCAGCTGCCCCATACAGAGTTCCGTGGGTAGAGATATTGAATGCACCAGGCTCCAGAGCCATACTTTATCATTGCAGCCCCTGAAACTAAATCATATGAAATTGCAGTGATGACTGGTAAGGATCAATGCTGGTAAGGATTCTCAGGACCAACTCTAGAAATACCAGTCAATTCCTGGTATCTGTTTAAACTGAGGCAAATCATGCGCTGGTTTACTGAGCATTTCACTATGCATGTACTGTATTTTACTAGAAATATTTTCTTCTTTTAAAATATAACTTTTCTCTGCCATTATAAAAATAATGCATAATGATCATAAAAACATAAGGGGATACAGAGCAACACAAAGAGGAAGATAAACATGTCCTATAGCCCCATCTCATAGACCAGAGTTTCAATTTAGAGGTCTCCAGACACTGAAATTTACCATTTTAGTAAGAAAGAGGAAGATGAGAAAGTAGATTCACCACACCCCTCCCTTTTATGGTTTTGTTTGGGTTCTTGTGCTGGACTGCTGTCTCAGTGCACAGAGGACCCTTACCAAGCTGAAGCCAGATGCTGACTCAATAATTAAAAGTCTGGCATCTTGGCTAATAACTTCTATCTTAATCTCTTGAGTTCCTATTTCCTTTGCTCATATATAAGGGGTGATTTGGGGTGTTGTTGTTGTAGTTTAGTCGCTAAGTCACGTCCAATTCTTTGTGACCCCATGGACTGTAGCCCACCAGGCTCCTCTGTCCATGGGATTTCCCAGGTAAGGATACCTGAGTGGGTTGCCATTTCCTATTCCAGGGGATATTCCTGACCCAAGGAATCCAACCCACATCTCCTGAATTGGCAGGCAGATTCTTTACCATTGAGCCACCAGGGAAGCCCAATTTTTTTAAAACTGGTGTAATTGGATGAAGATGCCCTTAGATATTTATTGAAGGACCAAGTAGGGGTCTTGGATTCCTTCTGGGACATTGAGTTAGTATGGCTATGATACTTTAGTTTTTGAGACTAGCTTCTAAGAACACATCAGGAGGAAGAGCTCACCACTCGAGGGTGGGCGAGCGAGGGGTCAATGAAGTTGAAATGTCACAGGCAGAATGTTCACGAGTTGTAAACCAAACTTCATGGTGGGGGAAGAATGTGACAGAGCTGGAACCAATTTCACATCTAACACTTCCCCAAGTTGTACACTTGGGCAAGTAACCTAACAACCTGTTACTTCTACTTATGCATAATTCATGGAGGTTAATAATCACACTGTCCTCATTGGATTATTTTCAGAACTATATGCATGGCTGAGTCCCTTCACTGTTCACCTGAAACTATCACAGCATCGTTAATTGGCTATACCCCAATACAAAGTAAAAAGTTTAAAGTTTGAAAAAAAATCAAGCCCCTAGCAGAGTATCTGGCACCCAAGAGATGCTTAACAAGCACTGTTTCCTCCTCTCTTCCTCCTTGCTGCTGATTTGTCATCTACTGAGGTTTGGAGTTGAAGAGGGTGGTATGCTTGAAGTCATTTTTGCCTTCAAATTATTTTGGCTCAATATGTGTCTGTCTCTCATTTCCTACCTGAGAGTTTGCTACCCCAGGTTAGCAATACTGAAGGTGTTGCCATGGCTACCACTATCCTGTGACTTGGAGTAGTGATAAACCCACAGGAGGCAAAGTCTGTACTTTCATGCAGATGTCCTCAAAACCACAGAGCAGGAAGAGTGAGCCTTGGGAGGACCCTTGGGTATGAAATTCTGGGCCTTTGGTGGGCAAGGGTTGAAATCAAGCCTGTGATATAAGAACTGTGCTTGTCAGGGACACCTTACACCACCTGCCCTGCCAGTATTAGGCCCTTCCAAATGAGCAATTCTCACATATGGGAAAACTCAAAACACAAATTTATTATTCTCTGTATTTTTGTTTCTCTGTTCAGTCTCTTCTCTATTTCCGCTGATATGCTCTCCTTCTTCCCTTGAAAATAGATTCCCTGATTTTAATTCTGTGGGGAAAAAAGAGAGAGAGAAACCCTTTTTCCTTTAATTAAAGTTGCTTACTGAATCAATTCCACTTATAGAAAGCAGCAACATCCAGGCACACTGCTTTCACTCATCTCATTCCGTAAGTTGTATGGTATTGATTCCTCCTCTTTTTGTCCAGCTATCTTGGGCATTCTAACCTGAGACTACACAAGTCCACAGTTTGAACAGAACTGATTTATCAATTCCATCAAAATCCTCAATCTGAAAGGAGAATAAAAAGAAACAAAAAAATAAAAGGAAAAGCATAAATTACATTGCCTAGCCAAGTTATTTCACATAAGTTATCTCATTTCATCTTCCCAGTTACTCTGTGGAATAGTTGACATTTCTTCATTATTTTGTTTGTAGTCATGGATTTAGTAAGTGTCTGCAATGCTCCATGAGTCTGGGACCATCTAATTGCAAAGCCAGCCTTATTTCTTTCTGGGTCATTGCCTTATAATGACGTAGACATATTATGCCCAGTACTGAACATTACACCTGTGTAAAAGTATACACGGCATTAAAAGCTGACTCTGACAACTGGTTAATATCGTATCTGAGATTTTTTTTTTCTAATTCTATAAAGTATTCAGTGCAACCTGTTCTCAGGGCTGCTGGTCTTTGAAAAATACACACCAAGGGAAGCAAAGAAAAGAACGGATGTTGCCTGTGGCATTTCATGTCTAATGCATACTACTATGTCCCTCAGCTCCTGCAGATGAATTCCTTTTGGTTTCATACTTAGATTTAGTCACTATTCACATGACAGAGAAAATATATATGTTACCCTTTTTCCAATATAATCCCCACCTTCTCCGTTAGGCTGTAAGGAGATTGAAGGGTGTAAAGAAAAGAAAAAGTCCTTTAGGTAATGAATAACCAGGGTGTGAATCCTGTACACTTTCAGCAACCTGACCCAGTTTTCATCTTGAAATGGAGTGAGCAAGGCTCTCCTCTGGCAATGACTGGAGTCACACCTCGGACTTAAGGTCTACACATATCAAGTCCAGCTTAGGTAACATAGCCCATGTAATATCAGGCCATTCTGAATGAATAACTATCATGTTCCAGAGACTCAAAGAAAGATCCATTTATACCTATCTTTTATCTATATTTTCAATCTGAAATATGCAGAAAATAGAGATTTTCTGCTGTATATTTCTAGTATTATTGGAGGATGTAATGAAATGACCCATCTGAAGTTCCTAGTACCTTGTCTGGAATATAATAAATGACCAACAAAATCAGCTCCCCTTCTCTTTTTCCTTTCCAAAGGAGAGAAGAATCCACTTCTCTCTTTTTGGTACAAGCTGCTCTTGTTTTATTCACAAGTCTAATTTCCACAGGTAATAGCTTCTTGTGAAGATCGAGAAGATCAGTATAAATAAAATGGCATCTTAATGTTATTCCCTTACATGGTTTTAAAAGATGTTTGCTCTTGGAAGGAGAGCTATGACAAAACCAGACAGCATATTAAAAGCAGAGACATCATTTTGCCAACAAAGGTCCGTATAGTCAAAGTTACCGTTTTTCCAGTAGTCTTGTAGGGATGTGAAAATTGGACCATAAATAAAGCTGAGAGCCGAAGAACTGATGCTTTCAAATTGTGGTGTTGGAGAAGGCTCTTGAGAATCCCTTAGACTGCAAGGGGATCAAACCAGTCTGTCCTAAAGGAAATCAATCCTGAATATTCACTGGAAGAATGGGTGCTGAAGCTCCAATAATTTGGCCAACTGATGCAAAAAGCTGACTCATGGAGATGCTGGGAAAGATTGAAGGCAAAGGGAGAAGGGGGTGGCAGAGGATGAGATGGTTAGATAGCATCATCGACTCAATGGACATGACTTTGAGCAAACTCCAGGAGATAGTAAAAGACAGTGAAGCCTGGAGTGCTGTGGTTCATGGGATTGCAAAGAGTTGGACATGTCTTAGCAACTGAACAACAACAATAAAAATTCACAAACACTCATCATATATGAAAGGGGATAATTATTGAAAACAAATCATGGTTGTTGACTCTCAAAAAGCTTACAGCTCAGCTGGGGAGAGAGCAACGCAAAGATGAGTTGTGACCAGGGGTTGAGGGATGCTGTACTTGACATGGGCAACTCCAGATTAGAACCCTGGAGTCAGGACTGCAGGAAGTCTCTCCACCCTCAGGCCAAGTAGGCCACTAATGATGGAAAAGAACTCTCCACAAGATTTAAAATCCTCTGGCTCTTCCACATTTCAGGATGAAATACAGCCTCTACTCCTGAAGAAAGATTGAATCTCTACCACAGAGAGCCTTATTAACAATCACCTTGATATCCAGACTTTGCAATCAAAGAGAAGCAGCTGAGAAATTGGCTGATTAGAAACATTAGTCCCTAGTGAACTGTATTTCAATACTGAACTATGACACTTAGGAGCTCTGTACAATACATGGGAGCAGAAAAATCTTTGTCTACACTCTTAAGCTGAATTGACATGTCCCAGTGTGAAACAGAAATTAGGCAAATCTCTGAGCTGTTTGAGAAACCAAGTCATCTCAACTTGATGGATCAAATCTTAGAGTCAGCAGGCCCCTGAGGCCACTGAAAGGAGGATCCACCCTCCCTTCCAGAGACTTCCTCACATTCTTCTCAGAAGAAAAGAAATTCCCAGATCTCTAGTAGCACAAAGTTTCCATAGCAACTTTGTGCAACCAGAGAGATCTGGGCAATACGTTCTCTCAGGAACCTCTGCTAAAAACACTGGTCATCTTGATTCATTTGTTTTTCCCCTCTTCAGGAAGAAGTTTAGAGAAAACAGACACAGGGAAAGAGAAGAAAGAAGCCAACCCTTACTCAACCCACATTTGAGGTCGGGCACTGCTCTTTGTGCATCTCTCCTATTATCAACCATGCAAGATGCCATCAGTCCTGCTCGGCAGGTACAGAGCTCAGGTCACAGGGTTAAAAGTGACTTTTCCAAGGCTAAAAGGTGAGATCAGATTCAAACCCATGACTTTGGGTGAAAACACTCATAACATTTTCCAGGCCTTCACAATGCATATCTCAAAGGGTAGGATCCAGCTGTTCTCTTGCTTTCTCTTTTCATTTTCTTTCTCTTTCTTTCTTCCTTCCTTTGGCTGTGTTGGGTTTCAGTTATGGCAATCGGATTCTTCAGTTGCTATGTATAGGCTTAACTGCCCTGCAGCATGTAGGATCTTCAGCTCCCCTGGTAGCTCTGATGGTAAAGACTCTGCCTGCAATTCAGGAGACCTGGGTTTGATCCCTGAGTTGGGAAGTTCCCCTGGAAAAGGGAATGGGCTCCCACTCCAGTATTCTTGCCTGGAGAATTCCCTGGACAGAGAAGCCTGGCAGGCTTCAGTCCATGGGGTCACAAAGAGTCAGACACTACTGAGCAACTTTCACTTACTTACTTATGTAAGATCTTAGTTCCTCAGTCAGGGATCAAACCCATGCCCCTGCATTGTAAGGTGGATTCTTGACCACTGGACCACCAGGGAAGTCCCATGTCTGTTTCAGTTTTCTCTCTTTCCTTTTCTCTGTGTCCTTTCCTCACTCTTGACCGTGTGGCATAGAGGTCACGCTTGTTGACACTGACTCACGCTTCTCATTGCCCATCATTTTCAAAACAGCCAAATTTCTATCAGAGGAACAAAGCTTCCAGTGGAAAGTTAGAAGCCAACATTGTGCATGACTGTCAAATTACAAGGATCATTAACTTTCTTCTGTTCTTCTCCCTTTATCTTTTTTAATATATTTTTGGAGTTATTCATCACTTAAAACATCAGTTTTTTTAATGACACTTCAAGTTATTGTTCCCCAAACATATAGGGTAGTTAAGGGACCATATGCTGGCAGGCAGTATAAAATTGTCAAAGGAAGATGAACTCTTTCCCCACAATTTAATTCTATAGATTATTTCTATTATATTCATACTTATTGTTTTTAGTCATGATTCATATGTAGTGGCTGATAAACACTGTGTCTGCCTTTCATTTGCCACCAGTATTCAGCAGAGTATTTTATGGTGATGACATAAAACACAAGGTTAATATCAGTCAACAGGTCACATGTGCCATTTGCTGTCCACCATAAAGAACTGTGATTAAGATTTTAAGCAAATAGGCTGACAGTAAGGGATGTGCATTGCTTTTAAAGGCACAACTTTGGTTCTGTTGAGGAATCGGAATAGCTGCAATTTCCATTAACAACATCGTTTATTTTGGGGACTGGCAGATTTTTAAACAGCTGTTGGAGCACAAATGTAGGTCAAGATAAGAAAATTATGTTGGAGAATCTGCTCCATACTTCAGAATCAGGCCATGGCTTGTGGTCAGCACAAACACACCACCAACAACTCAATCTCACACCTTGCTCCTGACCGCCCTGCCCAACTCCTTTAAGCAGCTGCACTCAACATCATACATGTACTGGATACACGCCAAATAAACCTACAAACCATCCTAGATCTGAGCTTCTAGTCTTGCCCTGGTCCTCAAGCTCGGATCTGCTTCATCCTGGATCTCCTTGCCGACATCTTTTGTTCTTGTTTTATCCTCATAACTGACCCAGGGGAGACCAGAGCTGGGGTTCCCCAGAATTATTTAGCCTGCAGCTTTATGTGGTTTCATAGGTCAGGACCCACAGCCAGGATGTATTCTCACTTTATATAGAAGGTAAACATATGAGAAGTGAAAAGACCAGAGTATAGGTGTAGCAAGTAGGAAAGTGCTATGGTGACCTACAGAGAATAATCAACCACTCCCAAAGTTAGTGGTTACAAAAACTACATTTATTTTTCTCGCTAATGTGCAGTTTCTGAGAGCTGGAAGGGAGGGAACCCCTGATCTGGTTTACTTAGCTGGTTCATCAGCCATGTGAAGACACTGATGCAGTCTATAGAGGTCAGCATCTGGACCTCAGAGGAGGGTGGAGACAGGTGGAGAATAAAACTGGAAGGACAAATGTACAACGTTCCCCAAAGTCTTCAATACAGAATAGGATAGGTAAGGGAGCACGGGGTGGGTGCATTCATGCGTGTGTGCTAAGTTATTTCAGTCATGTGTAACTTTTTGCCAGCCTATGGACGGTAGGCTCTTCTGTCCATGGGATTCTCTAGGCAAGAATACTGGAACGGGTTGCCATGTCCTTCTCCAGGGAATCTTCCCAACCCAGGGATTGAACCCATGTCTCTTCAAGTCTCCTGCATTGACAGGCAAGTTCTTTACCACTAGCATCACCAGGGAAGCCCAAAGGAGCAAGGGGTACTATTCATTGAATAAACAGGTTAATAAATACGGGACCATGTTATGAAAAACGATCTAGCAAAGCTTATAATGGATAAGGACTTACTAAGGGCTATTTGGACAGCCAGCACCAGAGGGAGAAATTCCTTGCTGGAGTCCACCTGGAGATGGGATGTCCCTATGACATGAATTTGGGAGAGTCTGATAGTTCTTGGTCTTTTGGCAATCAATCTATTGCCTCTTTACTCTTATTCAAGAGAATGATACCTCTAAAAGCTACATACAAACTATAGAAAACCATACAATTATTTGATTTTGTGTTTGAAATAGTCTTTCTCTTAATAAAAGAGACAGGATAGAATTGTCTAGCTTTAATCAATTTTGTTGACAGAAGTTTCATAATGTAGGGAGAATGACTTTTGGGGAAAAACATAGATATGCATATACAAACATACATACATATATATATTTACATATATACATTTCCAGTTTATGCACCTATATGGAAATATATTGTATAGCAGAATTTTAGACAATAAGTTGTATATATTAAACTTTCCCCCCCACAAAGTTGTTCTCCTTAAATTGTGTATACACACACACACATCTGCCGGGGTGATAAAATCTTATTCTCAATTTGAGATGTCTACTACCTGTTTTTCCTGGAGCACTATTGGGTTGGCCAAAAAATGTGTTCTGGTTTTCCATAAGATTATGGAAAAACCAAAATGAACTTTTTGGCCAACCCACTATGTTGTGATATTGTGCCTTACTTTGGAGAATTGTAGAAGAAATACTCGTTCTAGAATGAGCATCACAGCATCCTTTATGATGTCTTTCATTAACAAGTCATGCATATCACTGAAGAGCTGACCCTTGCTTTGACATTCAAGGCTCCTTTAGTTACAGTGATATTTCTTTTTTTTTTTAATTGAAGTATAATTGTTTTACAGAATTTTGTGGTTTTCTGTCATATATCAACAAGAATCAGCCATAGATACACGTACTCATGTCCCCTCCTTCCCAAACCTCCCTCTCATCTCCCTCCGCATCCCACCCTTCTAGACTGTCACAGAGCCCCTGTTTGAGTTCTCTGAGTCATACACCAAGTTCCCACTGGCTATCTGTTTTTCCAGCGACATTTCTTAATGCTTTCGAACTCTCTTCAGTACATAGAAACTTTCCAAGACTTTTATACCACCTTGTGACTCACCTGTTTGCCTAAGCCCCTATCCTCTCAGATTTCACCAGCTTTTCTGAGGGTTTGCAGCCTTTTTGGCCTGTAGACTGGGAAGGGGACCCTGGGATATTGGGGGGTTGAGGCTTACCGGCATCTACAGGGCAATCATTTCTTTTCAGACTCCGCTTGGTGTAGCCTGTCATATACTAAAAGTTAGCAATGTCTTGTTCTTTAAAACCACGTTGTCCTACCCTATTTTATATTGATGACTTTGAGGGATGTTGTACATTTGTCCTTCCTGCTCCATTCTCTACCCTCTTTCACCCTCCTCTTGTTTGGGAAAGTCTATTTCACAAATATTTCATTAGATATGTGTGTCCTGTGACTTGGCTTCTAACTGTCTTAATGGCATTTCATGATGCATGAGTATTCAGTTGCTCAGTCATGTCTGACTCTTTGAGATCCCATGGCCTGTAGCCCAGCAGGCTCCTCTGTCCATGGAATTTCCCAGGCAAGAATACTGGTGTGGGTTGTCATTTCCTTCCCCATGGGAGTTTCCCCACCGAGGAATCAAACCCATGTCTCCTGCTTGGCAGGCAGATTATTTACCAATGAGCCACCTGGGAAGCCTCACATCTATGTGAAGCCTTTGACTAAGTCAAGAGGATCACCCATTTCCCTAAGGAACTAGGTATTCTATTATCAAATTAAAAAAAAAAGGAATAGATAAATAGAACAAAAAAGATAAAACAAAAAATAAATTAAAAGCTTTTTTCAAACTTGATTTAATTGACACATACACAACATGGTAAAAATAAAAAAATAACCACACAGGAGTAAACCTTCCCTTTAAGTACAAATATTTACCAATTCTGACTCCTGTTAGATCATAAAAAAATCCAAAAGAAGTTAAATCATTCATAGTGTGTTCTCTGAGGACAATGGAATTAAGCTAGACTTTGATAACAAAAGAACTGGTATCTCCATTCTTCTGGAAATTAAGCAGGAAGAACAAAATGTGAGAAAGTATACTACTTGCTATCAAGAATTTTGTAATGTGATAAAGATTAGGATAGCGTGGTACTTACTGGTACCAAGAAGAAAAAAAAAAATGAACCAGAACAAAAGCTCATAAATAGATCCGCACATAGATTATCACTTAATCTTTGACAAAGGTGACTTAAGAGCAAAGGATAAATGATGTTTTCTATCGATAATCAATCAGTTAGATAACCACAGAAAAATCTTTATTCCTAACTCATATCATATGCAAGTTTTTTATAAATCTAAATGTGAAAAGTAAAACAGAAAAGAAAATATCTTCATGATCTTGGGGTAGGAAAGGTTTCTTAAACAGGATACAGAAAAATAATAGAAATAAAACTATGATAAATTGGACTATATTAAAATTAAGCACTATATGCATGAAGAGATAGGGCTTCCCAAGTGGCTCAGTGGTTAAGAATCTGACTGCCAATGCCAGAGATGCAGATTCAATCCCTGGGTCAGGAAGATCCTCTGGAGGTGGAAATGGCAAGCCACTTCAGAATTGTTGCCTGGAGAATCCCATGGACAGAGAAGCCTGGCAGACTACAGTCTATGGGGCTGCAAAGAGTTGGATACAACTTAGCAGCTGAGCACACACACATCAAGAGATGCCATTAACAGAGTCAGAAGTCAAGTCACAGCATGTACATATCTGACAAAACATTTATGAAGAGGGCTTTCCCAAACAAGAGGAGGGTGGAAGAGGGTGGAGAATGGAACAGCAAGGACAAATGTACAACATCCCTCAAAGTCATCAATATGGAATAGGGTGGGTAAGGGAACAAGTGGTACAATTCATTGAATAAACAGGTTAATAAGTACAGGACCACCTTATGAAAAGCCATCTAGCAAAGCTTATAACTGACAATGACTTATTAAGAGCTATTTGCACAACCAGCAATAGAAAGAGAACCCAATAGAAAACTGGATAAAATCCCTGAGCTGGCATATCGTAGTTAACATTTTAAAATGTTCTCATCTCCTCATCAATCATCAAAGACATAAAAATAAAATCCAGTATCAAATATCAGACTTGACAAAGCTTTAAATAATGGCATTTGTTGGAGCCGTGGAGAGCTACTGCAACTTTCATAGTCTGCTGTAGGTAAACGTATGTTGGTACAACCATTTAGGTATACTGGCTAAAGCTTATCTTACATATAGGCTCTGACACAGCTGTTACATGCCTTGGCATATTCCAAATATAAACTTATACATATATTCACAGAAGGACACTTGCAAGAGCCCTTTTGGGAACAAGACTTGTAATAATCTCACAATGGCAACAACACCCAAGGCCATCAGCATTTGAATGTACAAATATATTGTGTCATCTTCATACAAGCAACCTTATACAGAACTGAAAATTAATAAACTCTACTCATCAAATGCATGAACAACATGGATAAGCCTTGGATAATTTTGAGCAAAAGAAGCCAGCCAAACATACTGCATAAATTTCAGCGACAGATAAAACTGTCCAAAGGTATTCAAAGTCTAGGCAGTGATTACTTTTGGAAGGGAAATGACTGTGAGATGCAAGGTGTTTTACTTATGAAAATGAATCTAGCTGACCTTATATCAGCCTGTCACTCTCAGAATCTAAAGTAACATATTTTAAAGAGAAAATTAATCTAGCTTTGTGCATTCTTCTATTTCTGTAAATAAACTATTCCAAAAGTTTATTTAAAGGAAAAATAACTGAAAACAAAATTTAAGAGGTTTGATAAAATTTTGTCACTAACTTTTAAATAATTCTAAATTATTGATTCAAGTTATATTCTCATAAACAGTGGGGGCAGTTAGAAGTGGTTGAGTCACTTTGTGTGTGTGTGCTAAGTCACCTCAGTAGTGTCAGACACTCTGCTACCCTATGGGCCATAGGCCGCCAGGCGTCTCTGTCCATGGGATTTTCCAGGTAAGAATACTGGAATGGGTTGCTGTGCCATCCTCGAGGGAATCTTCCCAACTCAGGGATCGAACCTGCATCTCATATATCTCCTGCATTGGCAGGCAGCTTCTTTACCACTAGCACCACCTGGGAAGCAGAAGCATTTTTAGTTCAGTTCAGTTCAGTCGCTCAGTCATATCCGACTCTTTGCGACCCCATGAATCGCAGCACACCAGGCCTCCCTATTCATCAACATCTCCCAGAGTTCACTCAGATTCACGTCCATCGAGTCAGTGATGCCATCCAGCCATCTCACCCTCTGTCATTCCCTCTTCCTCCTGCCCCTAATCCCTCCCAGCATCAGAGTCTTTTCCAGTGAGTCCACCCTTGGTTGGATCTCCTTGCAGCCCAAGGGACTCTCAAGAGTCTTCTCCAACATCACAGTTCAAAAGCATCAATTCTTCAGCACTCAGCTTTCTTCACAGTACAACTCTCACATCCATACATGACCACTGGAAAAACTATAGCCTTGACTAGACGGACCTTTGTTGGCAAAGTAATGTCTCTGCTTTTCAATATGCTATCTTTACCCAATGAAAATTAAAAGGAAACCCCAAATGAGCCCTGAAGAAAGGGAATGATGTAGCTTAGTAGTGATTGGGACTTATAAAAAAGCATTTGGATCAGACCATAAGATTGCTTATTCTGTTGTCCATCTCAACTTCCCAGGGCAAGAAAGCAGAGTTAGAGCAACCCATGGTCAATGAGGAGGTTTGATAAAATTTTGTCACTAACTTTTAAATAAGTGATACCCAGAAGATTGAGTGAGGAAGAGAGATCTCTGTCAGAAGACTTCAAAAAATATAGGAATAGTGACTATAGAGATTTTAACCTCACATATTGTACTTTCCTGTATAAATTCTTTATACAACTAAGTCAGTTTTCTAGGTGACCTGGAGATCTGAATATCAAAAACTAGAAAATCTACCTGAGAATAATTTTTCTCATGCTAGAATAAAATAAATGAAATGTCAAGATAAAAAGTTGCAAATATAGGATGAATCTAGAGTCTGTCATACACAGTAAAGTAAGTCAGAAAGAGAAGAATAAACACCATAATATTAACAAATATATGTGGAATCTAGAAAAATGATACTGATGAAACTATTTGCAGGGTAGGAACTATTTGCAGAGGCACAGACAGAGATAACAGACTTGCGGACACAGGAGAGGAAGGAGAGGGTAGGACAAATTCAAAGAGTAACACTGACATATACACTCTACCACGTGTAAAACAGCGAGCTAGGGGGAAGCTGCTGTACAACACAGCAAGCTCAGCCCAGTACTCTGTGATGACCTAGAGGGGTAGAATGGCGGGGGTGGGAGGGAGGGTCAAGAGGGAGGCAAGGTGGCTCAGACGGTAAAGTGTCTGTCTATCATGTGAGAGACCTGGGTTCGATCCCTGGGTTGGGAAGGTTCCCTGGAGAAGGAAATGGCAACCCACTCCAGTACTCTTGCCTTGAAAATCCCATGGATGAAGGATCTTGGTGCAGGCTACTGTCCATGAGGTCACAAAGAGTCCGGCACGACTGAGCGACTTCACTTTCTTTCTTTTCTTTCATATGGCTGATCCACATTGTTATATGACAGAAACCAACACAACATTGTGAAGCAATTATCCTCCAGTTAAAAATTTTTTTAAGTTACAGGTACAAATAAATACTCTTCTTGTCCTCATCAGCCTAACTGTATAAATTGCTTGATTTAACAACCATAACAAAAAATTGAACAACGCTCCTACTCCAATGGCTTGGCTTTCCACTGGGTTTATGGTAGATGGCTACGGAGACATCTTCCCAGCACAGAGTGACGTACTTTACCTGCCCTCCCCCAGCCCTCCCTAGCTCACAATAACGAATTCCTGGCAGGTGTTTTGCACAATGTGACCGTGACCTTTAACCCTGCTCTGTCTACCAGATGATTAGACCAGTGACCGAAGCAGCTAATCAGAAGCTTGTCTCTAAGAACTAAAATTTAGAGTTGAAGAAGGAGTCATGTCTGTTTGGCTAATGCCAGTTGGTAAAATGCAGGAAATGTGGGCCACTTTTTTAATTATGTGGGCTTGGAAGGGAAGAAAACTGGTCCACAGAGAAGGAGAGAAATAAGAATGATATATAGAAACTGTCAAGCCTCACTGTAAACTCTAGTACTGCACTCTTGCCCTTGGATTTCAAAAGACACTTCTCTCTTCTCATATGAAATGTCCCCATTTAATCTGATTGACAAAGTGTAAGATCTTTTCATTTGCTGTAATTCCTACTATACAGGGTATAACCACACTGAAAAAAAAATAAAAACTTAGGGATTCCATCTTGGAGAGAATACTTCTTATGCTCACTCAGATATCTGCCCTTTTGAATCAATAGCTTAACTTCAAAAATAACTTCTTTACCTTCCTTTCTCAAAAATGTCTTTTCTCTTATGTGAAAAAGTTCAGACTTGCTTGGCCTCTGATTTTCAGTTTCCCTCTGGAAGCAAATGAGACCAAGGCAGTTATTTAGTTTTGTTCCCTGGTTGCCCTTCAAGATGATGAAAATTGTAATTTTTTGTTTATTGAATTATCTTCTTACAAGTTGTAATGTTTTCATTTGACAGCATCTTATGCTGCAAATGAGAGGAAAGGACAGCACCAGGTTATATTCTAGTATTCTGTGTGAAGAACTGCCAGTAATTTTTGTCCCCCAGGGAGCAAGCATTCTGGCCACCACCCATTGGCAGTGACAGGAAAAGAAGCTTTCGTGAGCATCCCAGGCAGTAACAAAGGAGTTGTGCACATTATGTGTAGACTTGCCTTTCAGAACTGGGTTTATGTGATGGAGATCTATCTTCCAGACAGCAATTATAGATTCACCAAGGAATCAATGTGGCTAAATTTACACTGATCTCAGCAGAAGTGTTCACAGCTCAGTAAGTACCTTTAGGTTCTTGTCTGGGGAAAATCAAATAGATATAGATATGAATGTTCCTCAGCAAGTGGTTTTTTTTCTGGGAACATATGGCTGACCAGAAAAATAAAGATGGACCCTGGACCATGTGCCACCTGAAAGACCTTAATTTTTGTGGTTTAAGTTAAGCAGGAAAAATGATAGTGTCATGAAGAAAATGGCATTGATAATAAAAAGCTAGCATTCAGACAGAGAAGGAGAAATATCATATGACATCGCTTATTTGTGGAATCTAAAAAGAAACGATACAAATAAACTTATTTACAAAAGAGAAACAGACTTATAGACTTGGAAAATAAACTTCTGGTTGCCAGGGGAAAGGTTAGGAGGAAGAGATAGTTAGGGAATTTGGGATTGATGTACACACACGGCTCTATTTAAAATGGATAACCAACAAGCATCTACTGTATGGCACAGGGAACTCTGCTCAATGTCATGTGGCAGCTGGACAGGAGAGGAGTTTGGGTGAGAACGGATAGATGTATACGTATGGCTGAGTCCCTGTGCAGTCCACCTGAAACCTTCACAACATTGCTAATCTGCTGTATTCCAATACAAAATAAAAAGTTTAACAACAAAAAATAGACTAGCACATATGTCTGGCATGGTGCTAATAGCATATATCACAACACGAGGAAAAGTATTATTATTATTCCCACGTACTGATGAGTAAACTGACTCAGAGAAGTTGAGTCACATAGCCCCAGGCTTCAGAGCTGGGACTTAAGGCAGGCAGTTGGCCTTCAGCGTTCAGGCTTTGAGGGCTCACTGAGACTCACTCCCTTATCCATTCATTGGACTATGAGGCATCTGCTAAGTTTCCACTCCCAGGTTTTAGGCAAAGGCTGCCAGAGAATCCCAAGGCTTGGGTAAACTGAGAAGCAGGCGAGATCTGGCATAAAAGCCCAGAAAATCATGTTGGAAGCTAAGACAAACACAAGAATAGCAAGTAGCCAGACATGGTCAGGGGCCAGCAGGGACGTGGAGAGCAGTTAAGTTCACGGTCGGTTAAGATCTTTAATAGGAAGAGTGTCTAAGCCCACCTGGAACAATGCAGGAGCCAGGCATGTGTGCTTAAGGTCAGCAGTGCTAATGCCACATGCCAGGCAAGGTGCCCAGCCACCCACAGCTTTCACAGACAGCAAAAGGAAGCAGGCATCCTCAGTCTACCTACCATCAGACCGTGTGGAGGGAGCACAAGCCTCAGAGATGGAGCCTATGGCACCATTCTGCTGTGTCACTCTGTTGCGTGAATTTCGAAACATTTTCCTATGGGAGAGGGGAAATCTTTATTTCTACTGCATTCACAGCCAGGTCCCATGAGGAGAAGGAATGGTTGAACTAGAATTTGAAACAAGAACTGCAAATCTTCAGAATCTTTGTTACCATAATTCCCAGCATCATCCCATCACAGATGACTCAGCATCTGCCAAAAGCTTTATAAACAGTAAAGTTCCAGATATATTTATTGTTGGAGGAATTCTAAGACAACAGAGAATGACCACTTTAAAGACTTCTTCTATGTTTCTTCTATACCAAAGCCTGCTCCTCCCAGACCATAGCAACGGTGTGGTAAATGCACCCAAATGGCTTCTCCCCTGTCACAGGTCATTAGCCCACCTCACTCTCAGACTGTTCTATGGCTTCCTCCTGATTTCTTCTCCCAGCTCTCCTCCACCTCTGGTTAGTTGGTTTCTCTCAGTTCAGGTCCCCTAGAATATTTAGTGAAAATCATGGCATCTGGTCCCATCACTTCATGGGAAATAGATGGGGAAACAATGAAAACAGTGTCAGACTTTATTTTGGGGGGCTCCAAAATCACTGCAGATGGTGACTGCAGCCATGAAATTAAAAGACGCTTACTCCTTGGAAGGAAATCTATGACCAACCTAGATAGCATATTGAAAAGCAGAGACATTACTTTGCCAACTAAGGTCCGTCTAGTCAGGGCTATGGTTTTTCCAGTGGTTATGTATGGATGTGAGAGTTGGACTGTGAAGAAGGCTGAGTGCCGAAGAATTGATGCTTTTGAACTGTGGTTTTGGAGAAGACTCTTGAGAGTCCCTTGGGCTGCAAGGAGATCCAACCAGTCCATTCTGAAGGAGATCAGCCCTGGGATTTCTTTGGAGGGAATGATGCTAAAGCTGAAACTCCAGTACTTTGGCCACCTCATGCAAAGAGTCGACTCACTGGAAAAGACTTTGATGCTGGGAGGGATTGGGGGCAGGAGGAGAAGGGGACAACAGAGGATGAGATGGCTGGATGACATCACTGACGCGATGGACGTGAGTCTGAGTGAACTCCGGGAGTTGGTAATGGACAGGGAGGCCTGGCGGGCTGCGATTCATGGGGTCGCAGAGTCTGACACGACTGAGTGACTGAACTGAACTGAAATCCAACTCACTTCAATCTTCGGACATTTACGGTAGTTCCTAGTTTTTTTCAATATGTTCCCATGACTTTTTATCCCCTAATAAAACAGCTAGGAAGCCATCAGCTGGTTTTATTTTCTATGAACAGAGTGATTGGGAAGACCTGAATTTCCCAGAAATTGGGACTCGTCCGACTCAACGAACAACCATCTCATAAATAATAGAGTAGAATGTAGGGAAAATGAGGGAAATATAGCAGTTTAACATTCCTGGGGAATAAAGTAGAAACTGCATAGCACCATCTTTGTATTGGAAGCTGGAGAAGGCAGGTAATTTTGCTTGACCCAGGTCATAGTGAAGAAGGCAAGTTTAGTATAAAGGTTAGTCAATTAATTTTTAAAGTCATACTTATCAAAACAGTTATTCGAAAAAAGTCCTAGTTATAAAATAAATGAGTCATGGGAATATAATGTGCAGCATGGTGACTGTAGTTAATAATACTATGTTTCATATTGGAAAGCTACCAAGAGATATTAAAAGTTCTCATCACAAGAAAAAAATTCTGCAACTATGCATGATGACCGATGCTAGGTAGACTTATTGTGGTGGTGATCATCGTGCAATATGTACAAATCTTAAATTATTATATCATACACCTGAAGCCAGTATAATGTTGTATGTCAAGGCTACCTCAAAAAATTAAAAAACAAAACAATAGTTGTTTGAGTTCTGCCTAAACAATCAACCAATGGGAGTATTTTCACATGTCTAGAAAAATGAGAAAGGAGCCCAGTATCACTCCTCTTTTAGAAGAAAGGTTTCACTGTGATTGGAGGGGTTTTACTATTTTAATTTTGTTGTGCTTTTCTGAAGAATATTCTACAACTGAAGGATAGTAATGGAATTGATTTATTGACTGCACACAGCATGATTTGCAGGTAAAGGCCCTCACTAGAAACATCCCACTTTTGGCTTCAGGTGAATGCTATCCATAATGTCCATCTTTAAGTCCTGGAGGGACAATCTCTAGAGAAGAAGGAATGATTTCTGTCCTTGAGGTGTTGACTTCCCACATGGGGGGAGGGTGTCTCTCCCTCTGATTGATGATGTTATCCACCTCCCTTTGCTTCGAGAACTTACTACTTTGCCTTCAGAGCTCTGACTCAAGTGATGTGGGATTCCCTTAGCAGAAATGAGAGAGTCTGGTGTTTTCATAGGACCCAAATTCTAAAAGTGATCAAACATGGAGAATGGACAGAGTACCTCAACACTCTGGCTCGTCATACCAAACTTCCTTGACCCTGTCTGAGCTCACGGACCTTGGATGATCTCAGTCCATCTCCTGTGATGTAAACCTTGGTCCCCAAGAACCACCTGTACTTCCTGTGTTCTTTCCTTCTAGTTCCAGCCCCACTAGCATAGGCAGGGCCCAAGCTAACACACAAGCCTTCGTCCCAGCACTATGACCTCTCTCATGGCCAAGAGAACATTCCAGCATTGATGTCAACTTCATGCTTAGAGCCTGCCCACTCACACCCCACTTCTGGTCGGGAAGATCTTTAGCAGGACGTGAACTCTCTTTCTACAGGTATGACTGGTCTCTTACACTGGCACATGGTATCTCACCTGCAGAACCACTCTTAAGATAGAAGTATTATTCTTGTTTCAAGTCACGTTTCAACATTACGAATCAACACACTAAGGGACAAAGAGATTAAATGATTTTCCCCAAATCACACAGCTCATGGGAGATTTGAATCCAGGTGAATGTCATTGCTCAGTCACAGTTATTCTCTGCTGGCTTCAGCAGTCTTAAATTTCTCATGCCCACTTTATATGTCATGGAAATGAATGGTCTGTCATAACTAACTCTGAGCCTGTGTTGGTATGTTTTGAATCAACCAACTTTTATTGATTCAGATCTCTGGGTAAGCCTGTTTAGGCTCACTATTCATTATTCTTCTCCTTGCTCTGAAATGGGACTGGCTGATAGCTTGAAGAATGGAAGGAGAATGCTATCATTGCACTCTGACTGGTGAAGATGCCTCTTTCCAGGCTGAAATGCTATGGTACGTGGTCAATGATCTGAGGCATTCATTCTGATATTACAGTGCAGACCATTAAGCTTGGGGGTTGTTAGGACCAAACTGAAGCCAGGACAGGCACAAAGGGGCAGGCTAGGCCTGAAAAAAAAAAAAAAAAGCTGAGGCTCTGGGAACTCCCGCAGGCAGTGTAACTCGACCAATCAGTATACTCCCTGTAGCCTGGTCCAAGCTTATCAGGACAAGGACAAAAACATCCCCCCTCCGCCCCCGAGAAAGCCTGCGTGCATGAAAATCTAGCCAATTAGCAGATGCTAAGGAGCCCTTGCAACCAATCCGCCCCTGCCAACTCCCTGTCTTTGTCTTAACCCTATAAATACTGCTGTGATTCAGGGCTCAGTTCCACTCCACTGCGTTGGATGAAACTTGGGTCCTGGCTCGAGCTAGCAATAAATGCCCTTTTTGCGTTTGCATTGCTGTAGACGTCTTATTCTCTCAGTTTTGGGGACTCAGACTCTGGGCATAACAGGGGTATTCTCAATTCTTTGTAATTTCATAAGCTGTGGAGACCCCCCTGAGCACAGAAGGCTGAGAAGTAAGTGAATGTGCGTTGTTAGTGGAATGCTTTGTGCTTTGAGAATCCCCATAGAGAAAAGCAAGAAGGAGAATGTTAAACTTGGTTCAGACCAACTGGGATCTCGTGACCCGCGCAACCCCCGCCTCCTCCCGCAACTGGACTTACGATGTCTGGTAATCACCTTTCTCTTCGATAGCAGCAGTCAGTTGTACCCTGAAACTCCATGGGGAATGTTCTCCAAGACCCCCTGGGCAGCTAGCGCCTGTGTCATTTAAACATCGCCAAGGTCTTCCCAAGACCACAGCTTCATGCTTCCTCAGGTCTCCTCGGCTCCCTGTTTCATGCTGACTTCTTGTGTTCTCTTTTCATCTGCAGTGTCTTCAGATATGCCCTTTCATTGACTTTTATTTCCTGGGCTGAACTTTCTAGCATCAATTTGTGAGGCAGGAGGCTGGTCCTTCGGGATTCCCTGGTGGCTCAGCATTAAAGAATCTGTCTACAATGCAGGAGACGTGGGTTCAGTCCCTGAGTTGGGAAGATCCCCTGGAGAAGGAAAGAACAACCCACTCCTGTATTCTAGCCTGGGAGATCTCATGAAGAGAGCAGCCTGGTGGGCTGCAGTCTATGGGATTGCAAAGGGTCGGGCATGACTTAGTGACTGAACAAGCACAAAAACTAGGCTGGGCATTTGCTGCTCATCCCTCAGCTCCCTCTATCCAGCTGGTCTCCCTGAATTTCTCTCTCCACATTTGATTTGGGGATGATTGATTGCCAACTTTGTCACAAATTACTGACTATCCTGCAGCAACCTGGCGACCAGAAATATGATAATGTGGCCATTCTTAGAGACAAGGGTTCCCAACCTTTACAGCCATCTTCAAACCAATAATTCTACTAGTGTGTTCAGCTGGGTGTATGTGTATGTGTGTGTGTATGTGATGGACCTTTGACCAACTTTTCATCAACACTACTTGATCCAAGGAGTGATTCCTGGTAGGAAGCCAGGGATCTAGTGTAAGGATGTAAGTCCCCTGTGGCATGGTCCACAGAGTGGTTTTTACTCCAGAGAAGCTCCTTGGAATGCTCTGTGGCCTCCACACCCTGACATGAACAGGAAGATGATGAAAGATGAGAAATGGGGGGTCAGGGCTGGAGGCCTGACTGAGGGCACAGAAGACCCTTACCAAAAGTACTTGTTGGACAGAAGGAAACATCAGAACCAATTGCTTGGGGTGCAAGAAATGATGAAAGATTAGAAAATCACCAGGGTCCAGGTATTTTTGAGGGTCACCACGGAACAGTGAGTGAAAAAAACTGTGAGGTGCTGGGCCGCACTTTTTCAGGTTTGCAGGATGACGTGCGGAAAGGGCACAAGCAGCTTTCTAAATACACCTTCTGCAAACTCTTTGACCCTTTAAAGATTTATTTTAGTTCTGCCTGGGCAAATGTTTGAGACTACTTATGTGGATACAGTGACTCTGGTTTATAGCCCTCGTTCCTAACGTAAGAGATACTCTTGAGATATACCCCAAAGTCTTCAGCTGAGCATTACAAAGCTATGAACACGTCCAGGAAAAGCAAGTTGAAATGGTACATTAACTGCAAGTTTACAAAATCAAAAAAACTGAAAGTGTCTTTACTTAAATACACACAAAGTCTATATTTTTGTTCTTTTTTAAATAAAATCCAATGAGAAAAATCAAATGGCTGATAATGGCAACTGTAAACTGAAGTTCATTCATAACCACTCTCTGAGATGCACTCTAGCATCACCCTGCTCCTCCTCCTCCTCACCCCAGGCACTCACAGGTACACACAGTGGTATCTTTTCATCTCTGGACCACCCCGGCCTTCTTTCCACTCCTTACACGTGTCCAGTGCTCTGCTTCTTCAGGGCACTTGCACTCACTCTCCATCTGCTCAGAATTGACCTTTGCTCTCTTCCTGGTTTCGCTGACTCTGTTTACCTCGGCTCACTTCCTCAGAGCATTCTCTTCTACCAAGCACTTTCTGCTTTCCAATAGTAACCAGGACAGAGTCATGGTGACGTCAGAATTTCTCGGTTGCTACTATCTGGAGAATCCCATGGACAGAGGAACCTGGCGGGCTACCGTCCAGAGGGTCACAATGCATGGGACATGAATGAAACAATTTGGGACACACACATTCACTAAAATGTGCACACAGTGAGCCACGCTATTTTCCTGTGCCAAAGTTCTCACTGCGCTTTATTAAAGGTGGGGTTTAGAATATGCAAGGGTTTGTCTCTTTTTTTAGCTGTATAGCTTTCAGGGATCTTAGTTCCCCAACCAGGAATTAAGCCCCCAACCCACAGGAGTGATAGTGTGGAGTCCTAACCACTGGACTGCCAGGGGATTCCCAAAAGTCTAGGTCATGGCAGTGCCAGCACTGAAGCCTAACCACTAAGCCACCAGGGAACTCCTAAAGGTGGGGTTTAGAATGTGATTAAAGTTGTCATGATCCTTTGAAAGTTCAGAACATTCTCCTTTTGATAAACTATTTAAGTTAAAACTCCCTAATTCCCTATTGGGTTTTTGTCTTCTCTTTCAAATGCCTCCTCCCTCCCCACCCTTCTCAAATCTGAGATGATTTGTCCTCTGCTGCCCTCAAGGTCCTCACTGGCTTCTTTATCTGCCCGGTGACCATGACTCCTGTGCCCAGCATGCTCAGGGGAGTCTGGGAATCTCCAGGTTGATGGATGCTGTTCTGTACCCATTCCTGATGACCACAGACCTTGCCAGTATCTTCTGCCACCGTGCCCTCTATATTCATGGCCTTTCCGTCCATCCCCAGGTCTCTTCTGCACCACTGGGAAGTAGCACTATAGCACTGGACCCTGGAGCTAATCTGGGGATAAAGCCGGCAGTTGAGGAGTTCTCCTGCTAGAAGTAGGCAGGAGACTCTTAGAGAAGGAAACACCAGACCTGGCTCTTTGGACATAGCAGCGGGCACCAGCATCTTCCAGCTCCAGTGGTGTGCGCAGGAACACAAGTATCTCCCTAAACTGCCCAGATTCCAGGTTCAGCAGTGACAGTGGCCTCCCAGATTTGCTGGCAGCCACAGAAGCATCCTGGCCACATTGGTGACTTCTTTTTACCTAGTCACTGTGGTCTAAAATTGATCAGCAACCAAAGAGGACTTCCAAGGGCTGACTTAAACATCACTGTGAGAGCGCTGAGGACAGACCATTGGGGTCTGGGGCTTATGACAGGAATTATGTATCTGAGGACCAAAGAAGGAAATTCTCACCAAAGCACAGCCATTGAAATCTAATAACCATTTACTATCAACACTTTGGTTTCAGAAAACTTATTTTAGCAGATATTTTCTTCTTGCTGTAGATTTAAAGCCAAGGTCCTGCCCACAAGGAGCACACAATGCAGTGAAGGAGAGAGGGAGCGGCTCAGATATGCTGCATGCGTTCACAGAGTGTTCTGAAAGAACTGGATTTTGAGGATGAGCAACGTCTGCAGGCGCTTTCCAGGTCTTAATTAGTATGTAGTATTACAAATAATATTTTGACTCAAACAGACTTTTTAGTTCAATTATAATTACATTACAATCATATTTTCCCTTGAAATTAAAATAAATCTGGACTTAGGTGAAGATATACTTTATCCCAAAGGGTTATTGCCAGAGGAACTAATGCAGTAGAGTGAAGGACCTATTGCAACAGAGAGAAGGCTGTTGAGATCCACAGTTTTCCCTAGCTCAGTGGTAAAGAAGCCACCTGCCAGTGCAGGACACGCAGGTTCAATCTCTGGGTTGAGATGATCCCCTGGAGGAGAAAATGGCAATCCGCTCCAGTATTCTTGCCTGGGAAATCCCACGGACAGAGGAGCCGGGAGTCCATGGGGTTGCAAGTCAGACACGACTTAGCAACTAAACAATAACATTGAAATCCACAAATGTCTCCATTCTCAGGCAGAAAAGGGGTTTTCTTGGACAGAGGGATGCAAACAGGGATGAAAAGAATAGGGTGTGGGGAAGTGAGATGAGAGGATGGAGGTGGCAGAGCTGCCGTGTGACAGGAGAGTTTGTTACCCTGTGAGGTCCAGCCTAATTCTGCTGCTGCTGCTGCTAAGTCGCTTCAGTCGTGTCTGACTCTGTGCGACCTCATAAACAGCAGCCCATCAGGCTCCTCCGTCCCTGGGATTCTCCAGGCAAGAACACTGGAGTGGGGTGCCATTTCCTTCTCCAATGCAGGAAAGTGAAATGTGAAAGTGAAGTCGCTCAGTCGTGTGGGACTCTTAGCGACCTCATGGACTGCAGCCAAAGGGCCTTTTAAAAGGGGCTGTGTGCCGCCTCAGGTTGAGGGTAGGTCAAAGTCCAAGGGTGTGTGGGGAAGGAGAGAAATCTAACTAAATTTGTTCAAGTCATGGTAGCAGTATTTTGTCCATACTGGGTACAAACAGTTAAGCTACTCATATATGGGACAAAGAATGGGAATTTGGAGAGTCTGTGTCTGACTTTTTCAGAGATAAACAGGGGGACATCTGAGAGTTTTATCTGTCCTAGGGCCAACAGTGGTTTGTGTTTTGTTTTTTTTTTTTAACAATAAATCATTTCCTTGAACATGAAAGAGTGGAGAGGTTTCTTAATTGTTGCTCTTTCCTGAGAGCACAGGGCAATGATACAATTCAACTTTCCCTATTAATTTCTATCTGAGTTTGAGCCTCAGTTTCCTCACCGGAAACTTGAGATAAAAATGGTTCCTATGTCAGGGTGAGAACTAAAGATGGAAACTTGGATAAGAGAAGTTAGCATGGTATCAAGCACATTTTAAGAGCTTTATAATAGTAATCATTTCCCGGAGAAGGAAATGGCAACCCACTCCAGCATTCTTGCCTGGGAAATCCCACGGACAGAGGAGTCTGGCGGGCTATAGTCCATGGGGTCGCAAAGAGTCAGACATGACTTAGCAACTAAACAACAATAGAAGTCATTATTATTCAGACTATTTTTGTCGTTATTATTACTGCATCTGGGTATTGCTTTTATTAAAGCAATATCTTATTATCTATTTTAAAATTAAATACAAGTATACAGAGCCCAATCAGAGCGAAGTACTCAGCCAAAAATAAGCAGGTGAATAACCTTAATATGCTTCCTTACCATTCAGAAGACAGACACTGGCACTGGAAGTATTTGACCAAAAAAAGACATACTAGTTAGATCTTGTTAAATTGACTTTCAAGTATTTTCATTTAATTCATTTGCTGGAATCCACACAAAGTGCTCTTTGCAATCTAAGTGAGCACAAGCCTCCAGGGTGTAGAGGCCAGAGGCTTCCTGCTGACCTACAGGGAAGCTGACTCTCCGAGGCTTTTTCCTCTGGGTCTCAATGTGAACTAAGACTTATGCTAATGTGGCCATAGCTGCTCTTTCCAGGAGCAGTCTGATTCTTCTGGATCTCTTCCTCTTACACCAGGGATGGAGCGTCTCCTAACATCTTCTTATTGGTTTAGAAAGGATTCCTTAAAGGCTTTATACAGGACCTTAAATATTTTATGGGCTCATCTGCCTGTTTAATTATGTTGACATGCAAAAAAGTCTTCCTGGCTATGCATATATTTTGCAATACAGTTACATAAATAATTAAACAGCTGGGCTTCTCTGTATCCTTAAGAAAAGTACCAGTCTTTGCTATGGAAGAAAGGCCTAAAGTGAAGAAGCTGTGGAAATTTATGTAGAAGTAGATCTCCACATATAAGCAGGGTGACAGATTTTCATTTTTAAAGCCAATTGGCCAATAACAACAACAGGAAAAGTTCTGCCCTTTGCCTTGAATGTTTACCAGGCTAGCTTAAAATATGCCCTAGTGGAGCTTTGGCATAAAAGAGAACAAATGAGAATCTTAATTTTACCATTTACCAACTGGACAAAACTATGCAAGTCATACAACCTCTTTGAGACTTATTTTCCTCATTGAAAAAAGTAGGAGAAATAATATGCAAAATAGTATGGATTTCTCAAAAAATTAAAACATAAAATTACCATATGGTCCAGTAATTCCAATTCTGGGTACATACACACAAGAATGGAAAACAGGAATTGAATGAGTATTGGTATATCCATGTTCATAGTACTGCTATTCACATAGCTAAAATGTGGAAGCTACTAAAATGGCCATCAACAGATGAATGGAATAAAATGGGATACATATATGTACACAATGGAACATTTTTCAGCTTTTAATAGAAAGAAGATTCTGACACATGCTGCAATGTGGATGGACCTTGAAGATGTTATACTATGTAAAATAAGCCAGACAGAAAAAAAAGATGAGAAAGAGTATAGCAGTGATTGGAAATGCAGATGTGGGGAGCAGATCCTGGCTGTACCACTTCTCTGTCTTTGACTCTGTGCAGATGGCTTTACCACTGTAGCCCTCAACCTACGAGGATGATTATAGCATCTTTTCAATAGTTTTGTTCAGTTCAGTTTCAGTCGTTCAGTCATGTTCAACTCTTTGCAACCCCATGAATCACAGGGGCCAGGCCTCCCTGTCCATCACCAACTTCTGGAGTTCACCCAATTCATGTATATCGAGTCAGTAATGCCATCCAGCCATCTCATCCTCTGTCGTCCCCTTCTCCTCCTGCCCTCAGTTGCATTCATCTCACACGCTAGTAAAGTAATGCTCAAAATTATCCAAGCCAGGCTTCAGCAGTATGTGAACCTTGAACTTCCAGATGTTCAAGATGGTTTTAGAAAAGGCAGAGGAACCAGAGATCAAATTGCCAAAGAGTTGGACATGACTGAGCGACTGAACTGAATTGAACTGAACTCAGATATGCAGATGACACCACCCTTATGGCAGAAAGGGAAGAGGAACTAAAAAGCCTCTTGATGAGGGTGAAAGAGGAGAGTGTACAAGTTGGCTTAAAGCTCAACATTCAGAAAACTAAGATCATGGCATCTGGTCCCATCCCTTCATGGGAAATAGATGGGGAAACAGTGGAAACAGTGGCTGACTTTATTTTGGGGAGCTCCAAAAACACTGCAGATGGTGACTGCAACCATGAAATTAAAAGATGCTTACTACTTGGAAGGAAAGTTATGACCAACCTAGATAGCATATTAAAAAGTAGAGATATTACTTTGCCAACAAAGGTCCATCTAGTCAAGGCTATGGTTTTCCCTGTGGTCATGTATGGATGTGAGAGTTGGACTGTGAAGAAAGCTGAGCACCGAAGAATTGATGCTTTTGACCTGTGGTGTTGGAGAAGACTCTTGAGAGTCCCTTGGACTGCAAGGAGATCCAACCAGTCCATCCTAAAGGAGATCAGTCCTGGGTGTTCATTGGAAGGACTGATGCTGAGGCTGAAACTCCAATACTTTGGCCACCTCATGCGAAGAGTTGACTCACTGGAAAAGACCCTGATGCTCTAGTTTTGTTAGGAGAAGTAAACTCACATGGAAAGTGTCAATTGCTTAGGATATTGCCTGTGGGTTGCAGTAATGCTTCTCAACCATCCTTTATTATTCTCCACCTGAAGTGACTGTTGGCTTATTCTAAGGAAGGAGTTCTCAAACTTGACTGAACATCAGATTCACCTTAAGGGCCTGAAAACATATAACCCAACCCCAAAGTTTCTGAATAGAGCATGACCTGAGAATTTGATTTTCTAAAAAGTTCTTAGATGAAGCTGATTCTGCTGATCTGGGGGAACACATATTGGGACCCAGAAGCTGTGTTTTAGCAAACCTCCCCGAGGTGATTCTCAGCATAAGCTAAAGGTTGAGAATGAATGTGAGCAAACTCCAGGGGACAGTAAAGGACAGAGAAGCCTGGCGTGATGCAGTCCATGGGGTTGCAAAGAGTTGAACACAACTTAGTGACTGAACAACAACAGTAGTTTGAGAACTGCTCTTAAGGTTATTAAAAATCAACACACTTAATCCTTCTGGCCTGTCCATCTTAGCATATCTCCAAGTCTTTACACCATATCTCCATGGTGTATCAAAACCGTCCTTTACTTTTTTTACAGTAAAAACTGATTAATTTCTGCCCAGGTTCTTCCATATTTAGCTGCCTAAATAATTCTCCTTATAGCTTGGATAAAATTGAAAGGGAATGTTGCTCATCAAACAAGTTGAAGTGATTTTTCAGACTTTCAAACGAAACATGCTCTTACTTCCAACAATGTTTCTAGTGCTAGAGATGGTAAGTTTAATCATCAAAGGTTTTACCGTGGGCGTTCTCACCAACTGTTTTAGGAGACTTTCTATGGTCAGAAAAATGATCTGAAACTTGAAAATAAAAATGTGGGAATTGTGTCCATTTCATATGGGGCAAAGACCACTCAAGGATTATTTAGGAGAATGCACTTAGTTCCTCTCATGGTTTAAGACTAATTGAAAGCTACAGGGGACATATGTATAACTACAGCTGATTCACACTGATGTATGGCCAAAAAGAACACAATATTTTAAAGCAATTATCCTTCAAGTAAATCTTTCTTAAAAAAGAATAACATCATCCACAAAACCTGAAAATAAAAGTTATAGACGTAATGAAGTTACTTATTAACATATGTGTTTTTGTCCTATAGTGACGCAAATAATTTCTGTCAAATGAACAGATTAATCCCACAAATTGACAGTCTATTAAACATTAAACAGCAGTATCTAATCAACAATCATCTCAATATTTCTTTGCTTAATGGCCTGTGAATCTTGCCTCTTAAATGCTCTTTGAACCAGTCACAACATGTTACTGATTTCCTCATTAATTAACAAATTAAAACCTGTGACATGTACTCATTTTATATTTGCTGGAGAAACATGATTCTGAGATCAGCCCAGTTTCCACATGGGAGAGGTACTCAGAGGGTGGGTCTTCAGGTATTCTGCCTTTCCGAAGTGAAGTACTGCCTGTGTGTTAGAACTACAGGGTGGGGACTTTTGATCACATTACCCTGGAACTTTTTTTACTAAGCTATGCTACCTAACACCAGTATCAAGTTCTGGCCTCGTTTCTGATTACATCACTTCTGACATCTAGTTGCTGTAATGTCCTTGGGTTCTGGATAATAACAAGGCATTACACACGTGTGGTCACATTATAACCAGGTAATGATGACCAGTGAGAGTATATGCCAGAATCTCCTACACCATAAGGCAGAGAGAAATGGAGCATAGCTGACCTAGACATACCATATATCTTCTCTCTACTGAATCCAAGTTTCTCAGAGAGAAGGAGCATTTTTTAAAACAAAAATATAAAATTATTTTTCCTTGATGGAAAATGTTCACTAAAATCTTATTCTCTGAAATGCAAAGTAGATGAGATTTTAGAAAATGAGTAAAAGCAATTTTTCTCTCAAAAGAAAATTGAGAGAAGGAAATAATACATAGAGATGCAAAACAAAATTCAAAACTAAAAGTGAGTAAATTGATGGATAAATTAAAAATATAGTTACTTAAAAAGTCTAATGGGAAAAACACTGTTAAGTTTAATAAAAAATAAGATTAAGAAATGAAAATTAGAAAGAGGATATGATGAATACAATGATTAAAATATAAAGGATTACTGTTATTGTTTTGTAATAAAATTAGAAATACTGATGAAATGCTTTGTGCTCTAAAAGACCAACAAGTATACAATGGTAAACTTGTATTTAAAATTGTTAAACCAGCATGAACATTAACACAGAAAGAAATAGAAAATCTGAATGAAACAGTAGAGTAAATCGCTAAAGATTATCTACAGCAATAAAGGTCATCAGTGTGAGAGGGATTTTTTAACTTTACTCTGAAAATTTCAGAGTATATAGTCTATTCCATTTCACAGAGCTAGAGGAAAGTATTTCCAGCCAATTAACAGAAAAACTAACATCCAGAAGAATGGGTTGATGTCTTATATAAGAGCTGGCTGCCAACATTAGATCCAGCAGATTGTCAGTTATGGTCCGTTTCCCCAATAACATTCAAGAGGAACGTGCAAGAATGACATGAATTTTCAAGTGGAAAGAACATTTGAACAGACTATATATTTTGTCATAGAAGCACAATTACATACTACTGATAAACTGTATCTCTGAGAAAGACACCAAGATTGCTCTGATTATTAAGGATATCATTTGAAAGAGCTTTCAAGTTGCTGAGAAAATAGGTGAAATTGAGAAACTGGGTGCTGTGATTGAAGAGTGTGAAAGACTAGACAAAATTGAAGCTCTTTAATCCATGAGAACAACTGTGTATTGATGACTGTGTGGCTGATTGAAAAGGATTTTTTTTCTGCAGAAGGAGAAGACAGTGAAAACCACACATCTACACACTTTAAGATTTTTGTAAGAAAGGCATAAAGTCTTCTTTGTTATGAAGTTGTCCAACTAACATTTAATTAATTAGGAGAAAAGAAAGAATGAAAAAGGGAGAAAAAACGGATAACTTGCAACAAAAAAATCAATAATACAACAGTATAAAATACAAAAATATGTCACAAATCTAATTCTCCATTTTAAGAGCAACTTTGGTGCAATTAGATATCTATATATTTATATATTATATACTTATATCTTTATATATTATATATATATTATATATATTATATATTTATCACATATAATATATGGTAATTTTCTGTTTTATGTTTTATGTATATAAAAACAGGTTCACACCATACATATTATTTAAAATTATTTTCATTTAAAATATATCATGAACTCCTACTTGTAGGAGGATAGGCTATATATATACTTTTCCCTATTCCTGTCACTAAATACAGCTAAAAACCTTAGATATTATATAAAAACAACACAGAAAGATTCTAAAAGGTGAAAGTAAGAATGCAGACTGACTAAGGACAGGGAGGCCTGGCATGCTGCAATTCACAGGGTCGCAAAGAGTCGGACATGACTGAGTGACTGAACTGAACTAAGAACCTCAAGACCTGAAAAACAAGATGGTTTTCTCTGGTTTGTATCTGGGAGTTTGTGGGGAAGGGGTGACGGTCTGTTTGTCTCGTTTTCGTTTTTGTTTCATATAGCCTATAGCTGGGGGCTTCAGAGGTGGCACAGTGGTAAAGAATCTGCCTGCCAATGCAGGAGACACAAGAGACACAGTTTCGATCCCTGGTTTGGGAAGAACCCCTGGAGTAGAAATGGCAAGGCAACCCAGTATTCTTGCCTGGAGACTCCCATGGACAGAAGAGCCTGGTGGGTTAAAGCCCACGGGGTCACAAAGAGTCAAAATGACTGAGCAACTGAGCACACACACACGGAGTCTACAGGTGGAGCTAAAGAATGTAGGCAACCTGCAGATCCCAGTAAGGGCCTACACCCTTCAGTTAGAGAGTCAGAAAAGGAACAACACAGCAAGACAGAAACATTTTAACCAACAACTGCTCTTCGCCACACGCCACCTAACAAGCACTGCAGAAAAAGAACTGTGACCCCAGCCCTAGCTTTGCCAGCAAAGGTTGAGTGGAGAGCCTAGATGTCTACCCTTGTAAGGCTGCAAAGAAACACCTCAATACCACCTCTACACATGTTGATTTGACAGCTTAAAATACTCACCAATTCCTTAAAAGACACAAGTTGCCACAAGTCAGCCAATATGAATAGATTATTTCAATAATCCTATGGCAATTAAGAAAACTCACTTTATAATTTTAAATCTAAAAAAAAAAAAAGGAATATCTAGGATCAAATGGTTTCATTAGAGATTTCTACTAAAAGTTTAAAGAAGAATTAATACCACTTGTAAACAATCTCTTCTAGATAATAGAAAGGAGACCATACTTCTTATTTTATAAAATTACTATTACCCTGACTGGAAAAGGTCAGTTTTCATTCCAATCCCTAAGAAAGGCAATGCCAAAGAATGCTCATACCACACAATTGCACTCATCTCACATGCTAGTAAAGTAATGCTTAAAATTCTCCAAGCCAGGCTTCAGCAATACGTGAACCATGAACTTCCCGATGTTCAAGCTGGTTTTAGAAAAGGCAGAGGAACCAGAGATCAAATTGCCAACATCCGCTGGATCACAGAAAAAGCAAGAGAGTTCCAGAAAAACATCTATTTCTGCTTTATTGACTATGCCAAAGTCTTTGACTGTGTGGATCACAGTAAACTGTGGAAAATTCTTCAAGAGATGGGAATACCAGATCACCTGACCTGCCTCTTGAGAAATCTGTATGCAGGTCAGGAAGCAACAGTTAGAACTGGACACGGAACAACAGACTGGTTTCAAATAGGAAAAGGAGTACATCAAGGCTGTATATTGTCACCCTGCTTATTTAACTTCTATGCAGAGTACATCATGAGAAACACTGGACTGGAAGAAACACAAGCTGGAATTGAGATTGCCTGGAGAAAGACCAATCACCTCAGATATGCAGATGACACCACCTTTATAGCAGAAGGTGAAGAGGAACTAAAAAGCCCCTTGATGAAAGTGAAAGTGGAGAGCGAAAAAGTTGGCTTAAAGCTCAACATTCAGAAAACGAAGATCATGGCATCCAGTCCCATCACTTCATGGGAAATAGATGGGGAAACAGTGGAAACAGTGTCAGACTTTATTTTGGGGGGCTCCAAAATCACTGCAGATGCTGATTGCACCCATGAAATTAAAAGACGCTTACTCCTTAGAAGAAAAGTTATGACCAACCTAGACAGCATATTCAAAAGCAGAGACATTACTTTGCTGACTAAGGTCCGTCTAGTCAAGGCTATGGTTTTTCCAGTGGTCATGTATGGATGTGAGAGTTGGACTGTGAAGAAAGCTGAGTGCCGAAGAATTGATGCTTTTGAACTGTGGTGTTGGAGAAGACTCTTGAGAGTCCCTTGGACTGCAAGGAGATCCAACCAGTGCATTCTGAAGGAGATCAGCCCTGGGATTTCTTTGGAAGGAATGATGCTAAAGCTGAAACTCCAGTACTTTGGCCACCTCATGCGAAGAGTTGACTCATTGGAAAAGACTCTGATGCTGGGAGGGATTAGGGGCAGGAGGAGAAGGGGACGACAGAGGATGAGATGGCTGGATGGCAGCACTCACTCAATGGACGTGAGTCTGAGTGAACTCCGGGAGTTGGTGATAGACAGGGAGGCCTGGTGTGCTGCAATTCATGGGGTCGCAAAGAGTCGGACACGACTGAGTGACTGAACTGAACTGAATATCAATAAATGGTGTGGGACCAAGCAGATGAACATAAGCAAAAAAATAAACCTCAATTTAAATCTCACATCTTATAAAAGAGTTTTCTCAAAATAGACCATGGACTCTCATGGCTTTGCCATGAGAAAGAATCTGCATGCCAGTGCAGGAGACTTGGGTTCAATCCCTGATCAGGGAGGATCCCACACGCCTCGGAGCAACTAAGCCCTTGCACCACAGCTACTAAGTCTGTGCTCTAGAGCCCAGGAGCTGCAACTACTGGGCCCACATGGAGCAACTACTGAAGCCTACCAACTCTAAAGCCCATGCTTCACAACAACAGAAGCCATCACAATGAGAAGCTCACACACTGCAACCAGAGATTAGCTCCTGTTCATAAAACTAGAGAAACTAGATGCAACAAAGACCCAGCACATCCAAAACCAAATAAATAAATAAAACCTAAAACTATAACCAGAGATCAAATTGCCAACATCCGTTGAATCATCGAAAAAGCAAGAGAGTTACAGAAAAACATCTACTTCTCCTTTATTGACTATGCCAAAGCCTTTGACTGTGTGGATCACAACAAACTGTGGAAAACTCTTAAAGAGAAGGGAATACCAGACCACCTGACCTGCCTCCTAAAAAATCTATATACAGGTCACGAAGCAACAGTTACAACTGGACATGGAACAAAAGACTGGTTCCAAACTGGGAAAGGAAAACATCAAGGCCCTGTTTATTTAACTTATATGCAGAGTACATCATGAGAAATGCTGGGCTGGATGAAGCACAAGCTGGAATCAAGATTGCTGGGAGAAATATCAATAACCTCAGATATGCAGATGACACCACCCTTATGGCAGAAAGCGAAGAAAAACTAAAGAACCTCTTGATGAATGTGAAAGAGGAGAGTGAAAAAGTTGGCTTAAAACTCAGCATTCAGAAAACTAAGATCATGGCATCTGGTCCTATGACTTCATGGCAAATAGATGGGGAAACAACAGAAACAATGAGAGACTTTATTTTGGGGGGCTCCAAAGTCATTGCAGATGGTGACTGCAGGCATGAAATTAAAAGACATTTGCTCCTTGGAAGAAAAGTTATGGCCAACCTAGACAGCATATTAAAAATCAGAGAAATTACTTTGCCAACAAAGATCCACCTAGTCTAAACTATGGTTTTTCCAGTGGTCATGTATGGATGTGAGAGTTGGACTATAAAGAAAGCTGAGACCCAAAGAATTGATGCTCTTGAAATGTAGTGTTGGGGAAGACTCTTGAGAGTCCCTTGGACTGGAAGGAGATCAAACCAGTCCATCCTAAAGGAAATCAGTCCTGAATATTCATTGGAAGGACTTATGCTGAAGCTGAAACTCCAATACTTTGGCCACCTGATGTGAAGAGCTGACTCATCGGAAAAGACCCTGATGCTGGGAAAGACTGAAGGCAGAAGGAGAAGGGGACAATAGAGGATGAGATGGTTGGATGGCATCACCAACTCAATGGACATGGATTTGAGTAAACTCCAGGGAGTTAGTGATGGACAGGGGAGCCTGGCATGCTGCAGTCCGTGGGGTCAAAAAGAGTAGGCCACAACTGAGCAACTGAACTGAACTGAAAACTATAAAACTTTTAGGAATAAAAAGGATAAAAATGTCTAGGATACAAAGCTATATAAATATATCCTCTATTGAAATTAAAAATACGATCCTTTAAAATATAAATTTTACTTCATAATAATTCAAAACTATTGCTCTATGAAAGGCCCTATTAAGTCAGTGAAAAGGTAAGCAACAAGATGTAGTGAAATATTTGCAAACCACATAATGAACAAAGGACTTTCACCTATAATATTTTAAAATATTCAAAATTCAATTGCAAAAACTAAAATCAAATTAAAATAATTCAAAAGGCAAAAAACAAGAGATATTTTACTGAAAAAGATGAAATAAACACATGAAAAGATGTTCAACATCATTTGCAATGAAGGAAATGAAAAGGAAAATCATATTGAGCTATCACTACGTACTTCGAGGAATGGCTAAAACAAAAAAAAAGTAGTGCCAACACCAAATGATGGCAAGGATGTGGAGAAATTAGATAACCCATTCATTGGTCTTTGGAAGAGACAATGGTACAGCCACTCTGAAAAACAGTTTGGCAATTCTTATAAAACTAATCATGCGACTAACAAGCATTTCAGCAACTGTACTCCTGGGCATTTATCCTAGAAAAATAAAAACTAATGTTCACACAAAAACCTGTATGTGAATGTTTACAGAGATTTTATTTGTAACTGCCAAAAACTAGAAATATCCCAGATGTCCTTCAACAAATCAATGGTTAAACAAACTATAGTACAAAAAGGAACAAACTATTGAAACATACAAAAATGAACAGAAAAAAAAAAAAAACCCAAATGGTTACATACTTCGTGATGATATATACATATCATTACTGCAGTATTCTTACCTGGAAAATTCCATGGACAGAGAGGCCGGGCAACAGTCAATGGGGTCACAAAGAGTTGGCCACGACAAAGCATATACATATCATTAAATGTGAAAAAGCTGGCTTAAAACTCAACATTCAAAAAAACTAAGATCATAACATCCAGTCCCATCATTTCACTGCAAATAGATGGGGGAAAAGTGGAAACAGTGGCAGACTTTATTTTCTTGGGCTCCAAAATCACTGTGGATTATAACTACAGCCACGAAATTGAAAGACACTTGCTCCTTGGAAGAAAAGCTATGACAAACCTAGATAGTAAATTAAAAAGCTGAGTTATCACCTTGCAACAAAGGTCTGTATAGTCAAAGATATAGTAGAGTCTGTATTGTCAAAACTACTGGTTTTTCTAGTAGTCATGTACAGATGGGAGAGTTGGACCATAAAGAAGGCTGAGCGCTGAAGAACTGATGCTTTTGAACTGTGACGCTGAAGAAGATTCTTGAGAGTCCCTTTGACAGCAAGGAGATCAAACCAGTTAATCCTAAAGGAAATAAGTCCTGAATATTCATTGGTAGGACTGATGCTGGAGCTGAAAGCCCAATACTTTGGCCACCTGATGTGAAGAACTGACTCATTGGAAAAGACCCTGATGCTGCAAAAGATTGAAGGCAGGAAGAGAAGGGGATGACAGAGGATGAGATGGCTGGATGGCATCCCTGATGCGATGGACATGAGTTTGAGTAGGCTCTGGAGTTGGTGATGGACAGGGAAGCCTGGAGTAAGTACTGCAGTCCATGGGGTCGCAAAGAGTCTGACACGACTGAGCAACTGAACGGAAATGAACTGAAGCTAAAGCTCCAGTACTTTGGCTACCTGATATGCCGACCCATTGGAAAAGACCCTGACGCTGGGAAAGATTGAGAGCAGGAGGAGAAGGGGACGACAGAGGATGAGATGGTTGGATGGCATCATTGACTTAATGGACATGAGTTTGAGCAAATTCAGGAAGACAGTGGAGAACAGGGGAAGCCTGGCATGCTGGTCTATGGGGTTGAAAGAGTTGGACATGACAGCAACTGAACAACAATCACAAAAGACATGCCATTATAATATCTTTATTATATACTCTTTGCAACCCCATGGACTGTAGCTTGCCAGGTTCCTCTGTCCATGAGATTCTTCAGTCAAGAATACTGGAAGAGGTGGCCGTGCACTCCTCCAGGTAATCCTCCCTACCCATGCCTCTTACGTTTGCCTTGCAGGTGGATTCTTTACTGCTGAGCCACCAGGGAAGCCATATATATATTTAAAGCTAAATATATGAATGAATTTGAATATATATATTGAATATGTGTATCTTGGAACTGGATACAGAAATGGAAAATAGTTTAGTGTTTGCCATGGTTTAAGGAGCGGGTTGAAAGTGAAAAGGAAGCAGATATGGCCATAAAAGGGCAATGTGAGGGATCTTTGTGATGATGTAAATGTTCTGAATATATCAATTTCAATATCCTGGTTGTGATATCATACTATAGTTTTGGAAGATGTTTTCATTGGTGAAACTAGGAAATGTGTACAAAGGATCTATCATTTTATAATTGTATATGAATCTAAAATTATCTTAAAATTAGAAACTTATTTTAAAAAACTCAATATCAGAAAGTCATCATCAAGGCTAAGCTTTCCATCTCTCTCTGGGACAGTAGTGGCAACTGGGCATGGAGCTCCCTCTCATATAAACTCTCTCATTTCCTGCTGCTGCTGCTGCTGCTGCTGCTGCTGCTGCTGCTGCTGCTGCTGCTGCTGCTAAGTCACTTCAGTCCTGTCTGACTCTGTGTGACCACAGAGACGGCAGCCCACCAGGCTCCCCTGTCCCTGGGATTCTCCAGGCAAGAACACTGGAGTGGGTTGCCATTTCCTTCTCCAATGCATGAAAGTGAAAAGTGAAAGTGAAGTCGCTCAGTTGTGTCCGACTCTTCGCGACCCCGTGGACTGCAGCCATGGGGTCGCAAACAGCTGGACATGACTGAGCAACTAAACAACAGCATATACACATGTATATATGTACACATATACATATACTTCTTCTTTTTCCATTTCCTCTGCTAGCCTGCTACTCCAGTACAAACTGGAGGCAGGTGCATGCTGTCTTGGTTCACAGATTCCACTCTTCTCTTTCAGTTGGCTCCACAAGTCCCTGCACTTCTTTTTTTCTCTGTATTTCACTATCTCTATGGATCCCTGAGCCCTCAGAGATCCAAATACAAATGGTATGATCTTATCCAAGTACTGTTCCCCCAAAGCCTGCAATTCTTAGATTTTATTTCTCTGGGTCTTGATTAACACCTATGACTGAATCACTTTCTATGTATTATTTTCTTGATGTGTAATAGGGCTTAGCTGTTATGAATGTACAATAAGTGTTATTAATAAAATTCATCTTCCTTTCTCCTTGTCTTCAGAAATCTTGGGGACACTACCGACAGGCAATAATAGCCAGTGAGAAACAAAATACTAATTCATTAAGCATTGAAAAAGCACTTCACACTTCAGTGTAATGCTCTGTTATAAAAGTTATTTGGTAAAATACGTTAATAAACCAAAAGCTGCTGAGGTGATGCTCATGGTAAAGAACCTGCCTTCCAATGCAGGAGACGTGAGACTTTGGTTTGGTCCCTGGGTTGGGAAGATACCCTCTAGGAGGGTACAGCAACCCACTCCATTATTCTTGCATGGAGAATCCCATGGACAGAAGAGCCTGGCAGGCTACAATCCATAGCATTGCAGAGAGTCAGACATGACTGAAGCGACTTAGCATGCACGCATGCATGGTATAAGCCAAAGACCTCAGCCTTGCCACTTTTATTTTCTCCCCACCTAGACCCTAAGGAAGAACCTGGCCCTACAAATCCATCTACCAGAGATAGATAAGCCAAAAATAGAAGTTAGGATGGTGGGGCTTACCTTGAAGAGGCAATGAAATAAGCCTGATATAAAAATTTATTAAAATTACATTTAAAGAGGTCATTGACTTACTCTCTTAGTTGTTTAATTTTTTCAGTGCTGGACAACTTTCTTCCCCCGTTATCTATTATTTCTCCCCATTACCTAAAATAAGTAAACAAACAAACAAGTTTTTAAGATATTTTCCCAAAAAACAGGAAATGCCTGTTAGCACTGGACCTGATTTATCATGCAGTTTATTTTTAGAAATAACGAAATCATTTTGGAAGATTTCCAATGGAAACTGTTAGAAATTATAGAAAAAGTTGCAAATGTGCATATAGTGCCAATATGTTTTCATGGTAAACATACAGTCTTTTCAATAAAGAATGCTGGAAAAATCTGAATATCCATATGCAAAGGAATGAAGGAGTACTTTTACCTTATAAACAAAAATTAACTCAGAATGGCAAACTCTAGAAGAAAACATAGAAAAAGTTTCATGACATTGGGTTTGTATAGGCAACAAAATAAAACAATTAATTGGACTGCCTCAAAATTTAAAATTTTGTGCATCAAAAGACATTATCAACAGAGTGAGAGGCAACGCATGAAATGGTAGAAAATATTTCCAAATTATACATAAGAGATTAATATATAAAGAGCACCTACAACTCAACAACAATTTGATTTTACAAATGAACAAGTGACTTGAATAAATAAGGAGATATGCAAATAGCCAATAAGGGTGCGTGTACATCTCTGCTTCTCACAGGGAAAGCTAAAATGCTTGCATTTTACCCTAGTTTATCTTCTCCCTTGATCTTGAAAGAAGAGGAAATGGAGAAGAGATATATATTGAGTTCATTTTAAAAGTTTGAAATCAATAAATTCATCAAAATCTCTCAAATATTATCATTTAGACTATACCACAGCTTTCATATGGGGTGACACAGGTCCCACACACACCTCCTGGTTCTCAGGACAGTGATCTGACTCATTCTCCTCTCCCTAACCCAACCTAGAACATTCATAAACAGCCCTGTAAGCTTAATGAGCAATACAGTGGTTGCTCTGTTTCTAAACTCATACTATCTAAATAATAGTCTTTTCTGAAACAAAATTTCCTTGGAAAGTTATCTTTAAAATAAAACTCTTTTTAGCAGGATAGAGCACGTATTTGTAGAACTTTCTCAGCAGATAAAAAATTTGTAACTGCTAAGCACATATTAAATTGCCATACTAACCATTTTATATGTATATTCAGGAATATTTATTGAATTAAATTTCTACCAACTACAAGCCATTTCCCTGGTGCTCAGTCAGTAAAGAACCCACCTGCAGTGCAGGAAACCTGGGTTCAGTCCTTGGATCAGAAAGAGAAGAGAAGGTAATAGCAACCCACTCTAGTATTCTTGCCTGGGAAATCCCAGGGACAGAGGAGATGGGCAGGCTACAGTCCATGGCATCTCAAGGTCGGACATGACTTAGCAACTAAACCACCAACCACTCATGCTAAGCTTTATGCAGAAGACAGTGATGGAGAAGACATTATTCTTTTGCACAAGGAGCTCCCACTGGGATGCAGGGGAGTAGATAGTTGCCCAGACTGCTAGAAGGAGGGACCCAAGGACAAATTAGAGATAGAGTATTTGGAGAATCCAGAAAAGCAGAGAACACATTCAATTGGAGAGTATGAAGTTTCATGGAGATGTGGCAGACATGGTGCAATCATGGTAAGGTATATTTTCTACTCCTCATCCAACTGGTGGCAAAAAAAAAAAAAGAGAAAGTAGGAAATACAAAGAAAGAGGAATAGGAGGACATAATGAAAGGATAGAAAAATGGGAAGAAATACTTGAGGAGAAGAAAAAGAGGGTGCAGAAATCTTACAGAAAAAAAATAGTACTTGAGAAGACATATGGAGGAAAAACCAAATGGGAAAGATAAAAGAAACAGAACAGAGAAAAGCAAAAGAATGTGAAAAGGCTGAGGGAAGAAGCATTAGAAAACAAGATAGTGAGATTAGAGAGAGAATCCTGAAAGTGAGGCTGTGCTTGCTAAGATGATGAAATGCTAAATCATGCATCAAAATGTGTCAGGCTATGAACCTCTGTCCAGGAGTTTCCCTGAATACGGACCCTTGGGTCTCATATCTCAATTTCCATCTACTTCTAGATCCACTCAGATCAGCATCTCTTTCTGTTTCGCTTTTGTTCAACATAACATAGCAGCAACAAACACTTTCGCTCACTTTGCTTAGAAAACTCTCAGGGTCAAATCTCAAAAATCTGAACCCAAGAACAGTGTGGGTTTCGTTGGATGGTTGTTGCTTGTTTAACAGCCACAGAGCCTCTGCACAAAGGCCCTTGCAAAGAGGGCTAGGAGTCAAGAACACTCTCACTTGCCCTGAAGCTACCCAGAGAGTCTAGAACTGAAACTTTCCCAGCGACTTCTTCGTATACAAATAGTGTTAAATTTGAAACCAGCAGCTGTGCACTCTAACCACTTTCTCTTGCGTGATTTATTCCAATTGCACTTCTTAAATAAAACTTTCATTTTAGATATGGAAATAGATTTCCTTCCTGAACAACTTGTTCTTCTAGAAATAAGTGTTGAGTCAGATATGTGACAATGATTCTTCCCAAAGAAATATGCTCCATAAACAGCGCCTTCCTATTTGCAGTTGACTCATGTTCCTCTGTGCTGGGAAAGCTTCTTCTTCCACATTTTGGGGATGAAGAGGAAGTGTCTCATCGAAACAGAATCAAAGAGCTGTCTGAGGACTGAGAATTGCCTATGGGGCAATTTAAAATGTTTTTTAGAAGCAGGAAAACGCGATTCAAGATATCAGTAGTCACTTAAAACTGGTAGCTCCATCCACCACGTCTCACAGATGTAAGAGTTAAAGTATCTTTCAAAGTCATTAGTCTGGAAAGAGTAATTTTCACCTCAGATTTTGCTCTGTTTTATGTCTCCTAGAACAGTCTTTGCTTTTGCGATTTTATAATAAATGAAAGTCACTCTTTGTGAACATTTTCCCTACAGCTCACATTATGGTAAGCACTCTACCTAAGCTATATCATTTTATTCTTACAACAGTCTTAAAAGGAAGGCATAATGATCTTCATTGAACAGACCAAGACACTGAGAATCAGGGGATTCATCTACCAGTAAAAGTCAGAACTTACATTAGGACCCTGATTGGGTTACTCCAAACATTAGGCACCTAAACCATTATCCTGTGTGGCCTCTAAAGGAAGCCTCCTTCTCGGAAAATGTGTTCAGTGCAGTAAGCTCCCAGAGAGAGAGTCAATTCCTAGGCACGTTGATAAGAAGTCCAGGGGTCCCCAAGGAGAGAGGGGTCTGGAATTCTCAAGGAGGAGGAAAGGACAGAAAGGACAAACTTTTTTGTCTACATTCCTTCAGTTCGGTTCAGTTCAGTTGCTCAGTCGTGTCCAACTCTTTGTGACCCCATGAACCGCATCATACCAGGCCTCCCTATCCATCACCAACTCCCAGAGTCTACCCAAACCCATGTCCATTGAGTCCATATGCTGTGTTGGTCATAACTTTCCTTTCAAGGAGTAAGCGTCTTTTAATTTCAGACTATATTCTTTAGTCTTAGTCAATTGCACAACTCAGTTTAAACTCTGTACTAGGGATTATACAACAACAATGTAACCTGCTTGAGGACAGTCTCTGGAAAAAACCTTCTGGCTAATTCTGTTATCTTAAAATGTAAATTTTGAGAGTGGGTCTAGTAAGGTCTCTCCACTAGGAGCCAGCTAGTGGGCTGGCTCAGGGAATCAGGCTTCTGAGGCATCATCCATTGACAGAGTTTGTTTCATGAAGCATGAAAAAACTGAGGAGGAAAAGTCCAAACAAAGCACTTGAAAGAAAGTCAAAGACAGCAGATGGTAAATAGATGTAATAGGACCAAAACCCAAGTTTAAAAACTATATATAAATTTGACACAAATAGGAGCAGGTTAGATACAAGTGGGGATGATACGGAGAACTAGTTTAATGCATTTAGATCATCTAGTGTTCAGTTCAGTTCAGTCGCTCAGTCATGTCCAACTCTTTGTGACCCCATGAACCAGGTCTCCCTGTCCATTACCAACTCCTGGAGTCCACCCAAACCCATGTCCATTGAATCAGTGATGCCATCCAACCATCTCATCCTCTGTCGTCCCCTTCTATTCCTGCCTTCAATCTTTCCCAGCATTAGGGTCTTTTAAAATGAGTCAGCTCTTTGCATCGGGTGGCCAAAGTATTGGAGTTTCAGCTTCAATATCAGTCCTTCCATGAACACCCAGGACTGATCTGCTTTAGGATGGACTGGTTGGATCTCCTTGCAGTACAAGGGACTCTCAAGAGTCTTCCCCAACACCACATGTCAAAAGCATCAATTCTTCGGCGCTCAGCTTTCTTCACAGTCCAACTCTCACATCCATACATGACCACAGGAAAGACCATAGCCTTGACTAAATGGACCTTTGTTGACAAAGTAATGTCTCTGCTTTTTAACATGCTGTCTAGGTTGGTCATAACTTTCCTTCCAAGGAGTAAGCACCTTTTAATTTCATGGCTGCAGTCACCATCTGCAGTGATTTTGGAGCCCACAAAAATAGTCAGCCACTGTTTCCACCGTTTCCCCATCTATTTGCCATGAAGTGATGGGACTGGAAGCCATGATCTTCATTTTCTGAATGTTGAGCTTTAAGCCAACTTTTTCACTCTCCTCTTTCACTTTCATCAAGAGGCTTTTTAGTTCTTCACTTTCTGCCATAAGGGTGGTGTCATCTGCATATCTGAGGTGATTGATATTTCTCCCGGCAATCTCGATTCCAGCTTGTGCTTCTTCCAGCCCAGCGTTTCTCAGGATGTACTCTGCATGTAAGTTAAATAAGCAGGGTGACAATATACAGCCTTGACATACTCCTTTTCCTATTTGGAACCAGTCTGTTGTTCCATGTCCAGTTCTAATAGTTGCTTCCTGACCTCCATATAGGTTTCTCAAGAGGCAGGTCAGGTGGTCTGGTATTCCCATCTCTTTCAGAATTTTCCACAGTTTATTGTGATCCACACAGTCAAAGGCTTTGGCATAGTCAATAAAGCAGAGATAGATGTTTTTCTGGAACTCTCTTGCTTTTTCAGTGATCCAGCGGATGCTGGCAATTTGATCTCTGGTTCCTCTGCCTTTTCTAAAACCAGCTTGAACATGTGGACTTTCACAGTTCCTGTATTGCTGAAGCCTGACTTGGAGAATTTTAAGCATTACTTTACTAGCATGTGAGATGAGTGCAATTGTGCGGTAGTTTGAGCATTCTTTGGCATTGCCTTTCTTAGGGATTGGAATGAAAACTGACCTTTTCCAGTCCTGTGGCCACTGCTGAGTTTTCCAAATTTGCTGGCATATTGAGTGCAGCACTTTCACAGCATCATCTTTTAGGATATGAAATAGCTCAACTGGAATTCCATCACCTCCACTAGCTTTGTTCATAGTGATGCTTCCTAAGGCCCACTTCACATTCCAGGAGTCTGGCTCTAGGTGAGTGTGAGTTATCACACCACTGTAATTATCTGGGTCGTGAAAATCCTTTTTGTACAGTTCTTCTGTGTATTCTTGCCACCTGTTCTTAATATCTTCTGCTTCTGTTAGGTCCATACCATTTCTATCCTTTATTGAGCCCATCTTTGCATGAAATGTTCCCTCAGTATCTCTAATTTTCTTGAAGAGATCTCTCGTCTTTCCCATTCTATTGTTTTTCTCTCTTTCCTTGCATTGATAGCTGAGGAAGACTTTCTTATCTCTTCTTGCTATTCTTTGGACCTCTGCATTCAAATGGGTAGATCTTTCCTTTTCTCCTTTGCTTTTTGCTTCTCTTCTTTTCACAGGTATTTGTAAGGCCTCCTCAGACAGCCATTTTTCTTTTTTGCCTTTCTTTTTTTGGGGATGATCTTGATTCCTGTCTCCTGTACAATGTCATGAAACTCCATCCATAGTTCATCAGGTACTCTATCAGATCTAATCCCTTAAATCTATTTCTTACTTCCACTGTATAGTCATAAAGGATTTGATTTAGGTCATACCTGAATGGTCTAGTGGTTTTCCCCACTTTCTTCAAGTTTGCGACAAATGGGTGAATTAGGTTAGCTCAAAGAACATTTTATTTTATCTAATGGAAATTAATACTTAATAAAATAGTGGTATGTCTGAAAGCAGCAAATAGGCAGGAAGTTCTGGAAACTGTGATGCTATTTTCCTCATTAATTAAGAGAAGCAGTATATGCAGTCAGAAATATGCAACGCATATGAGCCATGATGTTGGAAACCAGCATTGAGTCTATTTCATGCACTGAAGCTTCTATATAGGGTACCTATTCTCTTCTACTTTCTTCAAGATTTTCAAATTGTACCTTGCATTATTACATCATTTGTACTTGTATTCTTTCTTTGGTTAAAAAAAAAAAGCACTATATCCTGGTGTTAAAAAGAAAATTAAAAACAATAAAATAATCATGATATTCACAAATCTCCATCAACATTTGGTAAGTATTGAACTGAAACAAATAGATCGTGAGATATTTCTCAAAAATAAGATAAGTTTATGCACAATCTGCAGAGAATTGCAATGAGGTTTGCAACCATGGCAAACCATGTGCAAGTCCCTGCACAGCAAGAGAAGACGAATGCTTTCACAGAAAGGAAAAGGAAGTTGGAAGGGCTATACAAAAGAGAGTTCATGATGCTTTATTGCTTGAGTCTGTGCCAGGAAAGAAGAGGAGTCTTTCTTCTTCCTATTAGGCTCTGCTATCATCACAGGGCATGAAAGCTTCCTTTTCTGGTTCCCAACTCTAAATAATTGATGTTTCTGTTTATCAATTTTTTACATAAGTGTTATTATAGTCATATTTATGCATACACAGAAAGGAAGAGAGGGAAGGAGGAAGAGAAAGAAGGCAGAAGAAAGAAAAGAAGGAAAAAGAGTAGGAAGAGGGAAAAGAAATGAAAAAATAAATGTCTGAAAAATTATATAATTGTATTCATGATAAAACAATTCCCTGGTGGCTCAGCAGTAAAGAATCTGCCTATAATGCCAGAGACACAGGAGATGCGGTTTCAATCCCTGGGTCAGGAAGATGCCCTGGAGAAGGAAATGGCAACCCACTCCAGTGTTCTTGCCTGGAGAATTACATGGACAGAGAAGCCTGGTGGTCTACAGTCCATGCAATCACAAAGAGTTGGACACAACTGAGTGACTACCACTTTTCACTTTCATTCATGATAAATAGCTTAGAATTCAGTTAAACTTAAGTGAAACAAAAAGAGAAAATCAATACTCTGTAACGGCCTATCTGGGAAAAGAATCTAGGAAAGAGTGGATAATAAGTATATAACTGATTCACCTGAAACTAACAACAACAAATTTACAACACTGCAAATCAACTACGTTGAGTGTTAGTCGTATAGCCATGTCTGACTCTTGAGACTTCATGGACTACAGCCCACCAGACTCCTCTGTCCATGCAATGCTCCAGGCAAGAATACTGGAGTGGGTAGGCATTCCCTTTTCCAGGGAATAATCCTGACGCAGGGATCAAATCCATGTCTCTCACACTGCAGATTCTTTACCAAACCAACTACTCCAATAAAATCCTTTTTTAAAAGAGTTGGGGAAAGGAAGAGAGCATGAATGGAAATCTAAGGGGGTTACTGAATTTCAGAGAAATAACTCTTACTTTGATAAAGCCTTCCAGTTCTCATCCTGTCTGACTTTCCTCTCCTTTTATGCTCCAGGGGATTAACGCAGCATGATATTCTTTTGTTGGTAGATGGGATCATGTGACTATCTCTAGCCAATGAGTTGCAGTGGAAGAATGATGTGACTTCCAAGCAAAGCATTCATTTGCCATATATGCCTCTCTAATAGTCTCTTTCCCGACTGTGTTCACATGGAGGCTACATAATCCAGATAGTGTACCTGAAGGACAATAAAATTGAATGGATACAGATGCCTGGACCTGTAGCCATTATTGCAACAAGAAGAAATGGAGACTTCTTGTATTCAGCTATTGAGATTTTGCAGATGTATGTTTCTGTAACTTATCCCAGCCAGTCCTGAATAATAGTCCACATAAGAAATATTTGGTTCCTAAAACATACCTCTAAATTTTAGAAAATGATATTAAAAATGACTACCTATCAAAGTGAAAGTGAAAGTGTTAGTCACCCAGTCATGTCCAACTCATTGCAACCCCGTGATCTGCAGCCCGCCAGGCTCCTCTGTCCATGGAATTCTCCAGGCAAGAATGTTGGAATGGGCTGCCATTCCCTTCACCAGGACATCTGCCTGACCCAGGGATCAAACCTGGGTCTCTTGCATTGCAGGCAGATTGTTTACCCTCTGAGTCACCAGGGAAGCCCCACCTATCATGGTATCTTTTTTATAAATATACTTTTCACAGTTGTATTTTACATCTCTAAGTAAATGGATTAAGAGCCCACCACAAGTGCTTTCAACATGCTTTCTATTTTTTGAGTATCTTGAGGCATGTCTTGTTTCTTTGCATTTTGTCATTCATTAGAGTTTGTTGTTTGCTTGATTGCTTGTTGATTTGATAGTAGGAGCTCAGATGCTTCAGTCCTAAGCTTCTTGAACATCTATAATTGTCTCTTTGTTACCTTTATACTTGAATTGACAACAGAGCTCAAGATACAAATATTAGGTCACACTTTATTTCCCACAGAATTTCCTCAGAATTTGTTTTCTGTCTACTTGAATAAGTGTTAATTTAGAAAGTCTGAGGCCCAAAGGCGACACAATTTGCTTTGTCTGCCTCAATGACTACCCACAGAAGCCTTCATTTTACTTTTAAATTTGATATTCTTAAGCTATGTTTTAATTTTTCTGTATCAAAATCTTCTGGGAGTTGATGTGCCCATTTGCTCTGCAAAAAGCAGTGTTTTTTATTTTAGAAGAAATTTTGAGTTTATATAGTTTATTACATCTTATATCATATTTAGACTTTTCCAAGGATATCAATTATGTATATATTATATCTCTTTTGCCATCCATATCTATGGTCTTTTCTATAATAAATGTTTTTGATTGTACTCTAATTCGTGCTACTTCATGGCTTTCATCTCTCTAATGGATTTTGTTTTTCTCCCATGTTTTTCATCTCCCTTTTAATCCTTATATCTCTTTTCAGAGGTCCTTTGTAAAAGAGAACATCTTGTATACAATATCCTGGAGACAGCCCAGAAGTTTGTGCCTGAACTCTTTCTGTGGTGATTTAGGTAATTTCTGTCTCATATGTTTTTCTACTTCTAAAAGGTTGTCTGTTGCTTTTTCCTTAAGTATATTCTTTCTTTTTATCTGTCTAATGGTCATCTATCTATTCATCTATATGCCTATCTGTGTGTGTGTAAGGCAGAGAAGGAATTTAAACATCCAAAATTCAGATATACAGAAATATCACTTTATTTTGTACAGGTGTCCTCCTACTGGCCTAAGTCTCTCAGTCACAAATACTAGTAAAGAGTATAAAAGAAATGAATTGACAGACTCTATCCTTGAGCAACCCTGGAAGAGAAAATGGCAACCCACTCCAGTATTCCTGCCTGGAAAATTCCATGGACAGAGGAGTCTGGTGGGCTACAGTCCACAGGGTGGCAGAGTCAGACATGACTGAGCATACGCACAGCACTATCATCTCCATGACTCAGGATCATCTGAGCTCCCCTCCCATCTAGGCCTCAACTTTGGCCTACAAAGACCGTAGGCTCTCGGCACAAACAAAACGGTCTACCTCCCACACTAAGATACTTGAACAAATTCTAGCATAATTTCTAGCAGCTCAAAACCACGCCTTTGGGGTGACCCAGGTCCTCTTAAGCTCCTTCCTAGGAAAGCTTAAAGCTGCAAAATCAATTTACTGATCATCCCAGCCAATATCTGTACAGAGATGCTGTCTCACTGCCTCTGTAGGAGTGTAAGAACCCAGTTTCAATATGTGCCAGTTAGCAAACCCAGATGGCCTAATCACATTGACCAACCTCCCAACCCACTTTGTAACTTTCAAGTTCTTCGGCTTTGTGGGAGCCCCCATCATTTCTTCTCCCTTATTTTCCCTTTTATGTGCCCAGTAACCTCTTCAAAGACTGAACTGAGCTCAATTTAAACTTGAATCTCTTCTCTACTGTAGTAGTTACTAAGTAAAGTCTTATTTCTTTTAACAAATGCCTAGCTTTGTTTCTTACTGACAGAACTCAAGCTATATCATATAAGCTATATTATAATAAAACAACATAATTTTATTATAGTATAATAAAATAAACTCTGTCCAGTACTTTGAAAATTCAGTACCATTCCAATAAAAGTCTGAAATGTTTGCATGTGTAACTTATCAGATTCTAATTAATACTGAAAATAAAGTTTAAGAATAGCCACTAAAATCTGAAATAATTGAAAGGAATTGCCTTACAAAATATAAACTTTGTCATAAAGTTTTGAATAAGAAATGTGATACTGACACAGGGATATAAGATGAAACTGATAGGACAGAAGGGAATTCAAAAACCAAACACAGCTACAGTTAAACTTGACATTTGATTAAGAATGACATTATAAATCAATGAGAAAAAAATGAACTATTTAATATATTGACCTGGGACAATTTGTTATCTACATGGGAAAATATAGAATTAGGTTTTAAATTTGCTCAATGCATAAAAATAAAATATTATCATTTATATAAAGTTTTAAATATTAAAGGCATATCTATTTTTTATGAAAGTGAAGTCACTCAGTCATGTCCGACTCTTTGCAACCCCATGGACTGTAGCCTACCAGGCTCCTCTGTCCATGGGATTTTCCAGGCAATAATACTGGAGTGGATTGCCATTTCCTTTGTGGGGGATCTTTCCAACCCAGGGATTGAACCTGGGTCTCCCTCATTGTAGACAGATGCTTTACCATCGAGCCACCAAGGAAGTCTATTGTTTACCTTAAACAGACTGCCAATTATTTCCCCAGCAAAGTAAGTTCATTCAAGAATTGGAATTTGGGGTCCACAGACATGGTGAGCCATTTTTAAGTTTCCACTTGGCAAAGGAAGAACACTTTTAAAGAGGGGAAAAGGACGCTGGGACGGCTCTAGTAGTCAAAGAGCCGGTAGTTTCTCAACAGATGAATCCTTGTCGGGACTTTTCCCTCCCCTTGGGCTCCGTAGGGCATGAAAGCGCCCCCTCCTGGTCTCTTGAGTCTATCTAATTGAGGTTGCTGCTGCTGCTGCTGTTAAGTCGCTTCTGTCGTGTCCGACTCTGTGCGACCCCAGAGACGGAAGCCCACCAGGGTCCCCCGTCCCTGGGATTCTCCAGGCAAGAACACTGGAGTGGGTTGCCATTGCCTTCTCCAATGCATGAAAGTGAAAGTGAATTCTCTCAGTCGTGTCCAACTCTTAGCAACCCCATGGACTGCAGCCTACTAGGCTCCTCCGTCCATGGGATTTTCCAGGCAAGAGTACTGGAGTGGGTTGCCATTGCCTTCTCCGCTAATTGAGGCTACTGTTTCTTAATTTTTTACACAATACACTTTATTGCTTGTTATTCATATGTAAATATATATTTAAAGCATATATAAATTCATGAGAATGACGAGTACATAAGGAAAACAGTTATTTTCGGGGAAGTTAAATGTAGTCAGAGATGGAACACAGGGAGCGTTAACTGTGCCTGTTAATTTATTTCTTTAAAGATCATTTGAGACATTTTGAAAAGATACCATGATTCTTTAAATGGCTGATTTACTCTCTATTACTCTGCATTTTGGACTTATTCTAAGTAAATTGGGGGAAAAAAAAAAAGAATTGACATTCACTGAGCTTTTACTCTGTGCCAATCATGATGTTAAAAACCTTTACTTACAATTTCATATATTTCTCTTACAAACCTCTATAAAATGGTCATCACTTAGGTCGGTTGAAATATTCAAAAACGTCTGGTTCCAAACACTGTAGAGGCGTTTTGCTAAACCATGAATTTTTAAAATGTGTCTCTGAAGCAAAGCATGATGAACCCAAAGCTTTTATTCAAGTTTAATTTGTCTCTCTCAGTCCCTTGAGCATTAATATGGCATGAAAATACCTGGTGTTTCCAATTTTCCATGGTGCCTTAGCACAAGCTTTTAATACAATCAGCAAGATTGTGTGCTAATATGATAAAAGTTCTATAATACATTTGCCAAATGATATGGACAGTGTGCCACAAAAAAGCAGAAGCAATTTCTGAAACATCTTCTGAAGTTATTTGCCATTTTCTCCCTCAATGTAGTTAACAGGAAAATTGCCTGGATGTGACTTTTGGCTGTGATGCTTGCTGTTTCAGTTACTCTCCTTCCGGCCTGCCTGCCCAAAAATTTAAACCTAGAACAAGGGTTTCAGATTGAGGAAAAGGAAGGGATTGGAATAACTTCTTTCCTTAGACTTTCCTACATAAAATCACCCAAGACGGTTGAATACAGAAAAGAGAAAAATCTATTACATTTTTAATTGCTTTCTGTGGCTTTTTTAAAGAATTTATCTAAAATACATGCTTTGAGGTGAAATGCTGCTGTGTCACAGGAAATACCAATATTTAACATTAGATGGTGGCACCCCACTCCAGTACTCTTGCCTGGAAAATTCCATGGACGGGGAAGCTTGGTAGGCTGCAGTCCATGGGGTCTCGAACAGTCTGACACGGCTGAGGGACTTCACTTTCACTTTTCACTTTCATGCATTGGAGAAAGAAATGGCAACCCACTCCAGTGTTCTTGCCTGGAGAATCCTAGGGACAGGGGAGCCTGGTGGGCTGCCATCTATGGGGTCACACAGAGTCGGACACAACTGAAGTGACTTAGCAGCAGTAGCAGCAGATGGTTTCAAAATACTTCCTAAGGTGTTCACACTAATTGATTCTGCAGTAATAGTATATGAATTTTCCTATTGTGTCATAATCTATCACATGATATTATCAGGCTTTTAAATTTGTGAATTTAATTTGTGAATTTTAAATTTGTGAGTCTGACTGATGTGAAATGCTATTATTATTGTTTTAATTTGTACCTCTAGATCCTTGAGGAGTTAGGAAAGAATATTTTCTTTCTTTTTTTTGGTCTTCTGTGAATTGCCATTCACATCCCTCATCTACCTTTAAACTTATTTATTTATGATTTTCATATTGCTTTGTAAGAGTTCTTTATATACCTTAGATACAAATCTTTTTTCACCATTATATATTGAAACTATTTTTTCTAAGCTAATAAAATACTTGATATTTTGTGTACCTAGAAACTCTGCCACATTATTGTATTAAAATTTTAGCTGGAAAATGTAAGCATTGGATGAATACTCGTTCCAGGTATACCACTGACTTAATTGGAAAATAAAAATCTCAGTGCTCAGGGCTTCTTCCTGACAAATTTAACTAATCAAAGTTGGGCCCTTTGAAAAGTTTATTTTTTATAAAGCTACAGTAATCAAGATTATGTGATACTGGCAAATGAATAAACACATATAGCAATGGAACCAAAGAGAGAGCCCAGAAATAGATCCACAAAAATATAGTCAACTGCCTTTTGACAAAGGAGCAAAGGCCATTCAATGGAGAAAGGATAATCTTTATAACAAATAGTGCTAGACCAATTAAACATCTATTAGTAAAATAATAATATTATCCATTTCAAAAAATTAACAAAAAATAGATCATAGACTTCAATATAAAACTTCCAAAAGAAACCACAGGAGAAAATCTGTCTGCCTTTGGGTTTGGCAATGAGCTTTTAGATACAACTAAAGTAGAATTCGTGAAAGAACAAAATTATATATTCAACTTTATTAAAAGTAAATACGTTAAAACTTCTGCTCTGTAAAAGACACCATCATGGGAAACAAAAGACAAGCCACATACTGAAAGAAAATTTCTGCAAACCACGTAACTGATTAAGGATTTTTATCTAAAATGTACCTCAAAATCTTAAAACTCAACAATGAGAAAATAAACAACTCAATTAAGAAACAGGTGAAAAATCTGAGTAGGTATATTAATGGAGAAGAATGAGATATAACTAGATACTTATTGAAATGGCTAAAATCTAAAAACAGTGGAAATACCAAACGCTGGTGAGGATGAGGAACAACTGACATTTTCATTCATTGTTGGTTGGAATGCAAAACAGTATAGCCACTTTGGAAGCTTTTTGGACAGCTTCTTACAGAGCTAAACATAGTCTCAACATATGATCCAGCAATTATATTCAGAGATATTTTTCCAATTGATTTGAAAATGTATGTCAAGACAAGGATCTGCACATGAATGTTTGTAGCAGCTTTATTGGAAGCAACTGGAAAGAAGATATGCTCCAACAGGTTAATGGATAAACAAATAGTGACACATCCATACAAGAGAATGTTGTTTGCCACTTCAAAATAAATGAGCTATCAAGATATGAAGGAGTTTAACAGAAAGAGACTCACAGACTTAGAAAACAAACTTACGGTTGCCAGGGGTGAACAGACAGTTAGGGAGCTTGGGATGGTCATGTACACACTGCTGCTGCTGCTGCTGCTAAGTTGCTTCAGTCGTGTCCGACTCTGTGCGACCCCAGAGACGGCAGCCCACCAGGCTCCCCCGTCCCTGGGATTCTCCAGGCAAGAATACTGGAGTGGGTTGCCATTTCCTTCTCCAATGCATGAAACTGAAAAGTGAAAGTGAAGTCACTCAGTCGTGTCTGACTCCTAGCGACCCCATGGACTGAAGCCCACCAGGCACCTCCATCCATGGGACTTTCCAGGCAAGAGTACTGGAGTGGGGTGCCATTGCCTTCTCTGCATGTACACAATGCTATATTTAAAAGTGGATAACCAGCAAGGACCTATTGCATAGCACAGGAAACTTGGCTCGGTGTTATGTGGCAGCCTGAATGGAAGAGGGTTTGGAGGAGAATGGATTACACGTATATGTATAGTTGAGTCCCTTCACTGCCCACCTGAAACTATCACAACATTGTTAATCGTCTATGTGCTATGTGCTTGTGCTGGGTTTAGTCGCTCAGCTGAGTCCAGCTCTTTGCCACCCGATGGACTGTAGCCTGCCTGGCACCTCTGTCCTTGGGGATTCTCCAGGCAAGAATACTGGAGTGGGTTACCACGCCCTTCTCCAGGGGATCTTCCCAACCAAGGAATCGAACCAGGGTCTCCTGCATTGCAGGCGGATTCTCTACTAGCTGAGCTACCAGGGCAGTCCTAATTGGCTATACACCAATACAAAATTAAAAGTTCAAAAAAAAAAAAAAGGTACTAAAGAGTTTTAAATACATGTTACTAAGGGAAAGTAATCAATCTGAAAAGTCTACATATTGTATGATTCTAATTAAATGACATTCTGGGAAAACTGCACCCATGGAAACAGTAAAACATCAGTTGTATATAAATCATGTTTTTATTTTCTGTATTCTATGCTACTTTGATATCTTAGGGCCTGTGTTCTCAAGAAGGTACTGAGAGGGTAACAGGTAGGAAGGCCAGAGGTCCCCAAGTAGCAGGAGGAAATAAACTGATGTGTTTTTTTTTTTTTCCCTTCTCTGTTGATGAAACCAGTTCTGCCTAAGGCTAACCTTTTTTTTTTTTTTCCCTTTCTCAACCTGTGGGCTGGGAATGGCTCACCAGCCCGGTCTTCATGGCCGTTGCGTCTCGCGGCGGGGGCCCCCCCCCGCCCCCGAAGGGATGACACACCTTGTGAAGTCCTATCTCAAAAATGCATATTGTGGGAGAGGGGCCTGGTAAAACTTCTCAGCCTTGACATGTTTCTTTTATCTGATTAGAAACTAACAGAGATAAAATGCCTTGCTAAAAACTAACAGGCACTCTTTCTGTCCCTTTCTGATGTCTAAGTCAGAAGCTTTCCCTATCTCTATTATACTTTAATAAAACTTTGCTGCACAAAAGCTCCAAGTGATCAAGCATCATCTCTGGCCGCAGATTGAATTCCTCTCCTCCAGAGGCCACAAATCCATGCGTAGCACATGGCTCGCAACAGCAAACTTTCAGTATTGTCTCTCCCCAAATTAACTAATTCCAAGAGCTGTCTAAGGGGTTGCACACAGTTGAACACAACTGAAGTGACTTAGCAGCAGCAGCAGAGCTGGCAAACCACTTGTCTGAGAGCATGTCTTTGATATGTAAACCAAGCAATCCTGAGCTCTTACCAACAACCTTCTCCTTTATCTAACTCTCACACACTGGGCTTCCCTGGTAGCTCAGATAGTCAAGAGTCTGCCTACAGTGCAGGAGCCCCAGGTTCCATCCCTGGGTCAGGAAGATCCCCTGGAGAAGGAAATGGCACCCCACTCCAGTACTCTTGCCTGGAAAATCCCATGGATGAAGGAGCCTGGGGGGCTGTAGTTCATGGGGTCACCAAGAGTCAGACACGACTGAGCAACTAATATTGAACACTGAACAGCCACTGGGCAGATAAAAATGGCCTTGATCACTTTGTTCATGAGAAAGATATAAAGTCGAACTGTGGCATGTCCTACAAACACTCACCCAGCAGTCCACAAAACAGGGCTTCCGTGGTGGCTGCCAGTAAAGAATGCAGGAGACTGCCTGCAAGGCAGGACACCTGGTTTCAGTCTCTGAGCCAGGAAGATTCCCTGGAGTAGGAAAGGGCAATCCACCACCCCATCTCAAAACTGTCAAGATAATAAAAAACAAAGGAAGTCTGAGAAACTCCACAGCCAAGAGGAGCCAAAGGGAACATAATCATTTAACTGTAATGTGGTGTCCTAGACAGGATCCTAAAATAGAAAAGGACACTAGGTAAAAAATGAGGAAATCTGAATAAACTATAAATTTTAGTTAATATTACTGTGTCAATATAACTATCATAACTGTCATACTAATAAAAGGGAAACTGAGTGCATGACAAATGAGAATTCTCTTGAACTATTCTCTCAACTTTTCTGTAAGTCTGAAACTCCTCTAAAAAATAGTCTAGTTAAGAAATGAAATGCAATCAATTTTCACGCAAAGGGGAAATCTCAAACACTCAAAATACTATATTTCAATATCAGAGAAGAGGATTGCAATTTCTGACACCAGTTTTAAAAAATATACACCAACTGAATAGGAGAAATTAGAACACATTCTACTAAATATTTCCAAAACCCAAAGTACTTACACATAGTGGAAAGCTTTAGAAACAAAACATTTATAATCTTGCATATTTGTAAGGAAAGAGGGAGAAACAAAGAGTAGCAAGAATAATTTATTGACACAGTTGATTTCTTGAATTATAAAAGAATATTTTGTCCCCTCAGAATTTCTCCAGGTCGATGTAATCCACAGGCACACAAAAGTTTAGGTAAAGTAAAATAAGCCTTAGTTATCCAACCGTGTTGGATATGTTTCATAAGGCAGACAACAAGAAAAGTAGAGAGGGGGAGTGGATGTTTCTAAATGAAATCAATTTACTTACAAACATGACTTCAAAATATCTGCAGACTGTCTTAACGCAATAGAATCAGATCCAACAATTGACTTTATTAATCATAGCACGTGAAGCAAATCACAGGGCTGCTAGGAATGATATCTTTGCGTTATCAGCCAAATGCTATCATATATTAGGTATGTAACCAGCAAGGGTTAATTTTGAACCTGCTGCTTTAGGAGATATCTGCAAGAATTAAATAGTCTTTTTATTTTGTTGCCGTTCCTCTCCCCATCTTCAATTCATAAAAGAATCTGGCATCCAGGCCCCAAGAAAATAGTTATTTTAAGGCAGTAGCCTGCCATCTTCTCAGTCAGCTGGCTTCCCAAATAAAATCCCTTCCTTGTCTCAACCCTGAGTCTCCCAGATTTATTAGCCTATCATGCAACGAGCAGAGTGAGTTTGGACAAAAGCTATTTAGGGCAAAAGAGCCACCTAAAAGAAAGAACTTAAGTGCTCACTTGTTTACTACATATACAAAAACTGGAACAATACAAATATGAGCAAGGCCTTGGCATAAAGATGATATGAAAATTCTTGAAGCATTTCATATTTTGGTGCCAAGGTAATAGTAACTTCATACAAAAGAGTTGAGGGGGCGGTCCTAAGATGGCAGAGGAATAGGACGAGGAGACCACTTTCTCCCTCACAAATTCATCAAAAGAACATTTCAACGCTGAATAAACTTCATAAAACAACTTCTGAATGCTGGTAGAGGACATTAGGCACCCAGAAAAGCAGATCATTGCCTTCAAAAACAGATTTTTAATCTTTGCTTTTTGGTGTTTGTTATCCATTTTGTACCTTTTAAAACCCAGTCTTCAGTACCCAGTTTTACTTGAGAGCAAGATTACAGGCTAGACCGCTCTCTCCTCCTTTGGACTCTCCTTTTTGTCCACCAGGTTGTCTTTGTCTCCTCCCTCCCTCTTTTCTTCTCTACCCAACTCTGTGAATCTCTTGTGTTCCAGACGGTGGAGAACACTTAGGGAACTGGTTACTGGCTGGATCTGTCTCTCGGCTTTTAATTTCCCTCTTTTATCCTCCTGGCCACCTCTGTCTCCTTCCTCCCTCTCCTCTCCTCTGTATAACTCCATGAACATCACTGAGTGGTCCAGACTGAGGAGTGCACATAAGGAACTGACTACTGGCTAGCTTGCTCTCTCCTCTTATCATCCCACCTCATCTCATTCCAGTTACCTCTAACTCCCTGCTCCCTCTTTTCTTCTCCATGTAACTCAGTGAACCTCTCTGGGTGTCCCTCAATGCAGAGAAACTTTTCATCTCTAACCTAGATGTTTTATAATCAGTGCCATATAGATGGAGAAGACTTGAGGCTACTGTAAAAATAAAACTGAAAATCAGAAGCAGAAGGCTTAAGTCCAAATCCTGAAAACATCAGAGAACTCCTGAATCCAGGGAACATTAATCGATAGGAGCTCATCAAATGCCTCCATACCTACACTGAAACTAAGCACCACCCAAGGGCCAAGAAGCTCCAGAGCAAGACATACCACGCAAATTCTCCAGTAACACAGGAATACACACTTGAGCTTCAATATAGAGGCAGCTCAAAGTTACTCCAAAACCACTGACATCTTATAACTCATTACTGGACACTTCATTGCACTCCAGAAAGAAGAAATCCAGGTCCAGCCACCAGAATTCTGACACAAGCTTCCCTAACCAAGAAGCCTTGACAAGCCACTGATACAACCCCATCCACAGTGAAGAAACTCCATAATAAAGAGAACTCCACAAACTGCCAGAATACAGAAAGGCCACTCCAAATGCAGCAATATAACCAAGATGAAGAGACAGAGGAATGCCCAGCAGGTAAAGGAACAGGAGAAATGCCCACCAAACCAAACAAAAGAGGAAGAGATAGGGAATCTACCTGATAAGGAATTCAGAATAATGATAGTGAAAATGATCCAAAATCTTGAAATCAAAATGGAATCACAGATAAATAGCCTGGAGACAAGGATTGAGAAGATGCAAGAAAGGTTTAACAAGGACCTAGAAGAAATAAAAAAGAGTCAATATATAATGAATAATGCAATAAAAGATCAGAAACACTCTGGAGGCAACAAATAGTAGAATAACGGAGGCAGAAGATAGGATTAGTGAAATAGAAGATAGAATGGTAGAAAGAAATGAATCAGAGAGGAAAAAAGAAAAACAAATTAAATGAAATGAGGACAATCTCAGAGACCTCCAGAACAATATGAAATGCTCCAACATACGAATTATAGGAGTCCCAGAAGAAGAAGACAAAAGAAAGACCATGAGAAAATCCTTGAGGAGATAATAGTTGAAAACTTCCCTAAAATGGGGAAGGAAATAATCACCCAAGTCCAGGAAACCCAGAGAGTCCCAAACAGGATAAACCCAAGGTGAAACACCTCAAGACACATATTAATCAAGTTAACCAAGATCAAACATAAAGAACAAATATTAAAAGCAGCAAGGGAAAACAGCAAATAACACACAAGGGGATTCCCATAAGGATAACTGCAGATCTTTCAACAGAAACTCTTCAGGCCAGGAGGGAATGGCAAGACATACTTAAAGTGATGAAAGAAAATAACCTACAGCCCAGATTACTGTACCCAGCAAGGATCTCATTCAAATACGAAGAAGAAATAAAAAGCTTTACAGACAAGCAAAAGCTGACAGAATTCAGCACCATCAAACCAGCTCTCCAACAAATGCTAAAGGATATTCTCTAGATAGGAAACACAAAAGGGGTGCATAAACCCAAACCCAAAACAATAAAGTAAATGGCAACGGGATCATACTTATCAATAATTACCTTAAACGTAAATGGGTTGAATGCCCCAACCAAAAGACAAAGACTGGCTGAATGGATACAAAAACAAGACCCCTATATATGTTGTCTACAAGAGACTCACCTCAAAACAAGGGACACAAACAGACTGAAAGTGAAGGGCTGGAAAAAGATATTCCACACAAATAGAGACCAAAAGAAAGCAGGAGTAGCTATACTTATATCAGATAAAATAGACTTTAAAACAAAAGCTGTGAAAAGAGACTAAGAAGGACACTACATAATGATCAAAGGATCAATCCCAATCCAAGAAGAAGATATAACAATTATAGATATATATGCACCCAACATAGGAGCACTGCAATATGTAAGACAAATGCTAACAAGTATGAAAGGGGAAATTAACAATAACACAATAATAGTGGGAGACTTTAATACCCCACTCACAACTATGGACAGATCAACTAAACAGAAAATTAACAAGGAAACACAAACTTTAAATGATACAATAGACCAGTTGGACCTAAATGATATCTACAGGACATTTCACCCTAAAACAATGAATTTCACCTTTTTCTCAAGTGCTCACGGAACCTTCTCCAGGATAGATCACATCCTGGGCCATAAATCTAGCCTTGATAAATTCAAAAAAAATTGAAATCATTCCAAGCATCTTTTCTGACCAGAATGCATTAAGATTAGATCTCAATTACAAGAGAAAAACTATTAAAAATTCCAACATATGGAGGCTGAACAACACGCTTCAGAATAACCAACAAATCACAGAAGAAATCAATAAAGAAATCAAAATTCACATAGAAATGAATGAAAATGAAAACACAACAACCCCAAACCTGTGGGACACTATAAAAGCAGTGCTAAGGGGAAAGTTCATAGCAATACAGGCATACCTCAAGAAACGAGAAGAAGTCAAATAAATAACCTAACTCTACACCTAAAGCAACTAGAAAAGGAAGAAATGGAGAATCCCAGAGTTAGGAGAAGGAAAGAAATCTTAAAAATTAGGGCAGAAATAAATGCAAAAGTAACAAAAGAGACCATAGCAAAAATCAACAAAGCCAAAAGCTGGTTCTTTGAAAGGATAAATAAAATTGACAAACCATTAGCCAGACTCATTAAGAAAGCTATATATGACAAACCAACAGCAAACATTATCCTCAATGGTGAAAAATTGAAAGCATTTCCCCTAAAGTCAGTAACAAGACAAGGGTGCCCACTTTCACCACTACTATTCAACACAGTTTTGGAAGTTTTGGCCACAGCAATCAGAGCAGAAAAAGAAATAAAAGGAATCCAAATTGGAAAAGAAGTAAAACTCTCACTGTTTGCAGACGACGTGATCCTCTACATAGAAAACCCTAAAGACTCCACCAGAAAATTACTAGAGCTAATCAGTGAATACAGTAAAGTTGCAGGATATAAAATCAACACACAGAAATCCCTTGCATTCCTATACACTAATAATGAGAAAGTAGAAAAAGAATTTAAGGAAACAATTCCATTCACCATTGCAATGAAAAGAATAAAATACTTGGGAATATATCTACCTAAACAAACTAAAGACCTATATATAGAAAACTATAAAACACTGATGAAAGAAATCAGAGGACACTAATATATGGAGAAATATACCATGTTCATGGATCGGAAGAATCAATATAGTGAAAATGAGTATACCACACAAAGCAATCTACAGATTCAATGCAATCCCTATCAAGCTACCAGCGGTATTTTTCACAGAACTAGAACAAATAATTTCACAGTTTGTATGGAAATACAAAAAACCTCGAATAGCCAAAGCAATCTTGAGAAAGAAGAATGGAACTGGAGGAATCAACCTGCCTGACTTCAGGCTCTACTACAAAGCCACAGTCATCAAGACAGTATGGTACTGGCACAAAGACAGAAATATAGATCAATGGAACAAAATAGAAAGCCCAGAGATAAATCCACACACCTATGGACACCTTATCTTCGACAAAGGAGGCAAGAATATACAATGGAGTAAAGACAATCTCTTTAACAAGTGGTGCTGGGAAAACTGGTC
>NW_024070190.1:21407686-21425693 GCF_014754425.2 Oryx dammah | reverse complement strand
CAAATGGGATCTAATTAAAATTAAAAGCTTCTGCACAACAAAGGAAAATATAAGCAACTCCTGCAGCTCAATTCCAGAAAAATAAACGACCCAATCAAAAAATGGGCCAAAGAACTAAATAGACATTTCTCCAAAGAAGACATACGGATGGCCAACAAACACATGAAAAGATGCTCAACATCACTCATTATTAGAGAAATGCAAATCAAAACCACAATGAGGTACCACTTCACACCAGTCAGAATGTCTGCGATCCAAAAATCTGCAAGCAATAAATGCTGGAGAGGATGTGGAGAGAAGGGAACCCTCCTACACTGTTGGTGGGAATGCAAACTAGTACAGCCACTATGGAGAACAGTGTGGAGACTCCTTAAAAAATTGCAAATAGAAATGCCACCCTGCTTATTTAACTTATATGCAGAGTACATCATGCAAAGTTCCAGGCTGCATGAAGTACAAGCTGGAATCAAGATTGCCGGGAGAAATATCAACAGCCTCAGATATGAAGATGACACCATCTTTATGGCAGAAAGTGAAGAAGAACTAAAGAGCCTCTTGATGAAAGTGAAAGAGGAGAGTGAAAAAGTTGGCTTAAAGCTCAGCATTCAGAAAACGAAGACCATGGCATCTGGTCCCATCACTTCATGGGAAATTGATGGGGAAGCAGTGGGAACAGTGGCTGACTTCATTTTGGGGAGCTCCAAATTCACTGCAGATGGTGACTGCAGCCATGAAATTAAAAGAAGCTTGCTCTTGGAAGGAAAGTTATGACCAGCCTAGACAGCATATTAAAAAGCAGAGACATTACTTTGTCAACAAAGGTCCATCTAGTCAAGGCTATGGTTTTTCCAGTGGTCATGTATGGATGTGAAAGTTGGACTACAAAGAAAACTGAGTGCAGAAGAATTGATGCTTTTGAACTGTGGTGTTAGAGAAGACTCTTGAGAGTCCCTTGGACTGCAAGGAGATCCAACCAGTCCATCCTAAAGGAGATCAGTCCTGGGTGTTCACTGCAAGGAGTGATGTTGAAGCTGAAACTCTAATACTTTGGCCACCTGATGTAAAGAGCTGACTCATTTGAAAAGACTCTGATGCTGGGAAAGACTGATGGAAGGCAGAGAAGGGGACGACAGAGGATGAGATGGTTGGATGGCATCACCGACTAAATGGACATGAGTTTGGGTAAACTCCGGGAGTTGGTGATGGACAGGGAGTCCTGGTGTGCTGCGATACATGGGGTCGCAAAGAGTTGGACAAGACTGAGCTACTGAACTGAACTGAATCAATCTTTTGCCTCATAACTTTTGAATTTTGAGGGATATTTTTAAAAAATTTGTCACACCCCTGAATTAAAAAGAAAAATGTATGCAATTTTTGTAAGTTGCATGGTTTCATTTTTAACTTTGGTTTTGCTGAGTATTATTTGAGCTATGGTTCCAATTCAACTTTTTCTAAATGGTATCTAGTGGCCACAGCAGCATTTTATATTTTTATTTCTGGAAAAGAAACACTGCAAGATTATATTAGGGACTGGATATATTAGGAGACGAATCGGTAGAAATACAATGGAGGAAAATGGATGGGAGTGACTATACGTTGTGTATATAGTTTTCAGTTCAGTTTAGACAAAGTAATATCTCTGCTTTTGAATATGCTATCTAGGCTGGTCATAACTTTCCTTCCAAGGAGTAAGCATCTTTTAATTTTGTAGCTGCAATCACCATCTGCAGTGATTTTGGAGCCCCAAAAAAGAAAGTCTGACACTGTTTCCACTGTTTCCTCGTTGATTTCCCATGAAGTGATGGGACCAGATGCCATGATCTTCATTTTCTGAATGTTGAGCTTTAAGCCAGCTTTTTCACTCTCCTCTTTCACTTTCACCAAGAGACTTTTTAGTTCCTCTTCACTTTCTGCCATAAGGATGTCATCCGCATATCTGAGGTTATTGATATATCTCCTGGCAATCTTGATTCCAGCTTGTGCTTCTTCCAGCCCAGCGTTTCTCGTGATGTACTCTGCATATAAGTTAAATAAGCAGGGTGACAATATACAGCCTTGAGGTACTCCTTTTCCTATTTTGGAACCAGTCTGTTGTTCCATGTCCAGTTCTAACTGTTGCTTCCTGACCTGCATATAGGTTTCTCAAGAGGTAGGTCAGGTTACTTTGACTCATAAAAATAAAATAAATCTTTAAATGGTAAAAAATACACATAAGCAAAGACAAATGATACAGTATGTAAAAATGTTGACAATCTATAACACAAACAAAAGCTAATAGGCTAAATGTAGAAACAGCTCTTTAAAAACAAAACAAAGCAAAAAAAACACCAAAATGAACCAAATGGGAAAAGACAGTATAGAAAAAATTTTTTAAAAGAGATATTTTACCCCTCCCCCCAAAATAGGGTAAGCAAATGGATGTTAACTACAAAAGAAGATGCTCAACTTCATGATAGTTAGAAAGAACACATGAAAATCTTATGAGATAGTATTTATTGATTGGTAAACCTACAAAGTGAGCTGGCTCGCAGCCGCCTGCGCTTAGTGAGCCGGCTCACTAAGCGCGGCCCAGAGGAGCTACCCCACGTCCGAGGTCAGGGGCAGCGGTCTAGAGTGCCAGGCTGCGACGGCACAGGAACAGCCGAGAGGAGCTACCCCACGTCTGAGGTCAGGGGCAGCGGCTGGGAGGAGACACCCCGTGTAGGAGGTCAGGGGCGGCGGCCGAGAGTAGCTACTCCGCGTCCGAGGTCAGTGGCAGTGACCTTGAGGAGCCACCCGGAGCCAGAGGCCAGGGGCAGCAGCTGGGAGGAGCCACGCACGCCCGAGGCCAGGGCCGGCGGCCGGGAGGAACAACCTGAGGAGTGGTGGCTGCGCAGGCACAGGAGGGCCTAGAGGAGCTATCCCACGTTGAAGGTCAGGAACGGCGGCGGTAAGGAAATACCCCTCGTCCAAGGTAAGGAGCAGCGGCTGTGCGTTGCTGGAGCAGCAGTGAAGAGATACCCCACGCCCAAGGTAAGAGAAACCCAAGTAAGATGGTAAGTGTTGCAAGAGGGCATCAGAGGGTAGACACACTGAAACCATACTCACAGAAAACTAGTCAATCTAATCACACTAAGACCACAGCCTTGTCTAACTCAGTGAAACCAAGCCAGGCCTATGTGGCAACCCAAGACGGGCGGGTCATGGTGGAGAGGCCTGACAGAATGTGGTCCACTGGAGAAGAGAATGGCAAGCCACTTCAGTATTCTTGCCTTGAGAACCCCATGAACAGTATCAAAAGGCAAAATGATAGGATACCAAAAGAGGAACTCCCCAGGTCATTAGGTGCCCAATATGCTACTGGAGATCAGTGGAGAAATAACTCCAGAAAGAATGAAGGGATGGAGCCAAAGCAAAAACAATACCCAGATGTGGATGTGACTGGTGACAGAAGCAAGATCTGATGCTGTAAAGAGCAGTATCACATAGGAACCTAGAATGTCAGGTCCATGAATCAAGGCAAATTGGAAGGGGTCAAACAAGAGATGGCAAGGGTGAACGTCGACATTCTAGGAATCAGCGAACTAAAATGGACTGGAATGGGTGAATTTAACTCAGATGACCATTACATCTACTACTGTGGGCAGGAATCCCTCAGAAGAAATGGAGTAGCCATCATGGTCAACAAGAGTCCGAAATGCAGTACTTGGATGCAGTCTCAAAAACGAGAGAATGATCTCTGTTCGTCTCCAAGGCAAACCATTCAATATCACAGTTATCAAAGTCTATAACCAGTAACGCTGAAGAAGCTGAAGTTGAACGGTTTTATGAAGACCTACAAGATCTTTTAGAACTAACACCCAAAAAAGATGACATTTTCATTATAGGGGACTGGAATGCAAAAGTAGGAATTCAAGAAACACCTGGAGTAACAGGCAAATTTGGCCTTGGAATGCGGAATGAAGCAGGGCAAAGACTAATAGAGTTTTGCCAAGAAAATGCACTGGTCAGAGCAAACACCCTCTTCCAGCAACACAAGAGAAGACTCTACACATGGACATCACCAGATGGTCAACACCGAAATCAGACTGATTATATTCTTTGCAGCCAAAGATGGAGAAGCTCTATACAGTCAACAAAAACAAGACCGGGAGCTGACTGTGGCATGAACTCCTTATTGCCAAATTCAGACTTAAATTGAAGAAAGTAGGGAAAACCGCTAGACCATTCAGGTATGACCTAAATCAAATCCCTTATGATTATGCAGTGGAAGTGAGAAATAGATTTAAGGGCCTAGATCTGATACATAGAGTGCCTGATGAACTATGGAATGAGGTTCGTGACATGGTACAGGAGACAGGGATCAAGACCATCCCCATGGAAAAGAAATGCAAAAAAGCAAAATGGGTGTCTGGGGAGGCCTTACAAATAGCTGTGAAAAGAAGAGAGGCAAAAAGCAAAGGAGAAAAGGAAAGATATAAGCATCTGAATGCAGAGTTCCAAAGAATAGCAGGAAGAGATAAGAAAGCCTTCTTCAGCGATCAATGCAAAGAAATAGAGGAAAACAACAGAATGGGAAAGACTAGAGATCTCTTCAAGAAAATTAGAGATACCAAGGGAACATTTCATGCAAAGATGGGCTCGATAAAGGACAGAAATGGTATGGACCTAACAGAAGCAGAAGATATTAAGAAGAGGTGGCAAGAATACACAGAAGAACTGTACAAAAAGATCTTCACAACCCAGATAATCATGATGATGTGATCACTAATCTAGAGCCAGACATCTTGGAATGTGAAGTCAAGTGGGCCTTAGAAAGCATCACTATGAACAAAGCTAGTGGAGGTGATGGATTTCCAGTGGAGCTATTTCAAATCCTGAAAGATGATGCTGTGAAAGTGCTGCACTCAATATGCCAGCAAATTTGGAAAACTCAGCAGTGGCCACAAGACTGGAAAAGGTCAGTTTTCATTCCAATCCCAAAGAAAGTCAATGCAAAAGAATGCTCAAACTACCACACAATTGCACTCATCTCACATGCTAGTAAAGTAATGCTCAAATTCTCCAAGCCAGGCTTTAGCAATACGTGAACCGTGAACTCCCTGATGTTCAAGCTGGTTTTAGAAAAGGCAGAGGAACCAGAGATCAAATTGCCAACATCCACTGGGTCATGGAAAAAGCAAGAGAGTTCCAGAAAAACATCTATTTCTGCTTTATTGCCTACGCCAAAGCCTTTGACTGTGTGGATCACAATAAACTGTGGAAAATTCTGGAAGAGATGGGAATACCAGACCACTTGACCTGCCTCTTGAGAAATCTGTATGTAGGTCAAGAAGCAACAATTAGAACTGGACATGGAACTAAAAAGCCTCTTGATGAAAGTGAAAGAGGAGAGTGAAAAAGTTGGCTTCAAGCTCAACATTCAGAAAACGAAGATCATGGCATCTGGTCCCATCACTTCATGGCAAATAGATGGGGAAACAGTAGAAACAGTGTCAGACTTTATTTTGGGGGGCTCCAAAATCACTGCAGATGGTGACTGCAGCCATGAAATTAAAAGACGCTTACTCCTTGGAAGAAAAGTTATGACCAACCTAGATAGTATATTCAAAAGCAGAGACATTACTTTGCCGACTAAGATCCATCTAGTCAAGGCTATGGTTTTTCCTGTGGTCATGTATGGATGTGAGAGTTGGACTGTGAAGAAGGCTGAGCACAGAAGAATTGATGCTTTTGAACTGTGGTGTTGGAGAAGACTCTTGAGAGTCCCTTGGACTGCAAGGAGATCCAACCAGTCCATTCTGAAGGAGATCAGCCCTGGGATTTCTTTGGAGGGAATGATGCTAAAGCTGAAGATCTAGTACTTCGGACACCTCATGTGAAGAGTTGACTCATTGGAAAAGACTCTGATGCTGGGAGGGATTGGGGGCAGGAGGAGAAGGCGACGACCCAGGGTGAGATGGCTTGATGGCATCACGGACTCGATGGACGTGAGTCTGAGTGAACTCTGGGAGATGGTGATGGACAGGGAGGCCTGGCGTGCTGCAATTCTTGGGGTCGCAAAGAGTCAGACACGACTGAGCGACTGAACTGAACTGAACTGAAAACTACAAAAGTGTGACAATAGACTTATTGTGGTCAGTTTGTGAGGCTCTCTCATTCACGTTTGCCAAGACTGAAAAAGGAAATAAGCTTCTATGGAGAACTTGACTGTATCTAGCAAGATTACAGATAAAATTCACCGTTTGTGAATCCAACCCACTTTTAAGTATGTAGAACTTATACTTCCTTGGCTATGCTCAAGATTATTTATTAAAGTATTGATTATAACAGCACAAGATGAGGAACTAAAATTTTCATGAATAGAGATCTAGCTGAATGAACTACGTTCATGTTATGAAGTACTTACTATACCGCCTTAAACAACAATGTAAAAGGCTATATGAACCCATACAGAACAATTTCCAGGATACTGATAAGTGACAAAAGCATGATACTTTTTGTATCAAAGAAAAAGAATAAAGTTTTTGAAGTAAATAGTTTAAGTAGTAGCCTGGAGAATCCCATGGACAGAGGAGCCTGGTAGGCTGCAGTCCATGGGGTCACTAAGAGTCGGGCACAACTGAGCAACTTCACTTTCACTTTTCACTTTAAAGCATTGGAGAAGGAAATGGCAACCCACTCCAGTGTTCTTGCCTGGAGAATCTCAGGGATGGGGGAGCCTGGTGGGCTGCCGTCTATGGGGTCGCACAGAGTCGGACACGACTGAAGTGACTTAGCAGCAGCAGTAAGTTTATGAATAGAATGCAACATCGAGCCTCCTCCTCATACTTACAGAGGGAGGAGGAATTCGCATGGAAATTTGCTAAGGATCCAGATTATGATAATGAGAAGTGAAATGTGTAGTTTTAAATGACGAAGTGATCAAAGCTGCATTTTGGGGCGATGTCCCATCACATCATAGGAGTTGATGCAGTGATATGAATGGTTTAAAGAGACCAGTGAGAAGACTAAAGCAACAATCTAGGATGAATAGGTAAACGGAAATGTCTTCTAGGAAAAAAAGTGAGAAAGTGCCCTGGAAAGTCTCTGGCTATAACTGAGAAGCCACATCAAAGGTGTATAATTTCTTGCTGTTAAATTACTGTGGAAATGTTCAGAATAATTACAGATTTAAACGAAAAGGGACTCCCCTGCTGGTCCACTGGTTAAAAATCCACCTTTCAATGCAGGGGATGTGGGCTCTATCCCTGGCCCAGGAACTAAGATCCCACATGTAGGCAGGCAATTAAACCCACACAGTGCAACTAGAGAAGCCCGTGTGTTCATAAGGAAGAGCCTGTGCCATGCAACGAAGACCCTACGCAGCCCAATAAATATTTTTTAATTTTTTTAATTAAGTAAAAGAAGGAAAAAAAGGAGGAGAGGAAGAAGCAGAGTAGGGACCATCTTCACTGTGTCATCAGGGCCCAGTGACACTGCTGATTTGGGGTTAAACCAAGGAAGTCATTCGATATTCTGGCACCAGCTACACCCCTCAGCTGACAAACATCCCTGTCCTGTAAACCTTGGCCCACACATTACGATTTCTGCCTCCAGGGAGGACTTTGGCCCGTTCTCACTTGGCCCCTTCCTTGAGGCTTCCATGATGTGTGTGCATATTTCTACCACTGTAGTTACCACACTTCTGTGACATTTTCTGCTTGTGCACCTCTCCTACCCTCTCCTACCCGCCCTTATAGGCACCTTATAAGGGAAGATGGAGTTTACCATCTGTGTCTCCCTTGGGACTGGTCGAGGGCCCAGCACTTAGTAGGTGCTCAGTAAGAGTTGACTGAATGAATGAGTAAAGGGCTGAATGAATTCAATTTGGCACAAAAAAATATATAAAATCTTTTTTTAATTAAAAAATGAACAAGCAGAGATTAAATTAAATCATCAAGCCTGACTGAATGCTTTAGCTTGGGAAAGATGTGAACATTTTTTAGACTTATTAATTTGCTCTGAAAAATGAAAATACTAATTATTTGTAGGATTAGTCACTGAATCCTGTCTTCTAATTTTCTTACTGATAAATTTCTTAATGATGGTAGTGAAGACAATCCCCATGGATTCAAGGAATTTATACAGACTTCATCAATCCAAAATCCTAGTAAGAAGATTAATAGGATCAGACTGCTGCTTCCACTTAGGATTCTTTCAGACTGAGTGAATGTCCACTGGTGGTGTTGGTACATCAAATTCAGGAAATGGAAGCTTTTCAAGTCCAGTAATTTATACTGGATTACATATCTAGAAAACTGCAGTATTCTTAGGCCATTATTATAAGCTTTTTTCTGCTAAATGAATATTTTGGAGTCCTAGAATTTAAAATTTATTTTACTAAAGTATAATTGATTTATCATGTTACATTGATTTCTTACGTACAGCAAAGTAATTCAGTTATACATATACTAATTGAGTATTGCAGTTATACATATACTAATTTAACAGAAGAAGGTATTACTTTTTAAAAAATTAAAAATAGTTCTTTAAGAAAAGAGAAAGAAAACTTTTTTCCTGAGAATCTATCCTAAGGAAACAAATACAAATAGAAATAGAATTACTTTGTTGCAAAAAGAGTGCAATATATCACTTTTTAAAAAATCTCAGAAAACAGAGAATATCCTAAATGACCAAACAATGGAAACAGAATTCAGAGAACTGTGTTATATGTGATACAAATCTCTCCAATTCTGAATCGTTTTTTTCTTTCTCCCTTCACCCAGTGTCCCACTGATAGTGAATATTTTTAGAATAGTTTTTCTTAAGTCTCAATATTTTCTTTCATAAAGAAAACTAGAAAATAGAAGTTGTCAGAAGCAAATGTCCTCATATTCTCATCAAACTAACCTCAACTCAGGACACTTGTAGGCACCTTCACATTTCTTCCTGTTACAAAGGAAGAAATGTTCAAAAACCAAATTCTCTATATTACTCTGGATCTCCTCCAATTCTATTTTCTTGGAGGACTTTCCACTCCACTCTTCTGGATCATTCTGCTCACTCTAGTTTCTTTTAAAAATGCAAACAAAACAATTATTTTTTCATAGCCCCCAATCTCATTCTATTGCCCTAATTCTCTTTCCTTCAAAATTATATTTCATCAGAACAAAGTATAAATTGCTTCCACTTTCTAACTCCCATTCTTTCTTTGGTAGATATCAACAAAGTCTTTGCTCCCACAAATTAACTAAAAATTATCATAATAAGGACAATGGTGATCCTACTGCAGCTAAATAAATGAGCAATTCAGTTCTCACCTTACCAGACTATTCAATAGTCCTCTACACCAGGGACTGGCCAACTACAGCATGTTTTCTAATAAAGTTTAATTGAAAGAAGGCCAGGGTCATTTGCTTATATATGATCTTAGGCTGCTTTTGTGCTCTCATGGCAGAATATTAGTCTCTCTTTGACCCATCCTCTTCCCTTAAGCTTCTCTGCAGACAGTCTCTTGGTTTTCCTTCTGCTTCTACGGCTCTTCTGCCTTCCTTTTAGTTTCTTTTGGTGGACCCACTTCTTCTGAGTTTCTAAATGTTGGAGTTCCATGAGCTTAATCCTAGACTGTCTTCTCTTCTCATGCACTTTAACCCCTGGAGAGCCTCATCCATCTCTCTAGCTAAAATAGCATCTCTAGGTTGACATTTCTCAAAGCATATCTACAATTCAGAGTTCTCCTCCGTGCTTCAGAATCATATAAAATATCTTCATTTGGCTATTTCACTGACTTCTCCAACATAAAAGTCCAGAACTGCATCCTTACTATCCCCCTCCTCACACATGAAACCTGTTCCTCATGAAAAGTTTCTTCTCTTAGCTCATGGAAATTCCACAGATCTATTGGTTCATGCCAAAAACTTGGGGGTTGTATTAAATAGCTTCTTCCTCAACTCATTACTGTCAATTGCATTGTCAGGAGAGATCTTAAATCTATTGATGTCTTTACATCACTGCATCATTATTTGTGCAAGCAACTATCACTTTTCTACTGGACTGTTGTACTCATCTATATCTGCTTCTGTTTTACTGACTAAGCCGAAGCCTTCGACTGTGTGGATGACAACTAACTGTGGAAAATTTTTAAAGAGATGGTAATATCAAACCACCTTACCTGCCTCCTGAGAAATCTGCATGCAGGTCAAGAAGCAACAGTTAGAACTGGACATGGAACAATAGACTGGTTCCAAATTGGGAAAGGAGTACTTCAAGGCTGTATATTGTCACCCTGCTTACTTAACTTATATGCAGAGAACATCATGCGGAATGCTGGACTGAAAGAAGCACAAGCTGGAATCAAAATTGCCAGGAGAAATATCAATAACTTCAGATATGCAGATGACACCACCTTTACAGCAAAAAGTGAAGAAGAACTAAAGAGCCTCTTCAGGAAAGTGAAAGAGGAGAGTGAAAAAGTTGGCTTAAAGCTCAACAATCAGAAAACTAAGATCATGGCATCTGGTCCCATCACTTCATGGCAAATAGATGGGAAAACAATGGAAACAGTGACAGACTTTATTTTGGGGGGCTCCAAAATCACTGCAGATGGTGACTGCAGCCATGAAATTAAAAGATGCTTGCTGCTTGGAGGAAAAGCTATGACCAACCTAGACAGCATATTGAAAAGCAGAGACATTACTTTGTCAACAAAGGTATGTCTAGTCAAAGGTATGGTTCTTCCAGTAGACATGTATGGGTGTGAGAGTTGAACTATAAAGAAAGCTGAGCACCAAAGAATTGATGCTTTTGGGCTGTGATGTTGGAGAAGACTCTTGAGAGTCTCTTGGACTGCAAGGAGATCCAACCAGTCTATCTTAAAGGAAATCAGTCCTGAATATTCATTGGAAGGACTGATACTGAAGCTGAAACGCCAATACTTTGGCCACCTGAAGTGACTCATTGAAAAAGACCGCGATGCTAGGAATGGTTGAAAGCAGGAGGGGAAGGGGACAACAAAAGATGAGATGGTTGGATGGCATCACTGACTCGATGGACATGAGTTTGAGTAATTTCCAGTAGTTGGTGATGGACAGGGAAGCCTGGCGTGCTGCAGTCCATGGGGTCGCAAAGAGTTGGACACAACTGAGCAACTGAACTGAACTAAACTGATTGTACTCATTCTGTTCAAATCATTCTTCATGAACCTTCCAGAGGACATTTTAGATATGACCTCTGCCTATCATTGTAGAATTCTACATAATCTGACCCCTAAACACATCTCCTTCATACTGGGATACTCTCCCATTTGTCCATTACACACCACCCTCACTAGCTTTCTTTTAGATCACAGAAGACATCAAGTTACTTCTTGTCTCAAGGATTTTCTTTCATCCTTTCCCCTCTTCAGCTGGTTAAATCCTATGCACCCTTCAATGCTCAGCTTCAATGTCACTTCCTCAGAGATGCCTTCCTTGACCACCCACAAGAAATCAGAGCCATTATTATAAACTCTTATTACACTTGACTTTTCTATCACAGAGTACGAGTTGTAACTCAAAGTCCACATACAGATATTCAAGATTTATTATATTTCCTTGTTTGAATGAAATCAAACCAATCTTCTCTGGCCATTCTCTCAGGCAAATGAAAAGTTAAATTTCAGTAATCCTTGGGAATTCCCAACATGGGGTTATGCCAAACACTAGGGTAATTATATAGCACCAGGGAGTACAGGTGTCTTTCCTGATCATCAATCCCCTGTGCATACAGCTTAGTGTTGAGATGTTCACTGCCCAAGCTCATGTGGTCAGCACTTTTTAGTTTCAGAGGCTGCTCATCCATGCCATTTGGAGGCCATACACCCCTGAGAAAAGCTATGACCAAGCTAGACAGTGTATTAAAAAGCAGAGACATTACTTTGTCAACCAAGGTCCATCTAGTCAAAGCTATGGTTATGTATGGATGTGAGACTTGGACTATAAAGAAAGCTGAGCACCGAAGAATTGATGCTTTTGAACTGTGGTGTTGGAGAAGACTCTTGAGAGTCCCTTGGACTGCAAGGAGACCCAACCAGTCCATCATAAAGGAAACCAGTCCTGAAAATTCATTGGAAGGACTGATGCTGAAGCTGAAACTCCAATACTTTAGCCCCACCTGAAGCGAAGAACTGACTCATTTGAAAAGACCCTGATGCCGGGAAAGATTGAAGGCAGGAGGAGAAGGGAACTACAGAGAATGAGATAGTTGGATGTTATCACTGACTCAATGGATATGAGTTTGGGCAGGCTCCAGAAGATGGTGAAGGACAGGGAACCTGGTATGCTGCAGTCCACATGGTCACAAAGAGTCAGACATGACTGAGCAATTGAACAACAGCAACAGTGCCTTACGCAGTTCTGCTTCAGACACGCCCTGTCTGGGAAAGACTAGTATCTCCAGTTTGGCACTAGAGTCCATTCCTTTATTTTGGGGGAGGGGGTACTAACTAGGAATTGAATCCAGGCCATGGCAGTAAAAGTGCCAAGACCTAACCACTGGACCACCAGGGAAGTCCTTAGAGACCATTCCTTAACAGGAAAATTTCACTTTAAGGAATGCCTTCTTCTATGTCCCTTCTCTGAAATGCCCATAGTTGAGATCATCTATAGCCTAGAACAGATGCTAAATTTAGTTCACACCAGCATAAATGATCAACTTTATCAGGTACTTACTTTTAATATCTTGACACTTTCAATCCCCACATTACGAGGCAGAAACCTTGCTGAAGCCTGAATTCCACTGTTAATTGTATAGCTGGGCCCAGGCGATCCTTGTTGTTGTTTATTCGCTAAGTTGTATCTGATTCTTCGCAGCCCCGTGGACTCTAGCTCACCAGTCTCTTCCATCCGTGGGGTTCTCCAGGCAAGAAGGCTGGAGTGGGTTTCCATTTCCTTCTCCAGGGGATCTTGCCAACTCCGGGGTTGAACCCGTGTATCCTGCCCTGGCAGGCAGATTCTTTACCACTAAGCCACCTGGAAAGCTCAGATTGCCCTTCTGAAAAATGTGACCTACTCAGCACCACCTATAGTAACAGCACTCTGTTCACTGCTGTGGATAGATACATGGGTCTCTGTGTTCACCTGAGCTTCTGATATTCCCAAGGTCACTCAAGTGCTGAGAGAGGTGCTATTTTGAGAAGTCATATTCTCCATGGATAGGTAACTGTCACTCAAGGAGATCCAGGATACAATCCTATCCTAATGATTCATTAGCACCCCACTGACCTTCACTTGTCATGACTGTCCAGTTAAAAATCTGCCTGTGAACCTAGGACTTCTGACTCTTGTTGTTGTGAGTCACTAAGTCTTTTGTGACCACATTGACAGTAGCCCACCAGGCTCCTCTGTCCATGGGATTTCCAGGCAAGAATATTGGAACAAGCTGTCATTTCCTACTCTAAGGACTTCTGGTATTCCCACATCAAAGCTGCAAACACCTACAACACCTCTCCCACAGTCTCAGTGTCTCCAGGGTTTTTATAAGCTATCTCAGTCTCCCCCTGAAGCAACCTAGGAATGATTGCTCTGAAGTCTATCTTCCACTTCTCTGTTTCAGAATAAGAGTATAAATGTACGGTAGTTACTGGCTTTGGGACTGTCAATGCTAGAATTAGCAAAAAAGAAAAAAAAAAGTTGCAACCTCATTTTTTTTTCTTTACATATTTTGAATACTTGCATTCAGGTTCAAGGAAAGACCTGAGGCAAGACTCACCTAGAAATTTCTATAGCTTGCCACAGCCTCTCTATGAACCCCTGTACCATATATTTTTAAGTTGACTCAATGAACAACTGATAGACACTGAATGACGGTTGTGGAATCCAGAGACTAAAAATGCAGGTTTAATCACTGTGAAGAAAGAAATTGGCAACTGACAGAAAAGAGTGTGACTGTTCATAGCAGCCAAAAAACCTCAGAAATAGAGTCTTCATGATTTAGTATGCCAACAGTTAACTATCACTTAACCTCTGGAACTGAGATATCAGAAAAATCAAGGAGGAAAATAAATAATTTAAAGAAACATAGTTTGCTTTATATTAAAACTTGTGGGAAAGAAAAGATCTTCCAAACCAGGAAATAAAGTATTGGCTTTCCATACAGTAAAGAAGGAAAAAGCTCAGTCTAGGCAGCAGGCTTGAGTTGTGGGCTGAACCTGCTTGAAAGAAGGATGCCCTGGTACTTCCCTGGTGGTCCAATGGTTAAGAATCTGCTTGCCAATTGCAGGGAATACGGTTTGATCCCTGCTCTGGAAACTAAGATCCCACGTGCCTCAGGGCAACTAAGCCCACGAGCCACAGGTGCTGAAGCCCACGCACTCCAGAGCCTATGGTCCATGGGTCCATGACAAGAGAAGTGAAAGGCCTGCACACCACAACTAGAAAGTAGCTCCTGCTCACTGCAACTAAAGAAAGTCTGTGCAGCAACGAAGACCCAGTGCAGCCAATAAATAAATAAATTACAACTGCATCAAGAAAGAAAGAAAGAACAAGTTCTCAACAGAGAAGAGTGAATAGAAGCCCCGGAGGGAGAAAGAATTGTCATGAATATAACTTGTTGGGAGTTTGGCTACACTGAAGTAAAACAAGTTACTCAGCCTTTCTAAAACTTTAGATCTGAGGGAAGCAAAGGTTAGGAAAGGAATAAGTGGCAGAGCTCACACCACCTCTCACCAAGAACCTGAGGGTCCAGCATTTGGAACAAGAGCAATGTCTGGGAACAAATGGAGAGAGAAGACACTTTGGTACCTAGTTAAGGTACTGGGTCGGGAAGATCCCCTAGAGGAAGGCATGGCAACCCACTCTAGTGAACCCCATGGACAGAGGAGCCTGGCAGGCTACATACAGTCCATGGGTTCACAAAGAGTCAGACACAACTCAGCAATTAAGCACAGCTCAAGAAATTGTATATTCCTATTCCTCTTTAAAGAGGTGGAGGTGTGACTTATTCAGTTAGACTATAGTTTCTCCAGGAAAAAAGAAACTGTCCTTACATGGGGCAGGGGCTCAAATTATTTTTAAGTGTCACAACAAATTTCAAGCATGTTACATTGCTAATGGGTTATTATCCCCATTGTTCAACTCTCTGATGAGCTTGTTTAAATAAGGAAGCTGCATCTAACTTGAAATGAGAGATAGAATCATGAATAAACCTCAGTCTAGTATATACCCTGTGGCTTGGTGGTTATGTGATGTTCAGAAGAAATCTATGCCAGACATTTCTGGAGCAACAAGAAGACTGGTTTGCAATTGTCTAAAGAAGCTGAACCACCCATTCCTCCCTGTCAGGTGGAAGGTAACAAAGAAGCAGGGGTAATAAGGGCATAAACAGATGTATTTCTCTGGTACCTAGGCTCTTTCTCTAAAGCAAGTAGCCACATCATCAGGATGCCCACAGAACTGACTTTGAGGTCCATTAAGTTAGCAAGGGAAAGAAGTAAATTAGAGGAAATATGGTCGCTTAGAAGAAATCCAAGGTGTCCCTCCACTGTTCTTTACTTCCAAAAACTACTGTGAAGGTTAGAGTATAGGATAACATATTAGCTATGTTCGTGGTTAGAGCAAAGTATTGGCACAATCATATCTCTACAATGTGGTCAAACACTGGAGATTAAAACATTTGTCTTCAGCTTCTTCTGTCATCACATCTTTGCAAATAGTTTGAGGAAACCACACATGTAATTTTGGTAGATGTATACAAAAGTGTAATTTGGGGCACGGTGAGATGTACATTTTGGAAGCGTATCTGGAGCTACAGTATGAAGAGTGGATTGAACAAGAAGTGGCAAAGAGATCAATTAGCAGATGAGAGAGGAACTTCCTGTTTACTATCTTTTGTGTATGCACATATGTTAAGGATTTGTTCTAAAATTTTCTCAGCCTCTAAAATTGACCCATGTGTGTGCTCAGTCACTCAGTTGTGCCCAGCTCTTTGTGACCCCATGGACTGTAGCCCACCAGGCTCCTCTGTCCATGGAATTTTTCAGGCAGGAATACTAGAGTGGTTACCATTTTCTTCCTCCAAGGGAATCTTCCCGACCCAGGGATTGAACCCATATCTTATCTCTCCTGCAGTGGAAGGCAGATTCTTTACACCAGTGCCACCTGGGAAGCCCCAGTTTGCCCCATATTCATATATCAAATAAATGCACATAGAGGAAGATGGGTGAACAAAATTCTCACTACTCATGTATTTGTAGATTTTAACCCCCTGTTGCCCCATCTTAGGTCATCTACTTATGTGATTTGATGCAAGAGTCTCCATTCTCTGATCCCTGTAACACTTGCTGTCTCTCCCCCTTTCCCTTTCTGTCTCTATCTCTCTCAGCTTTCTCTAACCCATCTGCAATCTTTCTCTCAGATATAGAAACCAGTCCTGCACATAGAGGATGGCCATGGGGAACAGGCTTTCTTTTGGATTTCTAATATCTTTTGTAATACTGACCAAAGATTAAGTGATCTTTGGGCTAGCTACCTCTATGCTAGGTCATCAGCAATATGAGCATATTAGTTAGGATTCTCCGGATAAACATAACTAATAGGTTTATATAGAGATATACACAAGAGGACATTTATTGCAGGAACTGATTCACAAGATTATGGAGGCCAGAAAGTCCCATGATCTGCTATCTGCAAACCAGAGACCCAGGGAAGCTGATGGTGTAACTCAGAGTCCAAAGGCTTAAGCACCTGAGAAGTCAAGGGTGTCAGTTCCAGTCTGAGTCCACATGCCTGAAAATTAGGGGGTAATGGTATAAATCTGACTCCAGGTCCAAAGGTCTGAGAACAAGAAGCACCAATATCCACGGGCAAGAGAAGATGAATGTCCCAGCTCAAGCAAGGAGAGCAAATTTGCCCTGCCTCCACTTCTTTGTTCTATTCAGGCCCTCAGATTGGATGATACCTACTCATTTTATGAGGATGCTCTTCTTTACTCAGTCTACCAATTCAAATGCTAATCTCTTCCAGAAGCACCCTCACTGACACACTCAGAAAATATGTTTTACCAGCTATTTGGGCATCCTTTAGCCTAGTCAAACACATAAAATTAACCATCACAATGAGACTATTAGAACAACTCATTTACCTTCTCTGCATACATAAATTACACCTATCCTTCCTTTCGGAAAAGTTCACCTTGGATTGAATTCACTTAGAGATTGATTCCATACCCAACAAAAGTAGGAAATTAAAAACAACAATAGCGCCAATCATACTGACATATTTCTGATGTTCTTTACAAATTACACAATGTTTTCAAATAAATTATTTGTTTGCGAAAATAACCTTCTGCATTAGCATCAGTGATCAGGAAGTGGGCTCAAAGAAGTTGAATCATCTGCTTAATGAAACACAGCTGAAAATAACAAAGCTGGGATTCCAATGTCCGCTAGATGAAGCTCAGTTCTTTTCCCTCCTCCTCTGTGGATAAATGTGTAAGTATACAGTCAACTGAGCCTGCTTTATCACTTTGAAAAATAGAAAATCATTCGCTTTGTCTCACCTCCTTAATTTTTTCTAAACAGTTTCATTAGCAAGCACTCCACTTTGAAGAATTTTCCAGGCTGCCAAAGCTTGCTACTCCTCAGTATTCATACAACACTATGATTTTCCTGTAAAACTGAATAATCTCTGTATTTAGTGTGCTCACCCATGCTGAGTCAAAGAGAAAGGGGTGTCTTTCAATGTGTCAACATGGCTATAATTCTCTTAGGTCGTGGCTATTTAAAACTTCACATCTATAAATTGACTACTGTACCACTGTCTCCAGGGGTTCTTTCAGTTAAAAAATTTTAATTTTAATTTTCATATCCAGCATCGAAATTGAGAAAGAGGTGGGTCATGTCCATCATCTGACTGCAGCTATAAAATGAGTTGATACCCTGGAAATTTCACATTCTTTGACATTTTGTTTCCTACAGAAAATATTTCTAAAAACTGTACTTGCCCAAAACTTCTTTCTAGAAACAACCATACCATCCAGGGATAGAAGGGGAGGTGTGGAGGGGTGGGGGGGC
>NW_024070190.1:21285000-21407586 GCF_014754425.2 Oryx dammah | reverse complement strand
TCTAAGGACTGCAGCCCTCCAGGCTTCTCTGTCCATCAGGATTCTCCAGGCAAGAATACTGGAGTGGGTTGCCATGCCCTCCTCCAGGGGATCTTCCTGACTCAGGGATTGAAGCCGTGCCTCTTATGTCTCCTGCACTGGCAGGTGGGTTCTCTACCACCAGTGCCACCTGGGAAGCCCAGGGAGAGAAGCTCATGTTATGCATCAAGTCCCATCTTCAGTCAAACAAAATAGCTGGGAACATTTGAACTTTTCTTTACTCTTGTCTTGTTCACTAGGTTTTTAAACTAAACCATGTGTCTGGTCTTGGGATTTGGATTCCACAATGACTCTTTTTTATTTTTATTTTTTTGGCTGCATCTGGTCTAGTTCTCGTCTAGTTCTCTGACCAGGGATCAAATCCTTGCTCCCTGCATTGAGAGTATGGAGTCTTAACCACTGGATTGACAGGGAAGTTACATTGAAGGAGGAAACAGACAGAACAGGCTCCGTCTTGGACTGGACTGTGGACTTTGAGCTATATGCCCAGTATCTATGGAAATGACATACCAACTGGAAAACCAGAGCCCCAGGATGGAAGAGCCCCAGGGCTCCTACCTAGACTCTCCTTCACCTAAAAGAATACCCTAATTATCTGTATATCCAAATAGAATCATACATTCTATTATGCTTATTGGGGTATGACCACAGGTCTACTGATAATTTTCTACTTTTAACTACCTAGGCTTAAGGCATATGAATCACGGGTTAACTTTGATTGTATCTTTCTTTTTCCTTTGTTCAGACTAGTTTCAGAGAATTTGGGGAGGTGGGTTTCAGCACGTACACTTAGGATATATAAGGTTTTCAAGTGTTATTATTTTCAGATACACCATTAGATAATGCAGTATTAGCCAAGTCTGTTAATTAAGGAAAAGTCTAGGTTAGTCACAACTGAGTAACAAAATTACATTGTTCTTCTCAGCTGAGATGCAAAACTATTCCTCCTGTAGGCAAATGTCACCTGCCGTATCAAAAAACATGAGGCCATACAGCCATCAGCTACTGCAGCCTCTCCCATCCACCTCAACTGTTTACCCTGAGAGGATGTAGGATGGTGAAAAGGGGATATTGCCCTGGATGGTGGAGGTGCATATCAAAGGAATGGTTGTATTAAGCCCAGATTCTTGCATATCCCGTACTTAGAAAAGTGCTGAATTCAATAACTGGAGATTTTTTTTTTCTTTAATTAATAGTAATCTGTTGATGTGCTGACTACCTGATTTTTGTTGCAAAAACTTCTATGTATCCTGGCTCCTCCCTCACCGCTTCAGAGCAGAACCTCAGGGCAACCTGAGAAGCTGCCTCCCAGACTTAATAAGGTCCTCACCAAGTCCCCCAAGTAAAACATAATTCTCAACTTTTTGTGCATTTTGTTGGTCGACACCCCTCACCTTTCCGTTTTGAAATTTCTCTTAGAGAGCCTACTGCAGACACAGGCAGGCAGGTACATTTGGAGCTGAGAAAGGTAAGAATGTAAGAAATGAAAACTAATTCTATGAAGACATTTTGCTTTCTGGGGCTCTCTCAGACAACCATATCAGAGATCCTGAGGAAGTCTCTGTTCCTCTCTCTCAACAAAGTACAGTAGATAAAGCAAAATCAGCTTTATCAGCTCTATATGTCACAAAAGACTCACTCTCCCAGATCTTAATTTGGCAAAGAGTGTTTGGAGGTTGTAATGCCTTAGATTAGTGAGGTAGCATATGGGGAAAAAAAAATAAAGGCCTAAAGGAGTTGATATCAATTCAAACCTATTACAGGTTTTTTTGATTATTATTATTTCTATCATTTTAAATATTCTACATATTTCTGTAGTACGTGGTTTTGGACACTGAAAGGATATATTGGGGAAGTAATGACACATGACCTACAAAATCAAAATTGAAGCCTTGATTTGGCCAAACTTATTCACACCTTCAATTTTCTTCATCAAAAGAGTGGGAAGACTATGGAGAACAGTGTGGAGATTCCTTTAAAAACTGGAAATAGAACTGCCATATGACCCAGCAATCCCACTGCTGAGCTTACACACTGAAGAAACCAGAATTGAAAGAGACATGTACCCCATTGTTTACTGCAGCACTGTTTACAATAGCTAGGACATGGAAGCAACCTAGATGTCCATCAGCAGATGAATTTATAAGAAAGTTGTGGTACATATACACAATGGAGTATTACTCAGCTATTAAAAAGAATGCATTTGAATCAGTTCTAATGAGGCGGATGAAACTGGAGCCTATTATACAGAATGAAGTAAGTCAGAAAGAAAAATACCAATACAATATATTAATGCATATATATGGAATTTAGAAAGACGGTAACAATGACACTATATGTGAGACAGCAAAAGAGACACAGATATAAAGAACAGACTTTTGGACTCTGGGAGAAGCTGAGGATGGGATGATTTGAGAGGACAGCATTGAAACATGTATGTTACCATATGTGAAATAGATGACCAGGCCAGTTCAATGCATGAAACAGGGCACTCAAAGCCAGTGCACTGGGACAACCCAGAGGGATGGGGTGGGGAGGGAGGTGGGAGGGGGTTTCAGGATGGGGGATACATGTACACCTGTGGCTGATTCATGTCAATGTATGGCAAAACTACTGCAATACTGTAAAGTAATTAGCCTCCAATTGAAATAAATAAATTGATTTTTTTAAAAAAGAGCAGGAAGAATTTTCTGGTTCTGAAGTCAATGGAGACTTACTGTTGAGACTGTCAGGAGCCCACCCTTCAAGAATCTCTCATGCTCTTAGCACTGCATGTAGGCATTTGTTACCCAGCTGCAGCAGAGGCTAAGGAAAATGGTGGATGAGACAGGACAGACCAGGTTATACTGTGCTAATTAAAAACAAACACACACAAAATCTCAGTGGCTCAAACTAACAAAAGTGGATTTCTGGGTTTTTTTTTGGGGGGGGGGTTGGTTTTGTGGGTTTTTTGGCCACATCGACTTTTGCCTGGAAAATCCCATGGACGGAGGAGCCTGGTGGGCTGCAGTCCATGGGGTCGCTAGAGTCAGACATGACTGAGCGACTTCACTTTCACTTTCACGCATTGGAGAAGGAAATGGCAACCCACTCCAGTGCTCTTGCCTGGAGAATCCCAGGGACAGGGGAGCCTGGTGGACTGCCCTCTATGGGGTCGCACAGAGTCGGACACGACTGAAGTGACTTAGCAGCAGCAGCAGCAGCAGCAGCAGCAAAACTTGAAGGATCTTAGTTCCCTGACCAGGAATTGAACCTGGACCCTTCACAGTGAAAAGGCCAAGTCTTAACCACTGGACTACCAGGAAACTCCCCAAAGGTTGATTTCTTGGTCACACTACAAAACCTTCTTGGACAGGAGGCAGGTTCTGCTTGCATCATGACACCTTCACTCAGGGATCCAGACGGAGGGAGCAGCCACCACTTGAAGCAATGCATTTCCCAATCACCATGAGGGAAGGAGAACTGTGGGCCTGTGCTCTAGCTGCTAATACTTCCCTGGGGAAGTGACAAGTACCAGCTACGCTCATGTTTTATTAAGTAAATAATAGTCATTTGATCACCCCTAATGGGCAAGGAAGTACAATCCCACTTTGTGCCCATAGGGAAGACCTGAATATGTATCATTATGCTAACAATTACTGTGGGCTTCCCTGGTGGCTCAGATGGTAAAGCATCTTCCTGCAGTGTGACAGACCTGGGTTCAGTCCCTGGGTTGGGAAGATCCCCTGGAGGACTGCATGGCAACCCACTCCAGTATTCTCCCCTGGAGAATCCCCATGGACAGAAGAGCCCGGAACGCTACAGTCCGTGGGGTAGCAAAGAGTCAGATATGACTGAGCACACTAAGTACAATTACTGTAGTGGGAGGGAAAAAGGAAAGGTCAACAAATAGCCCTGAGCCTGAGCTGAGGACATTATGCCCTAGACAGAAGCGTGTGAGACAGGAAAAGGCAGCTTCTGTCTTAAGTAGGGCTCTTAGGCTTGTAGTAGAAAATCTAACAGTCATGAAAACTAATTTCCTCAAATCCCCACAGGTAGGAAGTGGCAGCACTAGCTCTCTGGTTTTCTGTGTCCACATCTGCTGCTGCACCCATGTTCTAAACTGTACCACTGAGTAATTGAAAGATTGATCTCTGCCCTCCAGGTACTACCAGTGAGGTTGGGTAAAAACTGAACAGATGATACACAAGAAATAAAGGAAACTATCAACTCAATAAAAATTAAAGTTTCAGTTGTATGATAAAAGACCTAAGAGGAGTTCAAGGAACAAGGGCTTGGTACAGCTAGGGATCAGTCCAGGAAGCCTTCCTGGAGGAGGCAGGATTCACAATCATAGAATAGATAGGATTTAAGGGAAGAAGAGAACAGAGAATCTTCTCTGAGGAGAACAAAATGAGCAGAACAGCAGGAGAAAAGGCAAAAGGAAAGGAGAAACCCTGAGGAGAATGAGGCAGCATGTCATACACAAGCTGGGAGGGCTGAGTGAGCAAGGATTACTCGGGGGCGGAGGGGGGAATGAGCCTGCCTTGTTCGAAAGTAGATGGGGAACCTAAAGGGCTCCTGTGCAGTGTACAGTATGCTGAGGTGGGTTTTTAAGGAAGTTGTCTAACACCTAGATGATCTGGGAGATGGGCAAGAAAGAGTTTCAAGGATCTCCCACTTCAGTCAGTCAGTTCTGTCATCCAGTCATGTGCGACTCTTTGCAACCCCATGGACTGCAGCACACCAGGCTTCCCTGTCCATCACCAACTCCCAGAGCCTACTCAAACTCACGTCCATTGAGTCGGTGATGCCATCCATCCATCTCATCCTCTGTCGTGCCCTTCTCTTCCTGCCTTCAATCTTTCCCAGCATCAGGGTCTTTTCCAATGAGTCAGTTCTTCGCATCAGGTGGCCAAAGTTTTGAAGTTTCAGCTTCAACATCAATCCTTCCAATGAATATTCAGGACTGATTTCCTTTAGGATGAACTGGTTAGATCTCCTTGCTGTCTAAGGGACTCTCAAGAGTCTTCTCCAACACCACAGCCCAAAAGCATCAATTCTTTGGTGCTCAGCTTTCTTTATAGTCCAACTCTCACATCCATACATGACTAACAGAAAAACCATAGCTTTGACTAGATGGAGCTTTGTTGGCAAAATAATGCCTCTGCTTTTTAATATGCTGTCTAAGTTGGTCATAGCTTGTCTTCCAAGGAGCAGGCGTCTTTTAATTTCATGGCTGCAGTCACCAACTGTGAGACTGTTAATGATCTGATAACACACAGATTTGGACCGGCCTTTAAGATGTCAGAATTCATCAGATCAATAGTACTTTCGGTGTTGATTTTAGCTCACCAACACGGTTTGACGCTCATTCTAGCAACAGAGTGTGTGAGCCACATCCAGGAACGGCCCCTCCCTTGCTCTCCCAGGTGAGCAGGAGTTAGCTAGTGGAGGACCCTCCTTTGGTAGAGGGGTCAGGCAGAGGCAGCTACTCAGAAAATCCTTGCATCAGAGAGATGAAGAAGTCATGACCCCTGCGATGCTGCGCTCACTGTCTAGCAAGCCTGAGGGTGACCTCTCTGAGCCAACAAAATGGATCAACTCCGGGCCTGTCATTATCTCTCTGAACCTGAAAATAAGCTTCAATTCAGACACAAAGTTCCAGCTCCCTGCCATTAACTCTAAATCGCATAGCTTTGCTAAAGCCAAGAAATCTTACACGCATCCTTGGGAGAATTTAATTGCCTACTTATTGCTATTACGGAGATTAATGAGGGCAAGCCTGCTCCCAGCTATGCCTCGTAAAAGGAGTGGGCAGCCACCTTTTAGAATGCGAGAGCCAGAGCCCTGAGCCATTGCCCAGCCAAGCACCAATACATTACCTCCCCTACCAACACACACACACAAACGTGCAACACACTGACTTTCAGGGCCCTTGTGCACCCACGGCACTAAGACAGGGCCTTTCTCCCTTCCTCCCCTCCTTCCCTAGGCCCTCCAGGCCAAGCCAGCTCAATGGACTGTTCCATTATCAGCCTCTAAGAAGTCCAGTCACTGAAGCAACTGGAGGTGACGGAGGGTCAGGCCATTTCAGCCAAGGTGAAATGGCAAAGCTGGGCTGGGACTCATTCAGATTCAATTTATACTCTGCTTCCTTCTGATTTAATGGCACTTTTACTTTCATGGCCCTGGGAAAGCATCTTTGTCAAAATACACATCATAGCATTAGACCTGCGGAGGAGGTACTTTACAACACTCTCCCCTGTGCAGGCATAAACGGCAGAGGCGTGACATAACTCCTATTTATCTGTGGGTGACTGGCTCCCACTGTAAGGCAGAAAAGATCTTGCTGCTTCCATTAAGAAGCTTTCTTTTCCTGAGGCTTGTAATTAGCTAAATGCTCTTAAACTCTGCTATAGAAACAGCTGGTATATTTCCAGGTGATGGTCCAACACTTTACTTGGAGGGATCCTTGCCTTTCTAGATGTTAATCACAGTCTGGAAAAAAATATAGCAAAACAGCAAGTAAATAACCAAGTTGGAGACTCAGACAGGAGGCGATTTGTAGCAGGAGCATGTGCTAGGGGATGGAGAGAAGTGGCAGCAAGGTCCAGTTTCTGAATGTGGCCAGCCCGCCGAGGAAGAATGAAGGCTGAGGAAAGTTGGCTGGCACCAAAGTGAGCCCAGATGGCTGAGGTCAGGGCCACATGAAGACCCTGAGAAAATGGAATATTATGGTTCATTCCTCATAGGCAAGTCAAAAGAAAATTTATTTTTCAAAATGACATTATAGGATGAAAGAAAAGAGCTTTTTCTAGATTTTCTAATTGTAAAATTATGGGTAAGTTAAAATTGTATTGCCCCCCCCCTTTTCTGGCAGAGGGGGCACTCCTCCTTCGTCCTGAGCATATGCTTGGTCAGCCTCTTAGGTGCCGCTACTATATTAGACCCCATGTAGCTTTCTTGTTACTGAGGTCAGGAATGCCATCAAGAGCTTGAAGCCCACCACAGGAAATTTGAACAGTGTGTGGTGATTTGCTCAAGGTAGGAAACTGTTGTTTTATGATGACCCCCAGTCATACTGTGGGGCAATGTTTGAGATACCCTACAGTCCCACACCTTATGCTCAAATGTCACCTCACCAGATAGGTCTTCTCTAACAAATAAATCTCTCGCAAGAAGAGTTCCTCCATCCCAGTTATTCTCTACCATGATTCACTTTCCTTTATAACACTTATCTAAACATAATATTATTTTGCCACACTAATAAAATGTGTCTCCACTTACCACATGAGAGTCTATGGTAGGCTGAATAAATGTCAGTTGAAGATGATCATGCCTTCATCCTTGAAACCTGTGAATAGGTTACCTTATATGTGTGCAATGGCACCCCACTCCAGTAGAATCCCATGGACGGAGGAGCCTGGTGGGCTGCAGTCCAAGGGGTTGTAAGAGTCGGACATGACTAAGTGACTTCACATTCACTTTTCACTTTCATGCATTGGAGAAGGAAATGGCAACCCACTCTAGTGTTTGTGCCTGGAGAGTCCCAGGGACTAGGGAGCCTGTGGACTGCCATCTATGGGGTCGCACAGAATCAGACACAACTGAAGCGACTTAGCAGCAGCAGCATATGTCAAATGGACGTTGCAGATGTGAATAAATTAAGGACCATATGGGGGTATTATCCTGGCCAGGTGGATAAGATGAAATTACAAGGGTCTGTATAAGAAAGAGGCAGGAGATGAGTCAATAGAAGATGATGTGATGATGAATGCAGAATAAGAAAAGGCCATGTGATGTGGGGCCATGAGTCAAAGAATGTAGGTGGCCTCTAGAAGCTAGAAGAAACAAAGAATGGATTTCCCTAGAGCTTCCAGAAGGAGCCAGTCCTGCCAACATTTAGGTTTTCGCCCTGGAAGACTCATTTTGGGCTTTCCAGATTGGACAATGGCAAGGAATCTGCCTGCCAATGCAAGAGATGCAAGAGACACAGTTTCGATCCCTGTGTCAGGAAGATCCCCTGGAGCAGGAAATGGCACCCTGTTCTTGCCTGGAGAATCCCCTGGACAGAGGAGCCTAGTGGGCTACAATCCATGTGATCAAAAAGAGTTGGGCATGACTGAGTGACTGAGCACACAAGACTCATTTTGGATGTTGACTGTAAAACTGTAAGGTGACAGAATTATTTTAAGACTGTGGTAATTTGTTATAGCAGCAACAGGGTCTACTAACACAGAGCCTACAGTGCATTTCCAGCTCTTGGACCAATTCCTGGCAAAGAGTAGGGGATAAATGCACACTGTTGAATGAAGAATAGCTGAATGAATGTATTACTCACCTTCAAGGTGAAACTATAAGATTTTTGAAGGCAGGATTCAGGACTGCTGCTGCTGCTAAGTCACTTCAGTCGTGTCCGACTCTGCGCAACCCCATAGACAGAAGCCCACCAGGCTCCCCTGTCCCTGGGATTCTCCAGGCAAGAGCACTGGAGTGGGTTGCCATTTCCTTCTCCAATGCATGAAAGTGAAAAGTGAAAGTGAAGTCACTCGGTTGAGTCCAACCCTTCGCAACCCCACAGACTGCAGCCTACCAGGCTCCTCCGTCCATGGGATTTTCCAGGCAAGAGCACTGGAGTGGGTTGCCATTGCCTTCTCCAGATTCAGGACATGGCCAGCTTTATTTTCTCTTTGGTACTTTAAAAAGTAATCATTCAAGAAAAAAATGTATTTGATTTAATAAAGAAGAGATTCAAAATAGTGTCTACAATTGCATTCAGACATCAATTCACAGAGCACCTGCTGCATACCTTGTACTTGAGTAAGGGTAAAGAATGAAGAACAGAAAGATCTGTCATAGTGCTGAGTTCCTCACAGCTTAGTCAGCAAGGGAGAGATGGGAACCAGAAGTCTAAACTGTGAGAAGTGAGAGCTGACCTTAACTGAGCACCTGCTATGTGACAGGCCCAGTGTGTGTGCACTCAATCAGCCGAAGGCCTGGGTAGAACAAAAGACTGACCTCCCCTGCAGAAGAATGAATTCTGTCAGAATACAGCCTTCAGACTTCAACTGCAGCACTAGCTCCTTTCTGGGTGTCCAGTCTGCCTGCTCACTTTACACATTTTGGACTCAATAGCCTTCATAGTTGCAGAAAACTTTACACACACACACACTCTAGTGGTTCTCTTTCTTCAGAAAACACTAATACAAACACATAATATAATGCCTGCTCCCCAGGTGACTCAGTGATAAAGAATCTGCCTTCCAAGAAGGAAACACGGGTTAGATCCCTGCATCAGGAAGATCCCCTGGTGAAGAAAATGGCAACCCACTCGAATATTCTTGCCTAGGAAATCCCATGAACAGACTATCCTGGTGGGCTATATAGTCCATGGGGTCACAAAAGAGGCTGACATAACGTAGTGACTAAACAACAAATATAATGCCTAGCCATGTCATAAGTACTCACTGACTTGTATTTTATTCAATGTCCACCCATAACTTTTTCAGGTATGATGTCCCCAGTACACACAAGAAGAAACAGAAGATTACAGAGATTAAACATCTTGCCTTATGCCATACACATAGCAAATGCCAGAAGCACAATTCACCAGCCACTTAAGCCTGGATTCTCCATCTACAATGAAGCTCCCACTCTGCTTTAAAAGTTGGCCAGGAAATATGTTAAGGGAATTTAAGATTCTTTTAAAAGACATAAACTAAGACATCATGCATCTTTTTGAAATAATGCATGTGAAGATAGTAAAGCAAATCCTTAAAGTACTGGAAAAAGAGACTATCAATGTATGATTTTATACCCAGCAAAATTTATCTTTTAAAAATAAAAGCAAAATTAATTTTTTCAGACATCCAAAATCTGAATAAGTTCATCACCAGCAGACCTACAAAAACATTTTTAAAGTTCTTTGGGCAGAAGGAAAATAATATCAGATAATAAAAGAATTTACATAAAGAAAGAACAACAGATATGATAACTGAAGTAGTATTAATAAATATATTAGCTTTTCTTGTTGTTTAAATATCTTTAAGAGATAAGTGACAACTGTTTAAATAAAAATAATGTAGTATGGGGCTTATAACAATTATAAAAGTAAGGCATATGAAAACAATACAATGTAAACACTTAGATCAATGAAATAGACAGGAGGTCCATAAGTGGACCCACACGTACATGAACAACTGGTTTTCAACAATTGCAAAAGCAATTCACTGAAGAAGGGACAGATTGTCATTTCAACAAATGGTGCTTAAACAATAGGCTATCCATACCTTAGAAAGTGAATTTTAATTCCTTCAATAGTACCATATGCAAAAACCAATTTAAAATAGGTCACAGACCTAAATGCACAAACTAAAACTATAAAACTTCTCGAAGTCAACATAGAACATCTTTGGACCTTAGCCTAGGATAGTATTTCTCAGATACACTACCAAAAGTGTGATCCAGAAAAGAAGTGTACAGAAAAGCACTGTATAGCAGAACTGAGACTACTGTCCTTGAGAGACCTGCTTGCAAGTCTTTTTTGTTGCAAGACTGGCCCTTGACTAGGGTCTGGGAACTTAGACTGGAGGCAGATTCCACCATTCTTAACTGATAAGAGTACCCAGTGAGCCTAAAATATTTTTACAAACAGCATGGCTTATGCTTAACACATGCATTCTTAAGACAGTCTGGCATTTTGGGTACATCCTAGGAAGAAGATGCCTGCATGACTGGCCCCGAGGCATTCAGTCTCTAGGAAGCTTCCCTGATAGAGAGCAGTTGGTTTCCTTGGGACGGTATCCTATGTGCCTTTCTCTTTGCTGATGTTGCTTTGTATCTTTTGCTGTTACAAATTTTAGCCATGAGTATAATTACAGGTCATGTCCATAAGTTCTCCTAACAAAGACCAAAACTGAGGGTCCCTGGTCTGGTAAAAATCCCTGACATAAAAACAAATTAATAAATTGAACATCAGACTGAAAACTTCTATTAGTCAAGTATACTATTAAAGACAAGCCAGAGAATGAGACCAAACATTTATAAAGCCTATATCTGATAAAAAGACTCTTACTGATAAAATAAGAACTCTCAAGACTCAATAACAAATCAGTTTAAAAATGAATTTAAAAAACATGAATAAACATTTTACCAAGGAAGATATACAAATGGTAAATAAGCATTTGAGAAGATGCTAAACATCATTAATGATTAATCTTCTTAAGGGAATGTAAATTTTTACCAAAAGAGATATCACTACACACATCTTAGACTGGCAAAAGCAAACTAATTATACTAAGTGTTAGATAGCATGTGGAGGAATTGCTACTCTCATACATTACCGCTGGGAATGCAAAATGATACAAGCACTTTGCATAATTGTTCAGCAGTTTCTTAAAAAGTTAAATATATACCAACCATATCTTCTATCCATCCCACTCCTATGTATTTATCCAAAACAAATAAAAGCAAATATCCATCCATACAAGTGGTTGTGCACAAATGCTCATGGCAGGTTCCCATCCCCCCGCCCCAAGCCCTGGCCATGGCTACAAACAAGAAGCAATCCAAACACACATCAACAGGTGAATGCAGAAAAATGTATATCCATACAATGGAAATATTACCCAGTAATAAAGAGGAATAAGCTACCAGTACATGCTCAACATAGATTTAACTCAAAATAGTCATGTTGAGTGAAATGAGACAGACCCAAACAGGGTAAATACAGTATGGCTCCAACTGTATAAAGTCAAGGAAATGTGAACTAATGTATGGTTACAGAAAGATCAGTGGTTGCCTGAGCCAAAGGTGACAGATGTAAGAAGAAAGGATGAAAAAAGGAGAAAAATAAAACTTTTAGGGTGATTATCCTGATCGTGGTAATTATTTCACAGGTACACGTGAAACAATTACTTCCTGTAGCAAAATTTATGAACTGGGCACTTCAAATATGTACAGTATTGATGTTGTTTAGTTGCTAAGTTATATCCAACTCTTTGTGACCCCATGTACTGTAGCCCACCAGGCTCCTCTGTCCATGGGATTTCCTAGGCAAGAATACTGGAGTGGGTTGCCATTTTTTTCTCCAGGGGACCTTCCTGACCCAGGGATGGAATCTGAATCTCCAGTATTGGCAGGCAGGTTCTTTACCACTGAGCCATCTGGGAAGCCAGTGTATGGTATATTGAATGTCAATTATGTTTTAATAAAGCTATTTTTATAAAGCACAAACATATGTGCAACATATTTACACTGACTATAAGACAATTACAATTTTACTTAAACATTAAGGTAGTATTCATTGCTGATGGTACAGTCTCATAACAGGATACAAGCCCAAACATTGTATCCTTTTCACTTTATACAGTGTGTCTCTGTGACTGTAAGTATAAACTCCAAAACAAAACTTGAACTCCTTCACAAATGTGAGATTCCTTCCCAGATGGATTTCCTAACCAGACACACAACCCCACCCTACCTGCCCTACACATTGTGGTTTGTGGAAGAAACTCTCTCATGACCGGATCCATAACCTCTGTTCCTTACCCTTGCTTCAAAGTTCTCTCCAGACCATGCCAAAAGGTCTTTATCTACTGAATTTCTACTTCATCAAAGCTTTATGGGAAACCCAGTGAAGGAGTCTAGACTGACTTTTATGGAAGCTGTGCCCTAGTTAGAAATAAAAAAACCAAAACATAGAAAATGCAAAAACAACAACAAAAAGTACAAATGATGATGCTGGATAAAGTACCAAGCTCTAGCAAGTAACATTTGGTACAATTACTGATGCCCTTGATGACACTCTGAGGTGACAAATGACCCTTTTGCCTGCTAAATGTTAAAAATCACCAAAGAGGATAATAAAAGGCAATGGGGGTGTGGGACTATTAGGCTGACCTAAATGGCAGTGAACATAAAGAAAAAAGCTGATACTGAGAAGTCTATAATAGTAAAATAATGAGACTGGCTTACCTTGCCTTTTCAAAGACATTCATGGAGCACCACTCTTGCTAACATTTCTGCAATAAAATAATACTTTTTTTTTTTCCTTCAGAAAGAACATCTAAAACCTGAAATGAAAAATCTGTCAAGCATGTGGCTGTGCCATGGAGGATGATCCACTGGGGAATGGAAGAGCTGGCACGCTGAGAGAGGCATGCAGTTTATGCAGTCCTAAAGCTTAATTTTTGCTGTCCTCCTTTAAAAGGAACTTGGAAAGAAAATAAGCAGAAACTGGCTCTAATATTCCAGAAAAGAACATTTTTCGTGAACTTCCAACTTAACAGAAAAAGCTAAATATTTTCAGTTACTGCATCAAACTTTTTCAAAGTTTGCTTTCATTAATCCTGTAAAAATACTACTTTCTTTTCTTTCCTTCCTTTCTCACAGTTTCTTTTTATCTTTTTTTTTTTTTTTTTTGGTGGGGGGGCTGCTCTGGGTCTTCACCGCAGTGCTCGCCCTTTCTGTAGTTGCAGCGTGTGGGCGTAGTTGTCCCCCAGTATGTGGGATCTTAATTCCCTGACCAGGGACTGAAGAAGCATCCTCTGTATTGGAAGGCAGATTCTTAACCACTGGACCACCAGGGAAGTCCCCAGTTTCTATCTTTTGATTGAAATATATTCCTCTCCCAACAAAGAAACATCACTCACGTCAACTAATCTTTCTCAAAGGCACTCCCAAGATTCTTAAATAAAGAAATCATGGGGTGAATGCGGCTCCCTTATATCTGAAACAAAGGCACAATACTAGAGAGGGGGCTTCACTAACAACCATGCACCTTTTTATCGTCTATATGACGTAACTTGGGCAGGATGGATTCCATGTCCTTCTCAGACTATACCTGCTTCCAACCTCCTTCCCATCCCTATTCCCACGTGACTCCCACCTTCAAACCCACCCTACTCCTATCTCTAGAACCAGTTAGGATCCTAAATTTAAAAGATTTAAGATGTTACATTGTCTGTAAGAAAGACTGGAAATAATCTAAATGCCTATCTAGAAGGAAATAATTGAATGTGTTATGTTACAACTATACTATGGGCTACAAAACAACTATTAAAATAATGGGTAGATGTATATTTACTGATCTATACTTATTGTTAAGTTGTTCGTAGCATATTGTAAAGTAATAAAGCAAAGCTGCTCACCAAAACGCATAGATACATAGAAATATCTTTATAAATTTATTTTTAAAAAACTTCCAAAAAGGAATAAACCCTATTTTGGGTAGGATGGAAATTGTACAGGAGAATGATAATTTTTTTACCTTATATAATTTTGAAGTATTTGGAGTATAGTTATTTCTACTTCTTTGTATTTGGGTTTTTTTTTTCCCATCAAAAAGGTTTAAATGAATAAACTAATAGTACATGTTTTCTCTTTATTGTTTTCATTGTTTATTGTTGACTAACCTACTAAGTATACCATGCGGACAGAAACCACGTGTGCACTGGTCACTGTTGTGTCCCTCATACCTGGAACAGTATACGGAACGTTGAAAACAGTCAATGAATACTCCTTGAATAGATGGGTTAGTTAAATAGATGCAGTGCCATCATACTCTGGTCTGATAGCCTTGATCTAACTGGGCTCTGCCTGGTTCCCATGACCAAGCACCCCCTGTACCCCATCACCATAACTGTGTCCCCACCTCACTCCCTTGCATTTAGCATTTTTGTCTGCTCCTTTTCTTGACGGCCCAGCCCCCGAAGCACTGGCCTTGCTCTTGCTGTCCCCACTACTAGGGCATAAAGCCCTCCCTCCTGATCCTCACTGAGAAGCAAGAACCCTTTCCACTGTCTACTCACAGTCAGAGAGAGTCAGCCCTGCCTGAGACTACCCATGGGTTTGTCTGTATTCCCCATAAGATCCTCAAGTCACTTTTATACTGACTCTTTGACTACTTTCCCCTTGGATACCTTCGTCTGTTTGTTAGATTGGACACCCTCCCAGCTGCCAAGTCTGGATCTGTTTTCAGAGGTCCTCCACAATGGTCAAGTCTGATTCCAAGTTCTGATCCCCCCAGTCGAACTCAACCCTACTGCAACAAATGAAGTGATCTGTAACTAGACTAACAACTGATAGCCATAGACATTTTCCAAACACTGAGGTTAAACCTAACCTTTCCAGTTTCCTTTATATAATGCAAGCACTTTCAGGAAGGGAAATATATTTTTCTTCATATTTTCCATCCAACTTGTTTACATGACATGAAAACACGTCATTATATAGTAGTCTACAAAGACCTTTGCTATCTTCTAGTCCTTCTCTGGGGTTCTTCCTTCCTCAAACGTCTTTTTCCCTTTGACTTTCTGTTTGTAAATAGAAATCTGTGAGATCGCACTTTTGGTTCTAGTTACCTAAGAGACTCCATAGAGTCAATGGGTTCATCTTTAATCCTTTGCAAACTAAATAACCATGACTGCCGGGAGCCGCCATGGGAGATCCCACCCGTGACAAAGTCATGTGGAAGAGAACTGTTAAGCAAGGCTTCAGAACTCAAGGAGCTCCCTAGGCTTTCTCGAGCATCTATCCCAAAACCAGAATCTGTCTGTTTTACTGTTTCATGACTTTCACCAACTCCTCTGACATCAACAGGGGGCTAACCCTGACCACTCTTCTCTGGAGAAAATCAACTTAGGGCTATAGCTAATAAGTCTCCTTGACATGAGAGGAATATTTCAAATCAAACCCCCTCTGTTAGCATTCTAGCTTGCTCGGCAGATATATCCAGACCCTTATAGCTACGCATGTGATTATTTACAGCCTCCCAACTGTGAGATGCACGGAAAGCCTAAAACATAGAGTCTTTGAAAGAGTTAAAAGTTATTAGAGTAGTGCTAGTGCTGATGTAGGATTTCATTATTGGGCCAATGCTTGTTGCTAAATTCCCATATCTCTTATCCACTGTGCACCTGGGAATGCATTAGTTAACATAGTGAGAATGCTAGAAAAACAAGTGTAGCCTTGAATTTAACCATATCAAACTTTTGAGCTAATTGGTTCTTTCTTATAACTCATTGCACCTTTGCTCTGTGAAAAACGTAACTCTGTTTGGCATTTTCTGAGGCTGACATAGATTAGAAATATAAAGAAAAAACACTTTGAGGGAAAACAAGTTTTTTGGTTGAGCAGCCTTTATCAAAAGAGGGTCATAAAATGTTCACAGGCCTCCAAGGCCACAAGATACTGTACACAACATCTTTTGTGGAAAAGGTATGCAGAAAAATCATGGTTTCGATAAAGGCAATACTGCTGGAATGTTGGGCTGACTCTGTATGACCTTGCATCTTTCATTTCCTCTATGTACAAAAAAGGTATATAAGTACCATTTAAAAATAAAGCTATGGATCTCGCACATCAAAGCAGCTTGATCTCCTCGTGTCAATCATTTTCCTCCTCTTACTCTCTCTTTCAGGCTAGTTCCCATCTGGAGTACAGGGATCCGCCATGTCTACTTATTTGCCTGGGTTTCTAAGACCTGAACGGGAAGGCGCCCTGCGCCTTCACTCCCCTGGGAGACCGGGAGGGCACCTGTGGCCTCACGTAGATGGTCCAAGTCTCTTGAGACTTTACTGATTTTCTGTATAAACCAAGGAACTCCAGCCTCTTTTGTTCTCTCCTCTAGTTTCTTATCTACAACATTCTTATCTATCTCTCTCTCAATCAATCGCCGACGCCGTTTCTCCCTCGGGTTTCCCTGGATCCTGCGGGGGCTGGACCCCAGCACATGACAATCAAAGTGCATTATTAAAAAGGTTGTGACCCTAGTAAAGATCCAGAATATGTTATCGAAGATTAAAGAGCTGAGTCATTTGAGGATGTACTGTAGTTGGTAAGATCCTGCCCTAAACTATTTTGCCTATTACATTTTTTATTTAGTGAGAGGCAGCTGTTATTTACTAGGAAATTTATACATTAAAAAATCAAGCAATATGAAAACATACAATGGGGAAAAGGTAGTCTCTTAAACAAATGGTGCTGGGAAAACTGAACACTTACTTGCAAAAGAATCAAACTGAACTTTCTTATACCACATATAAAAATAAACTCAAAGTGGATTAAAGACTTAAATGTAAGACCTGAAACCATAACAATTCTAAAAGAAAACATAGACATTATGGGTTTTGTCATTGGTTCTAGCCATGTTTTTTTGGATACATCTCCTCAGGAAAGGGGAACACAAGCAAAGATAAACAAGTGAGACTACATCAAACCAAAAAGCTTTTGTACAGCAAAGGGAACTACCAACAAAATGAAAAGCTGCCTACTGAGTGGCAAAGGATTTTTGCAAACAATACATGTGATATGGGGTTAATATTCAAAATATATGAACTCATACAATTCAATATCAAAAAACCGCAAACCACCTAATTTTACAATGGGCAAAGAACCTGGAGAGACATTTTTCCAAAGACAATGTACAGATGGTAAACAGACACATGAAAAAAATGCTCACTATCACTAATCATCAGGGAAATGCAAATCAAAACCACAATAAGCTATGACCTCATAGCTGTTAGAATGCTTATCATCAAAAAGACAAGAAATAACAAGTGTTTTGTGAGAATGTGGAGAAAAGGAAACCCTTGTGCACTGTTGGTGGGAATGTAAATTGGTGCAGTCATTACATAAAACACTGTGAAGGCTGCTCAAAAAATTTCAAAATAGAACCAATATAAAATGTAGCAATTCCACTCCTGGGTATTTATCTAAAGAAAATGAAAACACGAATTAGGAGAGAGATATGGACCACTAAATTCACTGCAACATTATTTACAATAGCCAATATATGGAAGGAACCTACGTGTTGATAAATAGATGAATGGATAAAGAAGATGTAATACATCCATGCAATGGAATATTACTCGGCCATAAAAAGAATGAAACCTTGCCATTTAGGACAACATGGATAGACCTAGAGAGCATTACACTGAGTAAAATAGGTTAGAGAAAGACAAATACTGTATGAATCCACTATCTGTGGAATCTAAAAAACAAATGAATAAGCATAACAGAACAAAAACAGAGTCATAGGTACAAAGAACAAACAGATGACTATCAGAGGGAAGAGGAGTTCAGGGTGTGAGAGAAATAAAGAAGATTAAGAGATATAAGCTTCCAATTACAAAATAAATGAGTCATGGATATGAAGTATACAGTATGGGTAATATAGTCAACAACTAGGTAATATCTTTGTATAGTTCACTTCAGTTCAGTCGCTGAGTCGTGTCCGACTCTTTGCGACCCCATGAATTGCAGCACGCCAGGCCTCCCTGTCCATCACCATCTCCCGGAGTTCACTCAGACTCACGTCCATTGAGTCTGTGATGCCATCCAGCCATCTCATCCTCTGTCGTCCCCTTCTCCTCCTGCCCCCAATCCCTCCCAGCATCAAAGTCTTTTCCAATGAGTCAACTCTTCGCATGAAGTAGCCAAAGTACTGGAGTTTCAGTTTTAGCATCATTCCTTCCAAAGAAATCCCAGGGCTGATCTCCTTCAGAATGGACCGGGAGGGCACCTGCGGCCTACGTAAATGGTGCAAGTCTCTTGTCTTGAGACTTTATTGACTCTCTGTGTAAACCAAGGAATGTCAGCCTCTTTTCTCCTCTATTTTCTCCACTACGCTATTCTTTCCTAATCTTCCTTTATATCTCTAATTAAATAAATCTCTCCTAATCGCCGACGCCTTCATCCTTCGATTACCCTGGATCCACTGGGGCTGGACCCTGGCAGCATTTGAACCTGGGCCATGCAATGAAGGAATGGAATCCTAATTAGTAGGCCACCAGGAAACTCCCTCATTTTCTTTTTTAAAATCCCTAAGAGAAATTCACAATCAGAATAACACAAGGAATATTTGGTATTTTGAGGGGCCTAGATTCTGAGTAACAATAATCCAGGCTGTTTGACATGGGTCATCAAAGGGAGAGGATACTTTCTGCCTAAGTCAAAGAATCCTACAGAATTTGGAAAGGCTTGCTCCATCTACTTCTACTGAAAAATCATAGCTCAGGCACATATCTTACAGCTGCAATGGGGAAAAGCACATTGGCCAACAGGAAGCAAATGACCCAATGAAGACCCAGAGTATTTGCTACAAATCTTGGTAAACTGGCCCCAGGCTCTTCTCAAAGGAAAAATCACACATAATAATTACTGTCTGGAAAAAGAGATCATTCAGAATGAAGCAGCAAAGAGAAAACTGCAGATGGCTGAACTTCCTTTCAGAGAAGCAGTAACTGAAGGCTATCTTCTCCAGTTATTGAAAAGAAAAGTCTCCAAAAGTCCACCTCAACAGATCATACAGATTATCACCTTCTTTGAAAGCTCCACCACTGGAGTTCTGGCCCCCCAAAATTATGTAGATTCTCATCAGTCCAGAAAAGCAACCCTTAAGGGTTGTTATGAGGTAGGTAATAGTAGCTATCAGCTTCCTTTGACCAATGATGTGCTTTATTTCACTTCTACTTATTCCCATTCATAGCTAGTCAACTCACAAGAGCTATACTCTATAAATGAGAAACTGCCTTCATATCAATGAACAATTATTCACTTTGTATCTCTTTCATTCATCACCAGTTTATGGAGTGTCTATATTCTCAGCACTGGGGTAGTTATGCTGAAATAACTGAATACAGAACTTGCATCTCTGCCCCCAATGATACTTTCCATATGTTTCTTTCGTTTTACTATAGATACCTAATTGCATGTTCAAGTCACATTGGTCAAGAAGATTCACTGACTACGAGCTATTATTTTGCAAAATATTTAAGGTCACACATGATTTAACCTTGAATAAAATAATGAAACATGAAAACTCTGAGAAAATTTCAGATTTTGGTTGCATTGACAGATTTTTCTCCCTGTATGCAAACTCGAAGAAATTTTACAGAAGAAAAATGCTGCAACTATAAGGTATTTTTAAAATCACAACTATGCCAAAATGAAATGTTATCTTCTTGCTGAGATATATTTTCTAGGGCCAACACTGCTCCTCCAGTCAAAGTCAGGAGTATAGCCCACTAAGGACCATTCAAAACCAGGCAATACTCCAATACCTTAGGAAGGGTCCCCATCCATGCCTGCCACTGAGCTCTCAAAATCTTCATTTGGCTGACTAAACCATACCAATGCTCAAGCCAATCCTACAAAATACTAGCCATTCCCATTCATAGGAAAACTCTGGTGTAAAGCAGCTGTCCTGAGTCAGGCATCCCAGACCCTTGTGAATGCTCTGAGTGATTGTACACTATCCAAGCTACAGCCTTCACGCCTTCCTCCTGGGCTCCAGCCTAGATGATTAGATTTTCCCTACAATGTGAATGAGAGTGCTACTCTCCCTATCTGTCTCTGCTCTTCAGCCACACTGGACTTCTAGATCAACAAATAAGACCCCAAGGGCCTTCCTTCTATACACTTTTGGATATGCATCCTATCCTGGTTTTCAACAAAAGGAACACTTATTGAAAGGTAACTTTCTGGTTCCCCAGAGCATCTCAGTTCCTGCTGTTACACTCTCCTGAGGTACTTCTTTTCTTTATACTTGCATAACTTGCATTCAGTATCTGACTTCCTTACAAGACCATGCATTCTATAAAAGCCAGATACCATGCCTGTCTTGATTATGTTTTTATTCAAGGCTCCTATCACAGTGCCAGTGAAATAGTGGTAGCTGCTTAATAGTTTTCTTCATGAATAAATGAATTCAAAGTTAACCAGAAAAATGAAGTCCAGTCAAAAGTACATATAAGACACGGAGAGTGTGAGAACTTGTTTTCAACTTCTGAAGAATTACATCACAGTCAGATAAAGGTCTATTCATTCTTAAGTCCAAAATTTAAAAAAAAAATCTATCAGGGTTGGATTGGGGGTGGGATAGGAGGGAGGTCCAAGGGGGAAGGGATATATGCATACATATAACTGATTCAGTTCCTTGTGCAGGAGAAATTAACATAACATTGTGAAGTTGTAAAGCAATTATATTCCAATAAAAAATAAATTAAAAATCTTACAGTTTTAAGTGATTCTCCAATCTGGCCATCTCTGTGCAATTTTGCCTTAGTAGCTAGCTAGGCTTTGTCAGGAAGATTCAAATCTATAAATGTGTGTTATAAGGAAACAGCACTGGCTGTAAAAAAAAAAAAAAAATCAACTCTCATTTCATGGCAGTGTGACCTTGAGAAAGTCATCTGATTTCTGAATTCAGTTCCTCACCTATAAAAAGATGATTCTTGAGGTCACATACATGAAAGAATTTTCTAAATTGCAAAAGGCTGGACACAAGTAAGAAACTCTTCTAATGTTGAAAATATATGAGAATTTCAAATGGAAGAACATAGAATTTTAGGACTAGAGAGCACAGACAAATTTCCCTTGTAAGCCAATGCGTAAATGACAAGGCCAGAGAGCATGAACGCAGTACCTGGGAGCTCTCCAGCAACTCTGCCCTCCAGACAGCACCATCACTCTTGCCAAAAAGGAGGCTGGATGCTGATTTTATTCAAATAGATTCAATTCCATCAGATTCCCATGATAAAAATATTTTCCCGTTTTGTCCATGAATTTGCAATGAAGTTCAACAATGCATAAAAGTTGCTGAAGCACGAACACAAACTAAAAGGATCTAGGCTTATGAGTGGGGATGGCCTCATACTTGTAATTCAACCATTGTCTTCTGAGAGGCTAAGCTGATATATTTTAATATTAAGGGAGAACGGCCCCATTAGGGAAACCTAAGAATGCAGTGTCACAGTACAGAGCAATAATCCAGCCCTGATGTAATCAAGGACATATTACTACTAACAGGAACCCTGAGAGCAGCACCTCATGCCAGACCATGCCAGGGTGGTTCAATAAAACAGAGAGCTTAAGATTCTATGTATGCAAACTCCAGGAGATAGTGAAGGGCAAGGAGGCCTGGTGTGCTGCAGTCCATGGGGCAGCAAAGAGTTGGACATGACTTAGCGACGGAACAGGATCCTACATTTTTCCATGCTTGTTTATCTTATCATTTATCACTCATTAAACTTTTTGAGATTTTACAATATGCATGTTAAAAAAAGGTATATGTAGGCACAGTTGGAAGGAGTTTCAACCTGGAGAAGGCACTACTGTGGACGCAAGGAGGCAAGCACTAGAGGAAAAGCTTAGACAGAGGCTGGTGTTGTCTGTGGTCTGGTGAGCTTGGGTTCCGAAAAGGTTGCTTCCCATCTAGAACTATGAAGGACCCAGGGACTCTCACAGTGGGAGCAAAGAGTCTATGGTTAGCCCCTATGGGTCATAGCAGATCTTAAGCTGGCCCACCAAACTATCTTTCCACTGATAACAACTTCAAAAAAAAAAAAAACGGTCTAAAAGAAGCCGCCAGTGGAAACCCAGAGGCTGCTCACTGTGAATTGCCCTCCCAGATGTTGAGAGGGACCAGAGCCAAGTTACCTGTGGATTCTCCTAATCAGAGTGCCATGTCACAGGGCCTCCCTGACTGCAGGTTCTCATTGCCTGCTAATTGCTTCCTGTATTTCTTGCTCTCCTGATGAAATTAGCTGGCAAAGAAACCCAAGATTCCCACTGGAATCTGCTAGGATCTTTGCCGTTGAAGAGACTGAAGTTTAACTTGGGCATTAATGATGTAGCTATTGCCAAATACATAAAATGAATGCAAATGGTCTACAGTCATGTATGTATAAACCCCAAAGAAATTCACTCTGCTGCCTGTATATTTCGTGAGCATTTAAAAAAAAAAAATCAGGGGAAGAAGCCATTTAGCTTTCAGAAGCAGACCCTCTAGTAATCATGGGAACTAAACTGTCAGTTTTGAGGAATGGAAATTTTGTGTAACTCCTCCAGGGTCCCCTCTGCCCCACCCAGTGTTTTGTGTGTGGCTTTAGAAGGAGGATCTTTATTGATATTCTGCATATAGTCCAGCAAGCTCTATCCAGGGCCTCCAACTTTCTACAAATTTTCCTAATGAATCCCTAGGCAAAGAAGAAGAGGTACATGATGCTCCCAGCACAGGCTTCAGATCAAACTGCTGTCTGTGGGAATAGAAATAAAACCTAATATTCCCATGTGCTATACACACTTATTTTTCTGGCTTGCCTTGGAGGATTCCACCTAGATTAGGTGACAAGAGTTTTTGAGTTTTTTGCAAGAAGCTACTTCAGCCTGACTGATGCTTTAACCATAATACAGCTTATAAGAATCAGATGGTCAAATTGAAAGCAGGCATTGGGGCTTCTTGTGACCTAGACTTCTTCTTCTATAAAGGCTCTGAGTCCCCATATTAGACTTGAATAGCAGGTGACAAAAACAGGTTGTGGGCAGGAAAGTTCTGCAAAGCCTCAGCAATTTTAACTCTCTTATTCCAGTTCACTAACACATATCAGTAAAAAGCATTTTGTCCTATTCAGCTTCTTGCCTTCATTGTCTCCATTTCATTTATCCTGTATCTATTTTCTATATTCTCCAAATTGAAATAATCTCCTCACTTGAAATTCTTCTCAACAAGGTAAAGAACTTCTTTTAAAGGAGACCAAATGAACCTAACAGGCATATATAGAACATTCCACCAAACGCAGCATAATATACACTCCTCTTGGGCGCAAATGGAACAGTTTCCAGGACAAATTACATGTTATGTCACAAAACAGCTCTTAACAAACTTAAGAAGATTGAAATCATACTAAGTATTCTGTCTGACCATAATGAGATGAAAACTAGACATCAATAACAGAAGGAAAACAACTGGAGAATTTATAAATACATCGAAATTAAATAACACATTCTTGAACAACCAATAGATCAAAGAGGAAATCAAAAAAGAAGTTATAAAATATCTTGAGGAGATTCCTTAAAAAACTGGAAATAGAACTGCCTTATGACCCAGCAATCCCACTGCTGGGCATACACGGAGGAAACCAGAATTGAAAGAGACACGTGTACCCCAATGTTCATCACAGCACTGTTTATAATAGCCAGGACATGGAAGCAACCTAGATGTCCATCAGCAGACGAATGGATAAGAAAGCTGTGATACATATACACAATGGAGTATTACTCAGCCATCAAAAAGAATACACTGAATCAGTTCTAATGAGGTGGATGAAACTGGAGCCTATTATACAGAGTGAAGTAAGCCAGAAAGAAAAACACCAATACAGTATACTAACACATATATATGGAATTTAGAAAGATGGTAATGATAACCCTGTATGTGAGACAACAAAAGAGACACAGATGTATAGAACAGTCTTTTGGACTCTGTGGGAGAGGGAGAGGGTGGGATGATTTGGGAGAATGGCATTGAGACATGTATAATATCATATAAGAAACGAATCACCAGTCCAGGTTCAATGCAGGAAACAGAATGCTTGGGGCTGGTGCACTGGGATGACCCAGAAGGATGGTGCGGGAAGGGAGGTGGGAGGGGGGTTCAGGATGGGGAACTTGTGTACCCCTGTGGTGGATTCATGTTGATGTGTGGCAAAACCAATACACTATTGTAAAGTAATTAGCCTCCAATTAAAATAAATAAATTTATATATTTTTTAAAAATCTTGACAAAAATGAAAATAAAAATACCATATACACACTAAATCATATAGGACACAGCAAAAGAAGAGAGAGACATTTATAGCTGTAAACATAAATTTAAAAAACAGAAAAATCTCAAATAGATAATCTAACTTTTCACCTCAGGTAACTAGAAAAAGAACAAACCGAGGTCAACGCTATCAGAAGGAAAGACATAATACAAATTACAGCAGAAATAAAGGAAATAGAGGATAGAAAAACAATAGAAAAAATAAATGACACTAAGAGTTGGGTTTTTCAAATATCTACAAAATTGATAAGCCCATTAACTAAGAAAAGGGAGAAAAGAAAGTAATATTTAAAAAATAAAGAGGAGAAACATTATAACTGATACTACAGAAATATGTAAGAACATAAGAGACCACTGTGAATAATTATATGCCAATGAATGGGAAAACTTAGAAGAAATGGATAAATTTCTAGAAACATTATTGTTCAGTCACTAAGTCATGTCCAACTTTTTGCAACCTCATGGACTGCAGCACGGCAGGCTCCTCAGTCCTCCACTATCTCCTGGAGTTTGCTCAAATTCATGTCCATTGAGTCCGTGATATCATTCAAACATCTCATCCTCTGTCACCCCCTTCTCCTCCTGCCCTCAATCTTTTCCAGAATCAGGGTCTTTTCCAATGAGTCAACTCTTCACATCAGGTAGAAAATACTGGAGCTTCAACTACAGCATCAGTCCTTCCAATGAATATTCAGGGTTGATTTCCTTTAGGACTGACTGGTTTGATCTCCTTGCAGTCCAAGTGACTCTCAAGAGTCTTCAGTATTACAGTTCAAAACCATCAGTTCTTCAGCGCTCAGCCTTCTTTATGGTCCAACTCTCACATCTGTACATGACTACTGGGAAAACTATAGCTTTGACTGTCTGCACTTTTGTGGGCAAAATGATGTCTCTGTTTTGTAACATGCTGTCTATGTTTGTCATAGCTTTCCTTCCAAGGAGCAAGCTTTTTTTAATGTCATGGCTGCAGTCACTGTCCACAGTGATTTTGGATCCCAAGAAGAGAAAATCTGTCACTGCTTCCACTTTTTCCCCATCTATTTGCTATGAAGTGATGGACTGGATGCCATGATCTTATTGTTTTCAATGTTGAATTTTAAGCCAGCTTTTTCACTCTCCTCTTTCATTCTCATCAGGGGGCTCTTTAGTTCCTCTTCACTTTCTTTTTAGAGTGGTATCACCTGTATGTCTGAGGTTATTGATATTTCTCCCTGAAATCTTGATCCCAGCTTGTGATTCCTCTAGCCTGGCATTTCACATGATGTACTCTGCAAATAAGTTAAATAAGCAGGGTGACAATATACAGCCTTGACGTACTCCTTTTCCAATTTGGAACCAGTCCATTGTTCCATGTACGGTTCTAACTGTTGTTTCTTGACCTGGATACAGGTTTCTTGACCTGGATACAGGTTTCTTGGGAGACAGGTAAGGTGGTCTGGTACTCCTATCCCTTTAAGAATTTTCCACAGTTGGTCGCGATCCACAAAGTCAAAGGCTTTAGCATAGTCAATGAAGCAGATGTTTTTTTCTGGAACTCCCTTGCTTTCTCTATGATCCAACGAATGTTGGCAATTTGATCTCTGGTTCCTCTGCCTTTTCTAAACCCAGCTTGTATCTTAAGGAGTTCTCAGTTCATGTACTGCTAACGCTTTGCTTGAAGGATTTTGAGCATAACCTTGCTAGCATGTGAAATGAGTGCAACTGTGTGGTAACTTGAACATTCTTTGGCATTGCCCTTCTTTGGGATTGGAATAACTGACATTTTCCAATCTTGTGGCCACTGCTGAGTTTTCCAAATTTGCTGACATACTGAGTGAAGTACTTTAACAGCATTATCTTTTAGGATTTTAAATAGCTCAGATGGAACTCTATCACCTCCACTAGCTTTGCCTGTAGTAATGCTTCCTAAGGTCCACTTGACCTTACACCCTAAAATGTCTGGCTCTACATGAGTGACCACACCATCATGGTTATGTGGATCAGTAATACCTTTTAATGGGATCCTTGCCAGATACTGCAATCTTGGTTGTAGATTTTTCCCTTTCAATGCTTTAAATATATCCTGCCATTCCCTACTGGCCTGCAGTCTCTGCTGAAAGATCAGCTGTTGAGCATATGAGGTTTCTCTTGTATGTTACTTGTTGCTTCTCCCTTGCTGTTTTTAATATTCTTTCTTTGTGTTTAGTCTTTGTTAGTTTGATTAATACGGTGTCTCCTTGGGTTTATCCTGTATGGGACTCTTTGTGCCTTTTGGATTTGATTGACTATTTCCTTTTCCATGTTGGGGAAATTTTCAGCTATAATCTCTTCAAAAATTTTCTCATTTTATCAAACCCTTTCTTTTTCTCTTCTTCTTCTGGGACCCCTATAATTCAAATGTTGGTGCGTTTGACATTGTCCCAGAGGTCTCTGGGACTATCCTCGGTACTTTTCATTCTTTTTACTTTATTCTGCTCTTCAGAAGTTATTTACACCATTTATCTTACAGCTCACTGATCTGTTCTTCTGCTTCAGACATTCTGCGATTGATTCCTTCTAGAGTATTTTTAATTTCAGTAATTGTGTTGTTTGTCTCTGTATGTTCATTCTTTAATTCTTCTAGGTCTTTGTTAACTGATTCTTGCATTTTCTCCATTTTGTTTTCAAGGTTTTTGATCATCTTTATTATCATTATTCTGAATTCTTTTCCAGGTAGTTTGCCTATTTCTTCTTCATCTGTTTGGACTTCTATGTTTCTAGTTTGTTTCTTCATTTGTGTAGTATTTCTCTGACTTTTTATTATTATTTTTTTTAACTTATTGTGCTTCAAGTCTTCTTTTCCCAGGCCTCAAGGTTGAATTCTTTCCTCCTTTTGGTTTCTGCCCTCCTAAGGTTGGTCCAGTGGTTTGTGCAAGCTTCCTATAGGGTGACATTTGTGCTGAGTTTTTGTTGTTGTTGTTGTTGTTGTTGTTTTGTTTTTCCTCTGATGGGCAGGGCTGAGTGAGGTGGTAATCCTGTCTGCTAATGATTGGTGTCCTACACAGGGTGCTGCTGGTGGTTGGGTGATGCTGGGTCTTGTATTCAAGTGGTTTACTTTGTGTGAGTTCTCACTATTTGATACTCCCTAGTGTTAGTTCTCAGAGAAGGCAACAGCACTCTACTCCAGTACTCTTGCCTGGAAAATCTCATGGACGGAGGAGCCTAGTAGGCTGCCATCCATGAGGTCACTAAGAGACGGACATGACTAAGCGACTTCACTTTCACTTTTCACTTTCATGCATTGGAGAAGGAAATGGCAACCCACTCCAGTGTTCTTGCCTGGAGAATCCCAGGGAAGGGGGAGCCTGGTGGGCTGCTGTCTATGGGGTCGCACAGAAACCGTTAGTTCTCTGGTTGTCTAGGGTCTTAGAATCAATGCTCCCACTCCAAAGGCTCAGAGATCGACCTCTCTGCAAAGACCAGTCTAGGTCCAATCTACCAAGAGGAATTTCACCGGAAATGAAAGGGCTTTTACTTGAATTCCAAAAGCCAGTGCACAAGAACACAATGGTGATCTCTGACACAGTGGAAAACGCTGCCCTGCCCCCAGCCTGAGCCATGAGCCCTTAGAATGTAAAGAGAAACACTGAGAGCTTGGAGCCTTGGAAGAGCTTGGAAACTAAAGCTCTCTGAGCCTCTCCCTGCACAGCCCTATCCTTGCTGATAAGGATGAGAGCTTTCTTTAATATTTTAATATTATAGCATTCAAAATAACTATGCTTGATTATGACTTTTGCCAGACTGTAGAATTTGAGTTTTTAGTAGGAGAGCAGATAAATCATATTTGCTATAGCAACTACTATGTCCATTCTTATTTTTGTTATCTTGTTTCATGCTAATTGCTAATTTTCTGTTATTTCTATTATGCTTCATCTTTTTTTATAGACTTTTGATTTTATATTCCATAATATTTGGAAGGTAGAAATCAAGTTCTTAATCACATGAATATTGTAAATATATTGTTAAACTTGCATTTGATAGTGAAGAAATAACAACTTCCAAATCCTCATAAGCATAACAAGAAATTTTGTGCACATATCTTTCCTATTCATTCTGTCCCTTTATTTCCAGAAGTTTATAGTTTCTCCTAAGTGATATGTGAGATGAGTGAATGAAAGTCACTTAGTCATGTCCAACTTTTTGTGACCCAATGGACTATATAGTCCATAGAATTCTCCAAGCCAGAATACTGGAGTGGGTAGCCTTTCCCTTCTCCAGGGGATCTTCCCAACTCAGGGATCGAACCCAGGTCTCCCGCATTGCAGACAGATTCTTTACCAGCTGAGCCACAAGAGAAGCCCAAGAATACTGGTGTGGGCAGCCTATCCCTTCTCCACCAAATCTTCCCAACCCAGGAAATGAATGGACTGATATTTGGTCAGCAATTCCCATACAACAAATGGCAGGTGTCTATCCTGATTATTCAGTTTCCTTAACTTAACTGGCTGTAAATATCACTGGCTGAGGATCCAGATGATTACTATACACTAAACAGATTTAGAATAAAAATTAAGTAATATATGTGTTTATAATACAAATTTGTAGCCATGCTTTTCAAAATTTTTTCCTATACACAGATCATATATTCTATGTTGCTTTTCTTTCATGTTGTCTTTAAGGCCTTTCATGCAAAAATCAAAGACTGTAAAATTGGATTACACCTTTAAAGTATTTGTTTGTTTTAGGATAGTTTAATAGTACCTGGCTACCTCGTAAGATAAAGAATATCTTACTGTTGCCTTTTGACATGAAGAATGATTTGACTTAGCACAGAATTATTTTCTGTTTGTGTTTCAGATAAGAAACATTTGATAAGTGTTTGTGAGAAAAATAAGCCTGATTATAGTTCCCTTTATGAAACTGATTTATTTTGCCATTGTGTTTTTCTTCTTTCTCCTTAAAATGAAAGACCTTGACAGATCTGACTAGTAGTTGGCCTCTTTATTAATTGTATCTACTACTCAATAAGTTCATTTGAATTATAGATTCAGACCTTCTTTTAGTTCAAGGACAGATTCTATGTTCCCTTTGATAATTGTTACTCTTCATAGAAATCAAGTGTATTCTTATGGAACAACTAAAATCTTAGTGTGAATCTCCAATACCTGCATTCCATATCCATCAATCTCTTGGTCTCTTTGTCTTTTTCTCTTTGCTTCAAGATAGTTTTTTTGTTGCAGCTGTTGTTTTGAATTCCTGTTACTGAATTTATTTTGTACTGCATCAATTTAGCACTCTAAGGATTCCAAAGTCTATATTTCCACTGCTGCATTTTGGGTTGTCTTAAACTACTTTTTATTTAACTAAGTTTCCTTTACATCTATGCCTCCATTTTAGCCTTTTACTGCATTATAATCTTCTCTATCTCCCATTATGAAACTTTTCAAAGACACAAAGAGATGTTTTCAATGATGTCTTCTTTGTTGAAAGAGCAAACTCATTATTTTTAGAGATTCTTTTTTTCCTCTCTATCTATAGAGATATATTCTTTTTTATTACATTGTAATATATTTTTACAGAGCCTATGATTTTTTAAACTTTATTGAAGCATTATTTATACGAATGAAATTCACCCATTTTAAACATATAGTATGATGAATTTTGGTAATTGTCCATAAACAGGTATCTTCTGTCACAATCAAGAATAACAATATTTGTACCATCTCAAGTGTTTTCTCTTGCTCTTTAGTAGGAAATCCCTTTTGGTATCCCCTGCCTCTAAAAAACATGATCTGATTTCTGTACCTATAATTTTTTCTTTTCTATAACTTTATATAAATGCAATAACGTGGTATTTTTTCTGTGTTTGATTTCTGATACTTAGTATAATGTTTGGGGTAATTATCTATTTTCTTCTTGTATTAATATTGTGTATCTTATTATTATTGAGCTCTATGGACATGAGTATGAGCAAGTTCCATTAGTTGGTGATAGACAGGGAAGCCTAGCATGCTGCAGTCCATGGGGTCACAAAGAGTCAGACAGGACTGAGAGACTGAACTGAACTGATTCTGTAATTCTACATTTTCTTTCAGTTCAGTTCAGTCGCTCAGTCATGTCCGACCCTTTGCGACCCCACGAATCGCAGCACACCAGGCCTCCCTGTCCATCACCAACTCCCGGAGTTCACTCAGACTCGTGTCCATCGAGTCAGTGATGCCATCCAGCCATCTCATCCTCTGTCGTCCCCTTCTCCTCCTGACCCCCAATCCCTCCCAGCATCAGAGTCTTTTCCAATGAGTCAACTCTTCACATGAGGTGCCCAAAGTACTGGAGTTTCAGCTTCAGCATCATTCCCTCCAAAGAAATCCCAGGGCTGATCTCCTTCAGAATGGACTGGTTGGATCTCCTTGCAGTCCAAGGGACTCTCAAGAGTCTTCTCCAACACCACAGTTCAAAAGCATCAATTCTTCAGCACTCTTCACAGTCCAACTCTTGCATCCATACATGACCACTGGAAAAACCATAGCCTTGACTAGATGGACATTTATTGACAAAGTAATGTCTCTGCTTTTTTTCTTTACCCATTCACAAATTGATAAATAGTTGGGTTTCCAGTTTTAGTTATAATGAAAAATGTTACAAACATTCACACACAAGTCTTTGTGTGGCTATACATTTCCATTTCTAACGAGTGAACACCTAGAGTGGGATTTCTGAGACACAGGATAAGCATATCTTTAGCTTTATGGAACACTGATTGCTGCACTACTTTCTGTAGTGGCTGTATGTAGTTCTGCACCACCAGCAGCAAAGTCTGGAGCTCCAATTGTTCCACATCGTTGCTAACATTTGGTATGGTCAGCCTTTTTCATTTTTGCTATTATGGTGGGTTTATAGTAGCTTCTCATTGTGATTTTTTTAATTTTTTTTTATTTTTTAATCTTTTTTTTTTTTTTACTTTACAATACTGTTTTGGTTTTGCCATACATTAACATGAATCTCCCACGGGTGTACATGAGTTCCCATTCCTGAACCCCCCTCCCCCCTCCCACCCCATATCATCTCTCTGGATCATCCCGTGCACCAGCCCCAAGCATCCTGTATCCTGTATCGAACATAGACTGGTGATTCATTTCATTGTGATTTTAAGTTGCATTTCCTTGATGACTAGTAATTGATCATCTTCTCATGTACTTAATAGTCATGGGTATATCTTCTTTTCTACAGTTCCTATTCTGTATCTTTCCCTGCCTTTTTTTTTTTTCCCCTTTTGATCACTGACTGGAAGAGCTTTTTGGTTTGGGGCATTTTTTTGTGTTCTGAATATAAGGTTAGAATATGTTTCACAACTATTTTCTATAAATTTATGGCTTGCCTTTTCATTTTCTCAACAGTGACTTTCAAAGAGGAAAAGTATTTATATTTGATAAAGTCAGTTTTACCATTTTCATGCCTCATGCCTTACCCTATCTCAGAGTCATAAGATTTTTTCTACTATTTTTCTCAGAAGTTTTAGAGTTTTTGCTCATATATTTAGGTCTGTGATTTATTTCAAGTTAATTTTTTACATGATGTAAATTAACAGTCAAGATTTGGTTTTTTCCCCATACAGATATCCAGTCTTTCTAGGACTTTTGTTGAAAAGAGTTTCTTTTCTCTATTACATTATTTTGACACTTTAATTATAAGTCAGTTGGCTTATAACTTATAACTTATTTCTGTTCTGTCTAGTCAGTTCCATTGATCAATAATGTCTATTTTTTACCTTATCACCATATTGGGAATACTGTACCTTGAGATAAATCTTTATATTAGGTAATGTTAAGTCCTCCAACCTATTTCTTGCTTTTCAAAAGTGCCTAACTGATTCTAGATACTCAGTTCTCAAAACTTAAAATAAGTTTGTCAATTTTTGCAAAAGTTGCTAGGCTTTTGATGAAAATTGGATTGCATATACACATTCAGTTGGAGTAAACTACCATCTTAACCATATTGATACTTTCAATCTATAAACACAATATGTACATGCTGAGTTGCTTTAGTCATGTCTGATTCTTTGTGACCCCATGGACTGTAGCCCACCAAGCTCCTCTGTCCATGGGATTCTCCAGGCAAGAATACTGAAGTGCGTTGCTATGCCTTCCTCCAGGGGATCTTCCTGAATCAGAGATGAAGCCAGGGTCTCCTGGGTCCCCAGCACTGGCAGCTGGGTTCCTTACCACTAGCGCCATCTGGGAAGCTCTTTTTGTACACTTTACATAAATTTATTTTGCAATATTTTGATGTTTTCAGTGTACAAAACATCTTTTATTGTTTATTTCCAAGCATATTATTTTGAGCACTATATTAACTGAATTTTTGTTTCATTTTTAATTGTTCACTTTCAGTACATAGAAATACAACTGACCTTTCTCATATTTGAGAATATCTGGACTACATGATAATCTTTTATCTAGTTTGTTTCATTTCTTCTATTTCATATTCAGTGCTCCCATTTCATCTAGTTTATGGTTTTCCAATTTCTCCATTTCCTCTTTTCTGTTGTTGTATTTTCTCAAGCTTTTCACAAGCATGGTAGAAAAACTTTTCTATTTATATATATATTTATAGTGTGTATAATATAATATATATTTTAGAAAATTTGTAAATTTTTGCCTAGCTAAAAAAATTACAGCATTTTGATTCCACTTGTTTGATTTAGTAGGAATAGAATGCTAGATTTCTAATTTATATTCACTCAAACTTTGATATAGTTCCATATATTTTGGCATCTAGTATTACTGCTAAAGTCTAGAAAATTTATTATCTTACTGATTTAAAAAATATTGAATGAGGCTTGAAAGTTCTAATCCAGTTCTGAGAATATAAAAAAATACTATGTCAGAAAAAAATTACCATGTGATCAGTTCAGTTACTCAGTCATGTCCAACTCTTTCTGACCCCATGGACTGCAGCATGCAAGGCTTCCCTGTCCATCACCAACTCCCAGAGCTTACTCAAACTCATGTCCATTGAGTCAGTGATGTCATCCAACCATCTCATCCTGTCGTCCCCTTCTCCTCCTGCCTTTACTCTTTCCCAGCATCAAGGTCTTTTCAAAAGAGTCAGTTCTTCGCATCAGGTAGCCAGAGTATTGGAGTTTCAGCTTCAGCATCAGTCTTTCCAATAAACACCCAGGACTGATTTCCTTTAGGATTAACTGGATGGATCTCTTTGCAGTCCAAGGGACTCTCAAGAGTCTTCTCCAACACCACAGTTCAAAAGTATCAGTTCTTCAGTGCTCAGCTTTCTTTATAGTCCAACTCTCACATCCACACATGAGTACAGGAAAAACCATAGCTTTGACTAGATGGAGCTTTGTTGGCAAAGTAATGTCTCTGCTTTTTAATATGCTGTCTAGGTTGGTCACAGCTTTTCTTCCAAGGAGCAATCATCTTTTAATTTCATGGCTGCAGTCACCATCTGCAGTGATTTTGGAGCCCCCAAAAGTAAAGTTTCTCACTGTTTCCATTGTTTCCCCATCTATTTGCCATGAAGTGATGGGACAAGATGCAGTGATCTTAGTTTTCTGAATGTTGAGTTTTAAGCCAATTTTTTCACTCTCCTCTTTCACTTTCCAGAGGCTCTTTAGTTCTTCTTTGCTTTCTGCCATAAGGGTGGTGTCATCTGCATATCTGAGGCTTTTGATATTTCTCCTGGCAATCTTGATTCCAGCTTGGGCTTCATTCAGTCCGGCATATTGCATGATGCACTCTGCATATAAGTTAAATAAGCAGGGTGACAATATACAGCCTTGATGTTCTCCTTTCCCAATTTGGAACCAGTCTGTTGTTCTATGTCCAGTTCTAACTATTGCTTCTTGACCAGCATACAGATTTCTCAGGAGACAGGTCAAGTGGTATGGTATTCCCATCTCTTTCAGAATTTTCCACAGTTTGTTGTGATCCACACAAAGGCTTTGGCATAGTCAATAAAGCAGAAGTAGATGTATTTCTGGAACTCTCTTGCTTTTTCGATGATCCAGTGGTTGTCGGCAATTTGATCTCTGGTTCCTCTGCCTTTTCTAAAACCAGCTTGAACATCTGGAAGTTCACAATTCACAGACTGTTGAAGCCTGGCTTGGAGGATTTTGAGCATTACTTTGCTAGCATGGGAGATGAGTACAATTGTGCAGTAGTCTGAGCATTCTTTGGCATTGCCTTTCTTTGGGATTGGAATGAAAACTGACCTTTTCCAGTCCTGTGGCCACTGCTGCATTTTCTAAATTTGCTGGCATATTGAGTGTAGCACTTTCACAGCATCATCTTTCAGGATTTGAAATAGCTCAACTGGAATTCCATCACCTCCACTAGCTTTGTTCATAGTGATGCTTCCTAAGGCCCACTTGACTTCACACTCCAGGATGTCTAGCTCTAGGTGAGTGATCACACCATCATGGTTGTCTGCGTCGTGAAGATCTTTTTTGTATAACTTGTCTATGTATCCCCAAGATGGTGCTCTCGCAGTGCACCTGGAAATCGAGTTGTCGGGACCAAAGGTGATTAAGATGCATGGCCCACCTGGGACAGTGCACTCAGCAAGCACCTGGTCACCTGAGCTGCTCGGAACTGGGAAGGGCACAAAATGCATGCCCAACCTAGTCTGTGCTGTTGAGGAGTACCCAAGAACCTGAGTGGCTTAGCCCTGGGAAGCACACGAAACTCAAGGTCCGCTTGGGACAGCACCCCTGCAGAGCACCCTCTAGCCTGAGCAGTGTAGACCTGGGAATATACTATGCCTGAGCGGGGGCAAATGCAGTCTGGTCCCTACACTGCGAGCACTCCCCACACATGCCAGCGATGTTTGTTTGCAGTGTCCCCCTCCCCACAGCACAACTGAACAAGTGAGCCTAAATAAGTGGCCATCTGCGCCCCCTTGTTCAGGGTGGAAATTAGACACTGAAGAGACTTGCAAACCAAAGAAGCCAAAATAAAGAAGAGGGAAGCACTCTGGAAGTGACAGGTGCAACAGCATAAAACCCTGTAGTTAACATGGACTAAGCGTTGGAGGGGCCTATAGACCCTGAGAACAAGTACAGGCTGGAACAAGGAACTATCTGAAACTGAACTGACCCCACACTGCCCGCAACAGCTCCAGAGAAATTCCAAGATATATTTTTACTATTGTCACTTTTAAATTTTTTTTAAATTTAACTTCTTATTACTCCTTTAATTTTCATTTTTATAACCTATTACCTTGCAAAATAAAGACCCTATTTTTAAATCAAATTTCAAGGGGCGGTCCTAAGATGGCAGAGGAATAGGACGGGGAGACCACTTTCTCCCTCACAAATTCATCAAAAGAACATTTCAACGCTGAGTAAATTCCACAAAACAACTTCTGAATGCTGGCAGAGGACATCAGGCACCCAGAAAAGCAGATCATTGCCTTCAAAAACAGGTAGGAAAAAAATATAAAAGACGAAAAAGGAGACAAAGGAGGTAGGGAGGGAGCTCCGTCCTGGGAAGGGAATCTTAAGAAGAGAGGTTTCCAAACACCAGGAAACACTCGCTGCTGAGTCTGTGGCGAGCCTTGGAAGCAAAGAGAGCAACAAAACAAGAAGGAAAAATAAATAATTAAAACAAACAGATTACGAGCCCAACAGTAACTCCCCCAGCGGAGAAGCAGCGCAGATGCCTGAATCTGCCACTAGCAATTGGGGGCTGGGCAGGGAGGCGCGGGAGGCGCGGCTGCCGTGTTTTGTAAGATTCGGGCGGAACGCCCCGTGCATAACCAGAGCGAACTAACTTGGGCTAGCAAACCAGACTGTGGGATAGCTACCATGCGAAACATAAGACACCACTAGGACAGCACACAGAACAAAGGACGGAACAGAAAGAGCTGGCTGCAGACCATTCCCCTCTGGTGACAGGCAACCAGAGCCCTAAGGGCTGGAAGGGGGCAATCACAGCCCGAGAGAGACATTACCTACCAAAATGCAAGCAGGCTTCTTTGCTAACTAAGACTTCTGGGGGTTCTGGACAGTCATCAGCCGCCAGAGAAGGGACGCCAGCGATACACCCAGAAATCTGAGCAGCAGAGACGGGAAAGGTGATAAGTCGCGGTGACTGCAATCGCCAAACACCTGAGCTACTTGGACCTGGGAAGGGCACAAAACGTAGGCCCAACAGAATCTGCACCTCTGAGGGCTACCTGAGCGCCAAGCCTGAGCGGCTTAGACCAGGGAGGTGCATGCAGCCTAGGGTTGGCCTCAGACACCTCTGAGGGCTACCTGAGCACCAAGCCTGAGCAGCTTAGACTGGGGAGGTGCATGCAGCCAAGAGCCGGCCTCAGATGGTTCCCAGCGGAGCAACGTAGAGCCTGAGCAGTGTGCTCCCTGAGCAGGGGCAGGCCCAGCGGAGCTGAGACACTGCAAGCACATGCCAGTGTTACTCGTTTGCAGCATCCCTCCCTCCCCACAGCGCGACTGAACAAGTGAGCCTAAAAAAAAACGTATCCACCACTGCCCCCCGTGACAGGGCGGAAATCAGACACTGAAGAGACCAGCAAACAGAAGAAGTTAAGCAGAGGGAACCACCTTGGAAGTGACCCCACACTGCCCACAGCACCAGGAAAAGGGCCAGATATATCTTTACTATTTTTATGATCATTCTTTTTTGTTGTTGTTGCTGATATTGTTGTGTGATTCTTTTTTCTTTTCTTTTTCCTCTTTTTTTTTAACCCTTTAAAATTTTTAAGTCCTCTATTTCTCCTTTAATTTTTATTTTTATAACCTACTATTACTTTTCAAAAAAAAGACCTTATTTTTAAAGCAAATGCCATATATACTCTTTTTGTGGTTGTTGTTGTTTAATAATTCTTGTGGCTTTTTTTTTTCTTTCTTCTCTTTCTTCTTCTTTTCTTTAATATTGTATTTTTGAAAATCCAACCTCTACAATAGATTTTTAATCTTTGCTTTTTGGTATTTATTGTCAATTTTGAACATTTAAAAACCCAATCTTCGGTAGCCAATTTTACCTGAGAGCGAGATTACTGGCTTGACCACTCTCTCCTCCTTTGGACTCTCCTTTTTCTCCATCAGGTGGTCTCTGTCTCTTCCCTCCCCCTTCTCTTCTCTACCCAACTCTGTGAATCTCTGTGTGTTCCAGACAGTGGAGAACACTTAGGGAACTGGTTACTGGCTGGATCTCTCTCCTTTTCATTTCCCTCTTTTATCCTCCGGGCCACCTCTGTCTACTTCCTCCCTCTCCTCTTCCCTGTATAACTCCGTGAACACCTCTGAGCGGTCCAGACTGTGGAGTGCACATAAGGAAGTGATTACTGGCTAGCTTGCTCTCTCCTCTTTTGATCCCACCTCATCTCATTCCAGTCACCTCTAACTACCCCTTCCCTCTTCTCTTCTCCATGTAACTCAATGAATCTCTCTGGGTGTCCCTCAATGTAGAGAAACTTCATCTTTAACCTAGATGTTTTATCATCAGTGCTGTATAGATGGAGAAGTCTTGAGGCTACTGTAAAAATAAAACTGAAAACCAGAAGCAGGAGGCTTAAGTCCAAATCCTGAGAACATCAGAGAACTCCTGAATCCAGGGAACATTAATCGACAGGAGCTCATCAAACGCCTCCATACCTACATTGAAACCAAGCACCACGCAAGGGCCAACAAGTTCCAGAGCAAGACATACCATGCAAATTCTCCAGCAACACAGGAACACACCCCTGAGATTCAATATACAGGCAGCTCAAAGTTACTACAAAACCATTGACACCTCATAACCCATTACTGGTCACTTCATTGCACTCCAGAGAGAAGAAATCCAGCTCCAGCCACCAGAACTCCACACAAGCCTCCCTAACCAAGAAACCTTGAGAAGCCACTGATACAACCCTGCCCACAGTGAGGAAACTCCATAATAAAGAGAACTCCACAAATTCCCAGAATATAGAAAGGCTACCCCAAACACAGCAATATAACCAAGATGAAGAGACAGAGGAATGCCCAGCAGGTATAGAAACAGGAGAAATGCCCACCAAACCAAACAAAAGAGGAAGAGATAGGGAACCTACTGAGAAAGAATTCCGAATATTGATAGTGAAAATGATCCAAAATCTTGAAATCAAAATGGAACACAGATAAACAGCCTGGAGACAAGGATTGAGAAGATGCCACAAAGGTTTAACAAGGACCTAGAAGAAATTAAAAAGAGTCAATATACAATGAATAACGCAATAAATGAGATCAGAAACACTCTGGAGGCAACAAATAGTAGAATAACGGAGACAGAAGATAGGATTAGTGAAATAGAAGATAGAATGGTAGAAATAAATGAATCAGAGAGGAAAATGAAAAAAGAAAAACGAATTAAAAGAAATAAGACAATCTCAGAGACCTCTAGGACAATATGAAATGCTCCAACATTCGAATTATAGGAGTCCCAGAAGAAGAAGACCAAAAGAAAGACCATGAGAAAATCCTTGAGGAGATAATAGTTGAAAACTTCCCTAAAATGGGGAAGGAAATAATCACCCAAGTCCAAGAAACCCAGAGAGTTCCAAATAGGATAAACCCAAGGTGAAACACCCCAAGACACATGTTAATCAAATTAACAAAGATCAAACACAAAGAACAACTATTAAAAGCAGCAAGGGAAAAACAACAAACACACAAGGGGATTCCCATAAGGATAACAGCTGATCTCTCAATAGAAACTCTTCAGGCCAGGAGGAAATGGCAAGACATACTTAAAGTGATGAAAGAAAATAACCTACAGCCCAGATTACTGTACCCAGCAAGGATCTCATTCAAATACGAAGGAGAAATCAAAAGCTTTAGAGACAAGCAAAAGCTGAGAGAATTCAGCACCACGAAACCAGCTCTCCAACAAATTCTAAAGGACATTCTCTAGACAGGAAACACAAAAAAGGGAGTATAAACCCGAACCCAAAATAATAAAGTAAATGGCAATGGGATCATACTTATCAATAATTACCTTAAATGTAAATGGGTTGAATGCCCCAACCAAAAGACAAAGACTGGCCGAATGGATACAAAAACAAGAACCCTCTATATGCTGCTTACAGGAGACCCACCTCAAAACAAGGGACACATACAGACTGAAAGTGAAGGGTTGGAAAAAGATATTCCACGCAAATAGAAACCAAAAGAAAGCAGGAGTGGCAATACTCATATCCGATAAAATAGACTTTAAAACAAAGGCTGTGAAAAGAGACAAAGAAGGCCACTACATAATGATCAAAGGATCAATCCAAGAAGAAGATATAACAATTATAAATATATATGCACCCAATATAGGAGCACCACAATATGTAGGACAAATGCTAACAAGTATGAAAGGGGAAATTAACAATAACACAATAATAGTGGGAGACTTTAATACCCCACTCACACCTATGGACAGATCAACTAAACAGAAAATTAACAAAGAAACGCAAACTTTAAATGATACATTAGACCAGTTAGACCTAATTGATATCTATAGGACATTTCACCCCAAAACAATGAATTTCACCTTTTACTCAAGTGCTCATGGAACCTTCTCCAGGATAGATCACATCCTGGGCCATAAATATAACCTTGATAAATTCAAAAAAAAAGCATCTTTTCTGACCATAATGCATTAAGATTAGACCTCAATTACAGGAGGAAAACTATTAAAAATTCCAACATATGGAGGCTGAACAACACGCTTCTGAATAACCAACAAATCACAGAAGAAATAAAAAAAGAAATCAAAATATGCATAGAAACTAATGAAAATGAAAACACAACCACCCAAAACCTGTGGGACACTATAAAAGCAGTGCTAAGAGGAAAGTTCATAGCAATACAGGCATACCTCAAGAAACAAGAAAAAAGTCAAATAAATAACCTAACTCTACACCTAAAGCAACTAGAAAAGGAAGAATTGTAGAACCCCAGAGTTAGCAGAAGGAAAGAAATCTTAAAAATTAGGGCAGAAATAAATGCAAAAGAAACAAAAGAGACCATAGCAAAAATCAACAAAGCCAAAAGCTGGTTCTTTGAAAGGATAAATAAAATTGACAGACCATTAGCCAGACTCATCAAGAAGCGAAGAGAGAAAAATCAAATCAATAAAATGAGAAATGAAAATGGAGAGATCACAACAGACAACACAGAAATACAAAGGATCATAAGAGACTACTATCAGCAATTATATGCCAATAATATGGACAACCTGGAAGAAATGGACAAATCTTAGAAAAGTACAATTTTCCAAAACTGAACCAGGAAGAAATAGATAATCTTAACAGACCCATCACAAGCACGGAAATTGAAACTGTAATCAGAAATCTTCCAGGAAACAAAAGCCCTGGTCCAGACGGCTTCACAGCTGAATTCTACCAAAAATTTAGAGAAGAGTTAACACCTATCCTACTCAAACTCTTCCAGAAAATCGCAGAGGAAGGGAAACTTCCAAACTCATTCTATGAGGCCACCATCACCCTAATACCAAAACCTGACAAAGATACTACAAAAAAAGAAAACTACAGGCCAATATCACTAATGAACATAGATGCAAAAATCCTCAACAAAATTCTAGCAATCAGAATCCAACAACACATCAAAAAGATCATACACCATGACCAAGTGGGCTTTATCCCAGGGATGCAAGGATTCTTCAATATCTGCAAATCAATCAATGTAATTCACCACATTAACAAATTGAAAAATAAAAGCCATATGATTATCTCAATAGATGCAGAGAAGGCCTTTGACAAAATTCAATATCCATTTATGATAAAAACTCTCCAGAAAGCAGGCATAGAAGGAACATACCTCAATATAATAAAAGCTATATATGACAAACCCACAGCAAACATTATCCTCAATGGTGAAAAATTGAAAGCATTTCCCCTAAAGTCAGGAACAAGACAAGGGTGCCCACTTTCACCACTACTATTCAACATAGTTCTGGAAGTTTTGGCCACAGCAATCAGAGCAGAAAAAGAAATAAAAGGAATCCAAATTGGAAAAGAAGAAGTAAAACGCTCACTGTTTGCAGATGACATGATCCTCTACATAGAAAACCCTAAAGACTCCACCAGAAAATTACTAGAGTTAATCAATGAATATAGTAAAGTTGCAGGATATAAAGTCAACACACAGAAATCCCTTGCATTCGTATACACTAATAATGAGAAAGTAGAAAAAGAAATTAAGGAAACAATTCCCATTCACCATTGCAATGAAAAGAATAAAATACTTAGGAATATATCTACCTAAACAAACTAAAGACCTATATAGAGAAAACTATAAAACACTGATGAAAGAAATCAAAGAGGACACTAATAGATGGAGAAATATACCTTGTTCATGGATCAGAAGAATCAATATAGTGAAAATGAGTATACTACACAAAACAATCTACAGATTCAATGCAATCCCTATCAAGCTACCAGCGGTATTTTTCACAGAACTAGAACAAATAATTTCAAGATTTGTATGGAAATACAAAAAACCTCAAAGAGCCAAAGCAATCTTGAGAAAGAAGAATGGAACTGGAGGAATCAACTTTCCTGACTTCAGGCTCTACTACAAAGCCACAGTCATCAAGACAGTATGGTACTGGCACAAAGACAGAAATATAGATCAATGGAACAAAATAGAAAGCCCAGAAATAAATCCACACACCTATGGACACCTCATCTTCGACAAAGGAGGCAAGAATATACAATGGAGTAAAGACAATCTCTTTAACAAGTGGTGCTGGGAAAACTGGTCAACCACTCGTAAAAGAATGAAACTAGAACACTTTCTAACACCACACACAAAAATAAACTCAAAATGGATTAAAGATCTAAACGTAAGACCAGAAACTATAAAACTCCTAGAGGAGAACATCGGCAAAACACTCTCTGACATAAACCACAGCAGGATCCTCTATGATCCACCTCCCAGAATTCTGGAAATAAAAGGAAAAATAAACAAATGGGATCTAATTAAAATTAAAAGCTTCTGCACAACAAAGGAAACTATAAGCAAGGTGAAAAGACAGTCTTCAGAATGGGAGAAAATAATAGCAAATGAAGCAACTGACAAACAACTAATCTCAAAAATATACAAGCAACTTATGCAGCTCCATTCCAGAAAAATAAATGACCCAATCAAAAAATGGGCCAAAGAACTAAATAGACATTTCTCCAAAGAAGACATGCGGATGGCTAACAAACACATGAAAAGATGCTCAACATCACTCATTATCAGAGAAATGCAAATCAAGACCACAATGAGGTACCACTTCACACCAGTCAGAATGGCTGCGATCCAAAAGTCTACAAGCAATAAATGCTGGCGAGGGTGTGGAGAAAAGGGAACCCTCTTACACTGTTGGTGGGAATGCAAACTAGTACAGCCACTATGGAGAATAGTGTGGAGATTCCTTAAAAAATTGCAAATAGAACTGCCATATGACCCAGCAATCCCACTGCTGGGCATATGCACCGAGGAATCCAGAATTGAAAGAGACACATGTACCCCAGTGTTCACTGCAGCACTGTTTATAATAGCCAGGACATGGAAACAACCTAGATGTCCATCAGCAGATGAATGGATAAGAAAACTGTGATACATACACACAATGGAGTATTACTCAGCCATTAAAAAGAATACATTTGAATCAGTTCTAATGAGGTGGATGAAACTGGAGCCGATTACACAGAGTGAAGTAAGCCAGAAAGAAAAACACCAATACAGTATACTAACACATATATATGGAATTTAGAAAGATGGTAATGATAACCCTGTATGTGAGACAGCAAAATAGACACAGATGTATAGAATGGACTTTTGGACTCTGAGGGAGAGGGAGAGGGTGGGATGATTTGGGAGAATGGCATTGAAACATGTATACTATCATGTAAGAAATGAATCGCCAGTCTATGTTTGATGCAGGATACAGGATGCTTGGGGCTGGTGCATGGGGATGATCCAGAGAGATGATACAGGGTGGGAGGTGGGAGGGGGGTTCAGGATTGGGAACTCATGTACACCCGTGGCGGATTCATGTCAATGTATGGCAAAACCAATACAGTATTGTAAAGTAAAATAAAGTAAAAATTAAAATTAAAAAATAAATATCAAGTTTCATATATATATATTTCATAATTTTTGTGATTGATTTTGTTTTGTATTTTTAATATTTTTTTGAGACTCCAACCTCTCCTCTAGATTTTTAATCTTTGCTTTTTGGTATTTGTTTTCAATTTTGTACCTTTACGAATCTAATCTTAAGTATCCATTTTCACTTAGGGGTATGATTGCTGGCTTGATTGCTATCAAGTGATACAGTATTACTAACTAAAGCACAGATTTTATTCAACTATCACAAAATTTTATGCTAGTGTCCATTACTTGTTCTCATACCTTATTCAAGACTCCACATTTCATTTAATTACATTGAGCAGCTTTAGCTGCCTGCAACAAATTCTGATAAATTTTCTTTTAGCTTTTATTACAAAATATTTTATTTTCCTTGTTATAGCTTCTTAGATACAGCTATCATTTAAAAATGGACATTTAAGTTCCAAATACATGGGATTTTGTTCAAAACATCTTTAATATTAAGTTCTAATTTTGCTACCAATGTCTCATGTAAATGCCTTCTCTGCAACCACCCTCTGCAGTTTTTCAGTCTAACTTTATTGAGGCTTTCGATGGCTAAGTCGAAGATTGCTCTTGGTACATGTCACATTGCATTTGAGCATTTGAAAATACGTGTGTTATTTTCAAATATCTTTTGATATTGACTTCTACAGTGATAAGATTTCTACTGTGAGAAATGTCAGACTGATTTCTAGTTTGATTTCCACAATGATGAGAGAACAGACTCTGTATGGTTCCAATACCTTTAGACAATGAAATTCTTGTACCTTGTTTTATTTCCCTGGATATGTTCTAATGTCTCCTAGTTTTACAGTCTACAGGAACTTGAAAAGAATTTGTATCCTACTGTTACATGAAGATTGTGTAAATATAAATTATGTTGAGTTGGTTCACAGAGCTTTTCAGGTCAAATATATCCTTCTACTTCTCTGTATATTCATTCTATTAATTTTTGAGACTTTGATATTAAACCTCCAACTAAAACTCTTAATTTATCTACTTAAAAACTAGTTGTAATACATAGTAGAACCTTGTTCTGTATTTTCCAAATCTTCTGTAAATGTGTTATCATACTTTCATAATTAAAAAAATTAAAATACAATTGACCTTTGTATCTTCAATTTTGATAAATTTCCTTATTCATATTAAATTATTTTTACATAGCCTCATGTTTTCAATGTACATAACCATGCAATCTGCAAAGAAAGACAGTGTCACTTTTTCACTTTTGATCTTATTTATTTTTCTTGCTTTATTATATTGCTTGGAAATTTCAGTACAATATTGAATATGAGTAGAGAGTAATTCCTTTGGTGAGGTGTGTGCGTGCTAAGTCACTTCAGTCTTGTCCAGCCCTTTGTGACCCCATGGACTGTAGCCCTCCAGGCTCCTCTGACCATGGGATTCTCCAGGCGAGAATACTGGAGTAGGTTGCCATGTCCTCCTCCAAGGGATCTTTCTGACCCTCTGCATTAGCAGGTGGGTTCATTACCACTAGCACCACCTGGGAAGCTCATTGTTGAGGTAAGAGTTTAAAAATTCCCAACTATGATTTTTGAATTTTTGTGTTAATTATTTTGAAGCTCTGCTATTAGTTGCTTACAAGTTTATGATTATTTTACTTTCCTGAAGAACTGACCCATATAAATTGGAAATCTTCCCTCTTTATCTCCAGCAATGGTACACTTAAGTGTGAATCTACTGGTTTATTTTTTGTTTTCTACATGTCTCCCCTGTTTTTTATTCTCACTTTGCTTTTATGTTCTTTTACTTCAGATTATGTATTTTTGAGAAGAGAGATGGGCTGCTCTCACTGAGATAGAGAAGCAAGTAGAGAAAGAAATTTGTGGGTGGGATGGAGAGCTTATAAATTTAGTTTTGAAAATGTGGGTGGAATTGTCAGGTAGGGAGTTGGATATACATACATGTCTGGAGTTCAAAGTATAAGTCTAGCTTGGAAATATAAATTTGGGAGTCATCAGTATATAAAAGAGATTTAAAGTAACAGACAAAAATATATCATTTCATGAAGCTTTCAAAAGCTCTTTTAAAACAGACATTCTCATTTTACCCCCATTTCCTACTTCAAATCATTTGAAACATATCCTAGAGAGAGATGTTGCTAGCTTACAGGTTGTCAGGGCCTTGGCTCTGGCACCCAGCCTGAATGCACCTGCTGATGCTGACTGGTTGGCAGGTATACATCACCAGCCATCAGGAAGCCATAGAGATGACAGATTTGGCTCTGAGTACCTGAAGCAATTATATACACCCTAGTCCTGGCAGTGCCTCCAGAATAAAGGCAGGAGGACGACCAGGCTTCCACCTTGATGGTGTAAATATCTAACTGTGCATCACCTAATGAGCAGTCTGCCTGCCAATAACATTCCTGCTTGTAAAAAATGTTATAACCTAAAGGAAAAAATAGTACCAAAAGCTAAGAGACCCCATTAAAACAGGATTAAGAAATCACTTGCCCCACAAATAACTAAGTGTTGATTATTAAAGATTAAATATCCCCCCAAATAATATAATAGCTATCTGGGGGTAAAGAGAGGAAGGCAGAGATGATTTAAGACTTGGGAAGATTGGAGAGGGTCTGTGTTCAGGAGAAAAAGAAAGATAATGTTGGCATCACCCATGTAGGCCTTCTGGAATCAGAGAACTCAGGAATATTGAGGGATAAAGAGAGTAAGCCAAAAGCAAGCAGAACTAAAGTTGGAAACTCTCATCAAACTCTTCAGGTGGTCCTAGAATGAGTAGCTCAAAACCCAATATCCAGTGTTCAGAGTTGCATAGAACTTGGGCTTGCTTTAGCCTAGCATCTATTAGCTCTGGTTTAAAATGGTATCAGGCAAGCAGCCTCTGAATAAGCCTTCCCCAATGTCCCATAAAAATATCTGTGAAGAAGCTCAGGAAAACATGAAAACTCAAAAGGGCCCAGGGAACAGTTTTTTAGAGTCAACTAATTGCCAGATGATGAGCATAATATATACTAAATACAAACAGAGGACCAGACCTAAAGATATTCTGTGGCCCACCAGGGCTCTACTTCCCTGACGACAGGAAAGACGATCTCCCTTCCAACACAGGCTGCCCATGGACAAACAACCGGAATAGACATTTCTCCAGAGACAACATGCAAAAGGCCAAAGGGTAGAGGAAAAGATGCTCAATATCACCAGTCATCAGAGAAGTGCACATCAAAACCACAATAAGATATCACCTTACAAATGTTGGAATGGCCACTATATAAAAACAACAACAAAAACAAAAAATGATAAGTTGTCGGTGAGGATGTGGAGTAATTGGAAGCCTTGTTCCCTGGGGATGGGAATGTAACGTGGCATAGCAGCTGTGAAAAACAGTAATGATGACCCCTGCAAAAATTTAAAACAGAATTCATGTGATCCAACAATGTCACTTCTGTGTTAGTATCCAAAAGAATTGAAATCAGGATCTTTAAGACTTGTCCACTGCAGCATTATTCACATTAAGCAAGACATGGAAACAACCGATATACTCATTGATCTAGGAATGTATAAAGAAAATGTAATAGATATCTACAGTGGAATATTATCCAGTCTTTAAAAAGAAGAAAGCCTGTCCTACGGAGCAACAGGGATGGACCTAGAGGACACTATACTAAGTGAAAGAAGTCAGTCACAGGAGGACAAATACAAACCACAAGGCCCCACTTATGTAAGATATCTAAGCGTCTAATTCACAGAGGCAAAGATTAACAGGGTGGTTGCCAGGGGCTGAAGGAAGGGAGAAATGAGGAGCTGCTGTTCAAGGGGTGTGAAGTTTCAGTTATGCAAGATGAGGAAGTTCAAGAGAGCCACTGTACAACATCGTGTCTGTAGTAAACAGCAATGCATTATACACCTAAAATCTAAGAGGACAGATCCCACGTTAAATGTCCTTGTGTCAAAGTGTGAAAGTGTTAGCCGCTCAGTCGTGTCTGACTCTTTGAGATCCCCATGGAATGTAGCCCACCAGGCTCCTCTATCCATGGAATTTTCCAGGCAAGAATACTGGAGTGGATAGCCATTCCCATCTCCAGAGGATATTCCCCACCCAGGGATCAAACCTGGGTCTCCCCTGTTGCAGGCAGATTCTTTACCATCTGACCCTTACCACAGTAAAATAAATAATGTATTTAGAATTAATAATAATAAAAAGAATGAAAGTGCAATTGACTGGAAAACAAGTTGGCTTTCTTTTTATCATTTTTAAGTGATGTTAAAATTTAACTGATGTTTAATTTATTAACTTTGTAATATTTATTTTCATTTATTTATTTGGTTGCAATGGGTCTTAGTTGCAGCCTCAGGGATCTAACCCTGACCAGGGATTGAATCCAGGCCCCCTGCATGGAGTCTTAGCCATTGGACCATCAGGGAAGTCCCAGGGTAGCTTTCTGACTGCAAAGATTCTGTTTTTGAAGCAGCCTGAATGCGAGTCCTCTCCGGCCCTCTCTTTCATCTCCTTCAACTATCAAGAATGAAGAAAATACATGCATGAGTGTGTAGTTCAGACATACAGAGAGAATTGTAACAGCATGCAAGAAAAGCATATAAGTCTGCCTTCTCTGGTGTCCCAATTCGGCCACCTTTCCTTTCTCCACTGCTTGTTTTTACCTTTACTATAGCTCCTGTGACAACCTATTGTATTAACTGCCCATGGTCTGCTTCCCCACCAGACAGTATGTATCTGGAGGGCAGGGACTGTTTGACACTGATTCTCTGTGCTAGCACAGAGCCTTGTATATATTCATTTGAACCATATGGAATCACTGCTTTCAACTACTTTGGCCTATAAAAGAAAATGTACCCATTTCTGACAATTAAACCTAATATGATGAATTTATATGATATATACATGAAAAAGAAGAGATTCCATGGTGTCTCAGAAGGTAAAGAATCTGCCTGCAAAGCAGAAGGGTGTGGGGGGGGTGGGGGGGGCGGGTGTGTGTGTCGGGGTGTGTGTGTATGTGTGTTAGTCGCTCAATCATGTCTGATTCTTTTCAATCCTATAAACTGTAGCCTACCAGGCTCCTCTGTCCATGGGATTCTCCAGGCAAGAATACTGGAGTGGGTAGCCATTCCCTTCTCCAGTATGTGTATTCACACACATATATATATAATATTCATAATATATATTCATACTTATGAATGAATTAGGAAGAACCTGCTTCTCCACAGAGTAATCAAAATTGGACTCATCACTCCAACTCTAAGGACCAAAAGACAGTGTGACAGGATCTATAGGATTTTAGGGGAAAGTACTGAAAGCCTAAAATGTATACCCAGATTGACTTTCCAAAGTGAATGCCACAGAAAAACTGTCTCAGACAGTTAAGGTCTCAGAGGTCATATCACATATATAACTTTCATGGAAAAAAAAAAAAGTTTGAAGACATACTCCAAATGGCCAATATATTCCAAATGGTACTGGAATATTAACATTAAATATAATTCCTGGCAGAATTCTCCCCTAAGGAATATAAAAATCCACAATGGTAATTAATCAGAAAAGTCTTACCAAGAATTACTATTATACCTATTATGCCTCTGAAAACCACGTTAAGCTTTGAACTGTCCTGCTGAATGACCTCAAAAGGGCAGAGAACCACAGCTACCCTTCACAGTAGCATCTGAGTAAAGCTGAAGCTATCAGGCTTGTGTTATCTGCCCACCTCTGGGGCAGGTAAAGACCTGCAGAGTCCACACCTTCAGGTGAACCTAGATATAGAGAGAGGGAATAGCCCTCTTGCTCCCTCACCTTTGGTTCAGGCAAGAAGTTGGCCAAAACCAAATTGGCAGGGGGTAGTTTCCAAGATACAATAGGGAGTTAGGCACCCCAAAAGTCAGGCAGAGCTCAGAACTTCAGGCTGAATGATTTGCTGTTCAGTGATGTCCGACTCTTTGTGATCCTATGGACTGCAGCACGCCAGGCTTCCCTGTCCTTCACCATCTCCCAGAGTTTGCTCAAACTCATGTCCATTCAGTCGGTGATGCCATCCAACCATCTCATCCTCTGCTGACCCCTTCTCCTCCAGTCCTCAATCTTTCCCAGGATCAGGGTCTTTTCTAATGAGTCGACTCCTTGCATAAGGTGGCCAAAGTATTGGAGCTTCAGCTTCAGCATTAGTCCTTCCAATGAGTATTCAGGGCTGATTTCCTTTAGGACTGACTGATTTGATCTCCCCGCTGTCCAAGGGACTCTCAAGAGTCTTCTCCAGCTGCTCCAGTCTTCTTCACAGTTTAAAACCATCAATTCTTCAGCGCTCAGTCTTCTTTGTGATCCAACTCTCACATCCATAACATGACTACTTCAAAAACCATAGCTTTGACTATATGGGCCTTTACTGGCAAAGTGATATCTCTACTTTTTAATATGTTGTTTAGGATTGTCATAGTTTTTCTTCCAAGGAGCAAGTATCTTTTAATTTCATGGTTGCAGTCACCATTCACAGTGATTTTGGAGCCCAAGAAAAAAAGTCTGTCACTGTTTCCATATTTTCCCATCTATTTGCCAGGAAGTGATGAAAGCAGAGACATTACCTTGCCAACAAAGGTCCATCTAGTCAAGGCTATGGTTTTTCCAGTAGTCATGTATGGATATAAGAGTTGGACTATACAGAAAGACGAGCGGCAAAGAATTGATGCTTTTGAACTGTGGTGTTGGAGAAGACTCTTGAGAGTCCCTTGGACTGCAAGGAGATCCAACCAGTCCATCCTAAAGGAGATCAGTCCTGAGTATTCATTGGAAGGACTGATGTTGAAGCTGAAATTGCAATACTTTGGCCACTTGATGCAAAGAGCTGACTCACTGGAAAAGACTCTGATGCTGGAAAAGATTGAAGGCAGGAGGAGAAGGGGATGACAGAGGATGAGATGGTTGGATGGCATCACCAACTCAATGGAGATGAATTTGGGTAAACTCCAGGAGTTGGTGATGGACAGGAAGGCCTGGCATGCTGCAGTCCATGGGGGCACAAAGAGTCGGACATGACTGAGCAACTGAACTGAACCGAACTGATGATATACAGCTCCAGCAAAGCAATAATGATGAGACCAGTCATGTAGATGGTTCTTAGGGGCCTCTAATCCCTGAAAAATGGAGAGTCTTTCCAAGACCTAAGCAAATCAGAACAGAAGCATTAGAGTAAGGGAAGAAGCCTGGTTATAGCAACAGGGACTAGAAGTAGGTTAAGTAGCAGTGGGGGTGCTCCACGAAACTCCTCCTTCACTCCAGTGCCAGTCCTCCCTTTATCAGGGACGGGCACATGGCCAAGCCTGCAAGTAAGGATCAGGTATGACAATACAGGACTATACCGAGTCCGGGACCAAGCCAGGGGCTCAACGTGGCTGAAGACTAAATTACAAACTCCCTAACCAGACACAAAAGGCCCTGGAAGATCAGGTCCCTCCTGACATTCCCAAGCACTCCTAAGACACATGTTTCACCTCACTGGACTCAACTCATCCTCCAGGAGCTTCTGCTTCAAGTAGAGTTGGTGACCGCCTCCATGTGCCCAGTTCTGACACACGCACACACTGCCCTGTAATGACTCGACTGTATCTGTATTGCTGCTACTTGGCAGTTGCCCCATCTCCCTGCATCTCTGGTGCTATCACAGGGCCAGCTCATAAAAGGAGAAACAAAATAATGGTTAAAAGACATGTGGGGCCACGTGAGCTTTTCTAAGCTGTTGAAAGTATAGCAGTGTGACTCCAGAGTGGGGCTGCTGAATTTATTGGCACGTGGAATAAAAGGGACCTTGGGGACTGGAGCTTGAACTCTACCCTGACCGCCTCTTTGATTTCAGCCTGTAAATCTTTCATAGAAATTCTCGTCTTCACCCTCCTCAAGGTAGCAGGGTGACAGGTGCAACTGGCTGTCATTGAGGAATGCTTATAAATGATGACAGGAACTCAGATCTTGAAGAGTGTTATGTTTGAGTGTTATTTTTTAACTCCAGGAGACAGCACCTACAAAATATATTTTCTGATTTCATTGCCACTGTGCATAAATAAATAAATACAAGGCAACTGGATGGAGTGAAAAAAACCCTGGCTTGGTTTCACAGATTTGGCTTCAAATTCTAGCTCTACCACTTGATGAGGTGGTGAGGTGGCCAGTTATAAAACTGAGACATTATCCTCTAGGCCAGAGTAGAGAGAAGCATTGACAACTCAACATATTAAAACTATGCCCCAATCTGAGCCAGGTTCCTAATATATATTCAGTGTTGTCTATGCCTTCCTCCGGCATGAGGGAGCATCCCCTGCTTTCCTTTATCAGATTTTACTCCAGAGCCTCAGAAATCTGTGCATTGAAGACAAGATAGTTTTTAACTTCAAAATAAATATCACATAATACCATAAATATCTATCAGGAAGTTCCTGCTACGTTGTGCTTCCTACTCAGCTAAATGATCTGGAGAATCACCAAAGAGCTGACTTCTAAAATCCATTACCTGTGGCCAAAGACAGAGGTTTACTGTTACTTCCAAATCTAAAGACGCTGGCAGACTCTCTGGTGCCTATGGATCCCTTGAGCCTTGGCATCTATGAGGATGAAAAATAATGACTGGATGCACTTCTGTAAAGACAAGCTGTCCATGCCCTGGATGACACTCCCAGGATGCATGCTTAGTAGCAGCTCTTTGCCCTCATCCAGCCTTCACTGGGAGTTTGGGAGGTTCTGAGAGAGACTTAAGTAGGGTAGAAGCTGGACAAGTTTAACCACAAGGCATGTAGGGACTTCAGAGGGTTAGGAATGTGGGGAAAAAAGGAAGCTGTGAGTGATGAGTCAGAGATGAAGTGGCTTCTCCAGGGGGCGTGTTGGCCTGCAAACGTGCACTCTGTCTAAGATGTCATGAAGCCGGTTTTACCACCAGCAGTTCTTGCTCTCAGAGGAGCTCGACCTGGTGACTGAAACAGTGCTGCAGGGGTTTCCCAGCCAAGTGCAAAGATTAGGGTCAGTGGAGGTCAAGCAGCCATGTGCCCCGGCGCAGTCCTAATTATGAAACGTTTAACCCCAGCTGAACTCTTCATTCCTCCTGGCTGTACAGCCTGTGGTTGCTTGGCTGATTCCCTCCCCACTGTGTTCCTATCAGAAACCGGGAGAGGAATTACTTTCCATCAGTCAGTAAGGCCTGGGGAGGCATTACTGTGGCTCCTGTTTTGAACACAAGGTTCTCTCTCCAGGGAAGCCAACTAAGGCTGCCTTGGAGCAACACCTCTCAGTGCAAGCCAACAGGAACCCCCATACTTCAAATCCATTTCCGCCCTCCCTCCTCCTGTGCTGCCTATGGCTAACTGATTACCAGGACATCTCAGCATCCTGGGTGATCACTACACTCCAAAGGGGACCCCAGGTGGAGCTGAGGGTGTACAGATGGGCCCCGTCTTGTGGGTGGGGTGTCTGCTGGGGTTGGGGCAGGACTCTAATTTAGCTTCCCTTGTGGCTCAGATGGTAAAGAATGTGCCTGCAATTCAGATTTGATTCCTGGGTTGGGGAGATCCCCTGGAGAAGGGAATGGGAACCCACTCCAGTATTCTTGCCTGGGGGATTCCATGGACAGAGGAGCCTGGAGGGCTACAGTCCATGGGGTCGAAAAGAGTCAGGCATGACTGAGCAACTTTCATTCACGCTAACTTAGCAGGGAAGAGGAGGCTAAACACAAGTTCAAATTTGGTAAAACTGGTGATAAGGGCAGTTTGGGTTCTCAGGGTGCTCTAGACTTCCCCCAAACACTCAAAATACCAAGTATATAGTGACTTTATTAATTTCCCTTCTGCTGGTGGCAAGAGGGTCTCCTTGTCCTCACAAGGATTGATCTAGACTGGAGTGATCCCATAAGAGGAAGGGCTGTACCCTGGAGTTACCACATGCCCCTGAGCTCTTGCCACACTGGCCCTCTCTCCCACCTTGGTCCTTCACGTGACCCCCTTCCCCAGCCAGAATTCTCCCCACTACCCTTCTTTCCACACAGGTGGGTCCTTGATATTCTTCAGTTCTCAGCTCTTCTCTGAGCCCTAGTCTAGACCAGTGCATGCAAGGAGTGCATGTGAGCATGCTCAGCCATGTCCAGCTCTTTGCAACCCCATCAACTGTGGGGGGAGCATTCTGCAGATTGCCCCGATCACCAGTGAGTTCTTCTTTCGGGGCCCTTTTACATCAGGACCAAACCCCTGGCCTGTGCTCTGCCTTCTCTCTACTCTGCCTGTTTGTGTCTTAGGCTTGTGGCTCACACCTTCATGATCTCCAAACACCAGGCTCCACGCCCTAGAGACACACCCCCACCTTTACAAATGCCTATTAGATGCTCATTCTTGAGCTGTAGCATGATTTCCAGCTCATCATGTTCCCATCTAAGCTGGCTCCCTTTCAAAGCTCTCACGTCTTTTAGAGACCTGCCAATGTTCTTGGACATCAAATCTCAAACACTCTTCCAGAGAAAGTCATCACTAACTCCTCTCTTTGCTTTATCCCCTGCCTCCAGCCCATCAAGCTCCCCAGTTGTCCCTCTGTAGTATTTCTCAGAGTGAGGCCCATCTGTCCATAGCCGTTCCGAGCCTCAGGGGCAGCCTGCATATGACGCCTAAATCCCTGTGGGAGCCCTCCTGCCGGTCTTCTTGCCCATTTGGCCTCTCCCATTCCAACTCACATCGCCACCCTTTGTCCTTTCCTTCCAGCTGCTGGGTAGCCATTTAAAGTCAAAGGCCAATCAACTGTAGGGGTCAGAGGTGAGAATGAGAGAACAATAAATCAGGACTCCTGGGTTTCAGTTTGGACTACAAGGTCAATGGTGCCTTTCTGGGATATGGCTGGAACATGGCAGGAGCAAATTCCTAAAATATGGATGTCCACACCAGTACCACGGTATCTAAAAACTGCTGGACCTTTTTTACATTTTTTAATCTGGTCTTCAAAGCCTTCACCCATTGCTAATGTAAATTTATTTAAGATTTTTTTTTTTAACGTGGACCATTTTTAAAGTCTTTATTGCATGTGCTACGATATTGTTTCTGTTTTATGTTTTAGTTGTTTGGCTGCAAAGCTTGTGGGATCTTAGCTCCCCAACCAGGGATTAAACCCCTACCCTCCCTGCACTGGAAGCAAGGAGTCTTAACGACTGGACCACCAGGGAAGTACCTGGTAATGTAAATTTAATGTCACTCCTCATCCAAACCCAATGCTCCAGCTGGACCAGTCTGGACACTGTCCCACCCACGCCACGCTTATCCTTGTCTCTTTCAGACAATTCACTTCCACTGTAAAGACTTCCACCCTCATTTCCCCACCAATCCAAATCCAAAAATACTTCAAAACCTAACTTTCACTATGCCTCGATTTTAGACTCTTCCAGCTTTTCCAGGTCACCCCCAAGTCCCCCAAGCACACAATAATGCTTGTAGCTCTTTTAGCCTGAGCTTAGATCTCCTTAGTGGATTTTTAAGTACCCGCTATCCCATTTACTAATTACTTCAAGATGCTGAAGAGATGGGAATGTCCTTCAGCATGGGAAGCCAGCCTCGCCCTCCCTTGCATCTTCGCCAGCCCCCACACAGCTGATAAACACAGGTTCACCAAGAGATGCTGATTCGTTGGTAGTGATAAAGGGTCCGATCAATTTTTCCATCAGAAGCTATGAGCACAGACTCTCAACCAAGATTTCCTGTGGACAAAGGGCAACCATTTTTTTCTACTAGCTCTGAGGAATTCCCATTTTTATCTGCATGGTTACAGTTCTGATTCCTTATTCCAGAAACATCTCACAATTGCCTAGATCATCTTCACTGCAACACCCACAACTTGGAATAGCTGCATGTGTCTTCAACCAGAAGACTTAGGATGTGCAGGGATAGAAATGCCAAAGGGACACATCTATATATGTACTGTCATCGAAAGCACTACATGAAGGCTATTTAAGATTCAAGTTAATTTGCAACTGGCTATGGCCTCTCTAAATTCTAAAGCTAGGTGAAGGACTTTCACTTTGAAAGGAACTACTCAAGCACAGCTCTACTTATCCCTTTAAAAGCAGCCAAAAAAAGGCACTGAAACTTATCACAGGTCTCCAGTGATGTTAAAATCCTATGAACAAAATGTACGTAACCACAGCAAGTGAAAAAGTGTTAGCATTCAAGTCCAACATTTGAACTTCCCCTAAGCTCCCAGGCCCTTACCCACATTAAGTATATCTTCTTCCTTTGTCTATAAGTGTTCCTTTACAACTATCCACTCTGTTCTTAAGACATAAATTTCCTCTTCTTCTTGGAAAAACAGTTCCTTCTCCTTTTGCTTTCTTTATTCACTGTCCTTTAAGATAACTCAGACTCTAACACCTGTCATCCTCAGGCCCAAGATGATGTCCAGGTCAGAAAAGATTCTCTAGCTGGACAATGCATCCCGCTGCCAATACCTGCATTCTGGCTCACTGGCCCCCCAGGCAATGCTGAGGACGCCTGTGTCACAAAGACAGCTGCTAGAACTGGCCCCACACCACAGCTGAGTGATACCTGGCCTTCCTCGGTCCAGGGATCCACACAACAGGTGCCCAGAGGCACAATGTAGCCCAGTGGTTTTGAGGTTAGTTTACACATATATGTCCAGGTGATCCCATTTCCTGCCAGCTCTGAATAAAAGGAAAAGGAATTAATATTCACTGGACATCCCTTGGGTGCAGATACAAGGCTAGGTACTTTCCATATGCCATTGTCAGACCTTGTTTCACCCCAGAAACAGCTGGTGGGATTCTTGTCCAAACAGGAAGCAGGTACACATAACTCAATTGCGGCTAACTGTGTCAGCAGATGTGAATACTCAAAGTCTATCTAAGCAGACTCCTTGTTTATTGTTCTGCTGGGCTTTTACCGATGATCCATTAATCCATGATATCATCCACTGATTGGTATTTCTATTCAAATACATAAGCATCATCATATGGAGGAGGAAAGAAAGAGATGGGGCTTTCACTGGGTACCTACTAAGAGCCAAGCCCATTTCTTCCCACACCATCACACTGAATCCTCAAACAATCCGAATATTGTTATTTCCACTGAATAAATGAAGTTTGAGAAAGTTGCATAAATTAATCAAGTTTGCACAGCTAATAAGAAATTGGCCCCAAATTCAAACTCCTTGTATTCTCATTTCCCAATCCACTTGGCATTTGTCCGTTCTGCAGCCTAAATCTATGTTCACATTTCTACAAAGCCGATTCTCAGTAGGTATGTAAAGTCTTCTTCATAGACCAAGGCAGCCAGTGCAGGGTAGGGCCCCAACTTAGCAAGAGTCAAAAAGAGAAATAGAGGTTGAAATTCCATATGAATTAGAATTATAGATCAGCTGAGCTTATTTTTTATAACTAAAATGCATCACCACCTTTTTGTACGTCCTTGTGAAACATCTTAATAAGCAAGGGGTGGAGAACGCAGTGGAGGCCATGCTGTGACCATCCAATCTGCAAGAAAGAGCAAATGAGCTGAAACCACCAGGAGATGAATTGGTGCTGAGGAAGAGCAGCCTCTGATTCCAAAGTTAGGACCTAAGTGGCTTCAGCACCTGGAACAGGTGGCCTCCCACAGCGATCTCTGATGATGAAGCGGGACAGCAGCCACACGGGGCAGAGGGAGCAATCACAGCAAAGTCAGAGCAGAGACAAACAACAGGCAAGTTCAAGGTCACAAATGGGGCAGTGTGGTGGAGACACCAAGGAGACCTGGAAAGAGGAGGCTCGAGGAAAGCATGAAGAAACCCAGTCATGACGGCAAACACAGTGAAAGGCGCCTTTGCAAGTAGCCGGTCTTGTTATATAGATGGGTCTGTGTCAGAGTATGAGAGAGAGTGTGTGTGTTCAAGCTTAGAGTGAAGAGCCATCGACTGCATGTGTTCAGGGGATTTCTCTGAACAGATATGTTGGCAACAGTTCCCGCGTCTGCCCAGCAGACTCCTCACTTTGGTCTTCTCTGAGTCGGGATGCCTGGTACGTGTGGACCACGTTGAGTATGGAGACCCCGGGAATGTTCACGAGAGCAATCATCCTAGTACCATGGCCAGGCTGCTGCTCCCCATCCTTCTTCGTGTGTCTCCACTCCAGCTCTATCACGAATCAGCAAACTGACCGACTCAGTTGCCCAGTTCAGAAGAACCACCTGTAGTTCAGTCGCTAAGTTGTGTGTGACTCTTTGCCACCCTATGGACTGCAGCGCACCAAGCTCTCCTGTCCTTCACTATCTCCCAGAGTTTGCTCAGATTCATGTCCGTTGAGGCAGTGATGCCATCTAACTGTCTCATCCTCTGTCTTTAACCTTCTGCCTTCAACCTGTCCCAGCATCAGGGTCATTTCCAGTGAGTTGGCTCTTCACATCAAGTGGCCAAAATATTGGAGCTTCAGCATCTGTCATTCCAATGAACATTCAGGGTTGATTTCTATAGGATACACTGGTTTGATCTGCTTGCTGTTCAAGGGACCCTCAAGAGTCTTCAGCATCACAATTAGAAAGCATCCATTCTTCAGCTCTCAGCCTTTATGGTCCAACTCCACCTCCAAACTGCTGTGTCATAATCCGGTCTTCCTTGTCTATGGATTAGAAGTTGATCTTTCTTAGAGCATCACTGCTTAGGGTTAGTGCCTAAGAAGATCTCAAAGGCAGGGAACATTTTTCTCCCAACTTTGTCAACAGGGAACCTGGGATTTTATTAGGAAGGAGAGGACCTTTTGTAGTGTTAGTCGCTCAGTCATGTAGCCTGCCAGGCTCCTTTGTCCATGGAATTTCCCAGGCAAGAATACTTGAGTGGGTTGCCATCCCCTTCTCCAGGGCATCTTCCCAACCCAGGGATCAAACCCTGGTCTCCCATACTGCAGGCATAGCAGCAGATTCTTTATGGACTGAGCCGCCAGGGAAGCACCCTCAGCAGATATCACTTATTTACATCACAGAGCGAATCATTCTCAGATCTTTCCCTTCACTTTATGAGCAAAGAGCAGGAAACTGCCCAAGTAGGAGAACTGAGCCAGAAAATCTGAGACTGACCCCTGACTCTGCCTCATCCACACTGAGTGAGACCTTGAGCTCTCTGAGCCCCAGTTGCTTTGCATGTAAAGTGAACATGAAAAAAACTCTTTCATGAGGTTGGGGACCCGGGCAGTGATATTGTGGAAGTGAACAGACTGATGGTGATTGGATATTATTCTACAAAAGTTCTCAAAGATTTGAAAACTAAACTTTGAAATGACAAGAAAAAATCTGCAGTTTTGCCTACCAGCTGGAACTGATTCCAGGCCCACCACTGATTCCACATTTGGCGACAGCAGGAGACCAGCTCAACATCACCTTTTATTGCGTCTACTATGTGCCACGGTTAAATTTCATATAGCATCTCACAGAATCTTCAAAATACCATCTTGAGATAGGTGTTAATATTATCTTTTCTTGGCAGATGATGAAATCAAGGCTCAAAACGTGAATCCATGTGTCAAAGATCTCATAGCCAGTAAGTAACCCAATCAGAATAAGAATTGATGTCTCTGAGAGAAAGTACATGCTTTTGACTATAACACCTTCCAGCAAAAGGGCCCATAGGATTGATCCCTAGATGGGAAGTCTGTCTGATCCTGTGCAAGATAATTTACCTAACTTCTCAGCTAAATGGTTTGACTTCCAACAGCTAGGAATTATTTTATGAGTCTTACGAGTGCTCTAAACCTCAAAGCCACTGAACTGGAGGAAGTAAATTGTATTTCCTTCCAAGCGCCGGCACTGCGGGTGTCCGTGGTGCCAGTCTTGTCTCTAGGCCCAGGTGACACCCAAGGTGGGAAGACAACACTAAATTAGCTAATTGGATCTTTGCTTCATGACCTGACAGCAAGCACACTGAGCTCATCTTCTGTGTGGAGAGTATCAACTGAGAGGTCTAAAGCTGGTAGATTCCCTGTCCATTGATCTACTGTGGTTTGTAAATGACCCTCCAGTAACACAAGTTAGGTAACCTTAAAGGAGCCATAAAATCAAATAGCCACTAACCTCTCGCTAACAATGACAACAGCTGAAAACTTTTTTTTTTCCCCTCAGTGGGGGCATGGGACTCCCAGCCCAGAGTCAGGCTCAGAACTTTCCAAACACCTTTTCTGATGGGGTTCAGTCAGCACTGAAGTCATAGAAATTTCACAAATGGAACCTTCATGACCAGGAGAGAAAATAAAAGGTACAAGATTGCACCATACATGTGGTGCCTCCAGCCCAGGCCAGGGGAAAAAAAGTAAGTAAAAAGGGTATGTGTATATATACACACACACACACACACATATACATATTTACAGTCTTTCAAAGCTCATTGATTCGTCCAAAAATACTTAATGAGCACAAGCTCTCAGCCAAGTGCTGGCTCTGGATGAAGCAAAGAAGGGGTTACTAACCCTACTTCTAAATGTGTCCCAAGTCTGTGGCTCTTGTTTGATTAAGTAGACGCATATTGAAAGATAATGACAATACAGTGTGATAAATGTGTTCATCAAAAGATGTACAGACCCATTCAGGGCAATGTTAACCTTTCTGGTGATCAGGTAGATTTCACAAAGATTTCACATGAATTGGGTCTTAAAGGAAGTACAATATCCACTAGAGATTGCTTGGAGGTCTAGTTCGAAGTTGTCACTTTTTCCTTCCCGTGAGTCTAGAGTGACTTATCACAGACAGGGAAAACTAGACAGCAACTTAATCTGTCTTTGCAGCTGTTGAGGAGGGGGAAATTGGTAAAAGGTTGCCTGTGGTAAGAGTTCAAGACAAAAAAGACTATGTCAGGCACTGAATAGCCAACAGCATCCCCAGAAACCAGCAGGGTCCAGATCAGATCAAGGCCCAGGACTCTATCTCCTGACAAGACCTGGGGGGAAAGGTCCTTTGCTGTACAAGATGGGCAAAGGAGTTTATTCCTATGGGATTTCAAAAATGTATTTCAGCATGGATAAATCACAGCAGCCTTGTGGAAAGTTGCTCAAAGGGCAGGAAGATAAAATAGGAGTTGAAGAAAGGAGTATTACTGCCTCTACTGTGATCTGAACAATGGCTACAGCTGGGCTTATTATTTCCTGCAATATGGCTCTTAGCACCAGTAAAATAAATGAATTTTTCAACAAGAGCCTTTCTGAGCTTTTCTGTGTTCAAGCCCAAACAAGAAAAACAATCATCTGTTAAAACAGAGGGAAAAAAAAAAAGATAAAAAACTATTCTTATTTACAGATTTTCTTTCATTAACATACAAATAACTTAAAGGAAAAGAAAACTTTATGATAGGATTTGATGAGGCAATTCAAGAAGAGAGCAGTCAAGGGAAAATGGAATAAGCTAACAGTTCAACACAGCCCAAGATTTCTGAGCCAGTGATGATGAAACAGCTCCAAAATCCAAGAAGGAAGGTGGAGGCTGCCGGTCTGAGTTTACTTGATATTGTGGGTGCCTATGAGTAGATCTGTAAGCTACTGTTTGTGCAGCAGTTTCCTTTCCCTCTGCTCTGCTGGAAAAACAGAAGTATCTGGGAAATAATGGGTTAACTTTCATTCTGGGCCATTAATGGGTCCCAGAGAAGCCTAGTTCAATGGCAGTAGTGGAAATGAAGCTTGTCCCCTGCTGGATATTTGTCTGGATTATCTCAGATGGCAGAGTCTCCTTAAACCTTCCCTGGCAGTTATTCCCTCCCCTTCCCCCAAAGCTTCAAGAGGACATTATTTACATGCCTATCAAAGCACCCACTGCAGTGGAGTATCCCCTGCTTTTGTACATCAGTCTTTCTCACTGAGACAAGAGTCCCTCACAGGGATACTGACTGTGCCTGACGCAGGACATGGTGCAGACAGGGGATTGTTTCATGGAGGTGGACTCTAACAGAGTAAGAGCTCAGGCTGACTTGCATTGGAGCACGGATCAACATTAACCAAGCTCATTATTCCACCAAGACCTCTAAACACATCTCCAAATCCACTGCCCCCAAAAATCTTCAGCTAACTTGTCCCACTTCCAGTTCTGAACATGCCAGTCTGCACCAATCGAGTCATCGGTTTCTTCTCCCAAACTACTTCTCCTGGCTTTTCTTATGCCTTTAGCACTCTTGATTTCAGCCCCTTGGATATACTGCTGACTCCTCACTCTCCCTTACCTCCCTCATCCCTCCATGACAGAATACAATCAGTAAACCATTCAATCAGGAAACGCGTGGGATCTGTCCAGCTTCCTTTCCCTGATGCACGGGAAGAGCTGAATGTAGCTACGCCGCCTGTCTCCTGGGAACTACTGAAGATTGCACCCTCCTGCTCCCTTGAGAAAACTAATTTTTTGGTTATTAATGACTGAGTTCTGGGTTTCACTGGTTTTCAAGATCTCTTACAAAGGAACTGGAGGAGAAAAGGGTTGAGGAGAGAGGAAAGAGAATAAACCAGATAGAGAAGTTCTAAAGAAAATCAAAACTCAACAGGAATTTTCCTGAGGTTCAAAAGATGTTAGAGAATGGGGGAGGAGAGAAAGAGTGAGAATGGTTATTGGGGCAAGGCTGGGTCCTTGCGGTTTCTTCAGAGGATGCTGGCCATAAAGGGACCGGGAAACCCAGTGCGGTGATCTAAGAGAGAGACCCTGGGAGGGACACTGTGCAGGTTCCCAGGAGCTGTGGGAGTTAGTAGAAGGACCCTGCACCTACATCCAGACTCCTTCTGGCAGAGAGGACTTCACTTCCTCTGTATTTAGCCCCTCCCCTGCTGCCTGCCAGTAAGGAGGGATAACCATCCATGCCATCAGGCTTCGCTCCAGACCCAGGCAGCCAGCCTTCAGAATGACCCTGGATGATCACTGCTTCCTGGAACTCACATCTGTGTGTAGTTACACACCCACAGACACGCACGGTCCAGGGTTGGTCTACGCGACCGCAGAATTCGGCAGACATGCTGGTGTGTAACTTGCAAGAGGAGGTTGTACAAGACCGCATCTTCTGCTGCGTTCTGTCTTCTGTCTCTCACATTCCTCACTCTGGGGGAAACCAGCTGCCACATTATGAGGAATTCAAAAAGTCAATGGAGAGGCCCATGTGGTAAGGAACCGGGATCTCCAGCCAAGAGCGCATGAGGCACTCAGGCCTCCTGCCAACAACCACCTGTGCCATCTTGGAAGCAGACCTGCCTCCAGCCGAGCTTGGAGATGACTTGCCCACAACCTGACTCCTCCCCTCATGAAAGACTGAGCCAGAGCCTCTCAGCTTGTCTACAGCAGATTCCTGACCCTCAGAAACTGTGAATAATAAATATTTTTTTGTTTAAAGCTTTAAGGGGGATACACTTTATACAAGATGACTAACACTGCATGCACTTGATTTTGATATGGACAGTCCCAGTTTTTACTCCTAAGATATCCAACACTCAAAAAGCAAAAAAATAGCTTGCCAGACACTCTGTGGGGTGCTGGTGAGAACTTCTTCCCCAGGTCCTGAACACAGGGCTGAGGGGACAGAGCAAATTTCGAAGGGCCTCTCACCTCGATCATGTGTTTCAAGCCACGCTCACTGCCCACTGCCCACTGCCCCCGGGACGGTAGCCACAGTCTTTTCTCTGGCCCTTCCCCGCTGTCCTCTTCCTTTCCTCCCATATGACTACAGCACTTGCTGTCGGAGCTCTGAACCATAGTCCAGTCTCAGCACTTCCCTCTCTATATAATTCCTCATATTTTTATGGAATAATGTTTAGTTACAATTAGAGCCCAGCGCTCCCCCATCCCCATGGTACCTCCACATACCCTTCCAGCTATAGCTCCCACACCTCCCCCAGATAGGAAAAGGCAAGAAGAGAGAGAAGATGCAGTGTTTGGAGTTATTTCTGGTTTTGTTCCACTGTAAGGACAGCCTCAGGAGACAGGCAGCTTTCTCACTCCATGGCCAGCCCAAGGGAAAGGGGACAGCTTGGACTTGTTTTCAGCAGATGTCAGTGAGCCTGGGTATCAGATCTGGGGCTACAGAAAGTATTGACAGGGATGGGGGTGAACAACCACAGAGGTCTCCTGACAGTAAAACCCTGCCTTAGGGGAACATACAAGTTTCTGTCAAGGACCCCTGCCAGAAGCCTGGGCTGGCCATTGCCATGCAGGGTATCCCAACCAGCAAGCTGATGCAGCCTGGCACCCAGGCCAAATGTCCAGCAGGCTCAGCAAGGTCCAAGTGCACCAACCTGCAGGTGCTGGGGATTTAGGCAAATGCAAGCACCATCATGTCCTGGGCAGCCCGATGGAATGTCCAGCCCCCTGCTCTGCACCTGAACGGGTGAGCGCTCGCCTGGATACTCAGATGAACTGGGCTGAGCCTGCAAGGAGGCTTTCTGTCATATGACCTCAGGCACAGCACCTCTGGAACAGACACTGAACTTTACTTAGCATTTCCATAGAAAGACATTAGCTCTGGTCAGAAATAGTGCTCATCCCTCAGTCCTGAGTTTAAATTCTCAGAGAGTTACAAACACAGCTGCTGAAGTAAGGCCTTCAAGGTCACTGGCAATGGGGATACTCTTGCCAGTGGGCGGGGACATACTGGGTCACACTGAAGCTTGGCGCGGCAAGGGTGACGGGCTCTGCCTTTTCTCCCACTTTCCTTCTTTCTTCCTCTCATTCTCCCTCATTTTCTGTTTGTTGTGGTGGTTGTTACGCTTCCCTCCTTTCTCTTTCACTCTCTCCGCCTCCCCTTCTTCTTTCATTTCCACATCTCCCCTCCTTTTCCTCTGTCCCCACCCCCAATTTTCTGGCTCTCCACTTCTAGACATCGGTCCCCCTTCTATCCTGAAGTTTTCTAAACTAATGAAGTCCTGGTGAGAAGGTCTAAACACTGTTTGGAGTTCCTGCCAGGCTCTCTGAACTCATCTCTCAGCCTCCACTTCTCTTCTCCCAAGAGGCTTCTCCAGACAAGGCTCACCTCCATCTGGGTCACACTTCTCTTCACCCTCCTAGAAAAACCCAGTCAGGATATTTTCTCATGACTCATTTGCTAAAAGACCTTGGGTGATCTATCATTAGTCAAATAACACAAAGTTTAGTGTGGAACAGTGATAAAAACAAGACTTTAATATGGCACATCCTGCTTCAAATTTTGGCTGTGCCATCCCACCAAGATGGTCACTTTGGGCACAGTGCTCATCCTCAGTTTCCTAATCTGTAGAATGGGTATTATTATAGAATCACTGGTGGGCCCAGTGGGATCATGTAGTAGTACACCTACTATGGTACTTGGAACATTGTAAGTACTCCACAATGACCAGTGTCTTCATCCTTAGCCATGTCCCTTCCTTCATTCTCTCTCTCTCCAAACAAACTGAAAACCTGAAAACCCCAAGAGGGCAGGTGCCTTGAATTCTAACCTCTGTCTAGCCCTGGCCCTAGAAATGCTCCATATGGTGTCAAGGTCAGTTAAGACTTTCCTGACAGTGACAGAAGAGGGGCAGGGGGTCTCACAGATTTATCAGTGGGAAAACAACACATAGTTTATCTCTGGCAAATGTCTTTCTACATGGCAGGCAAAACCAGACATGCTCACCCTATGACCTTGTCTTCCATTCCTATGTTAAGAGCTCTGCATGTTTCAGAAAACTTACGCTGCCAGCCAAGGAGATCTCAGCACCCAAACTGTGCCTGCAGCTTGAGACAGCCCTCAGAGAGAGTCACACCAGGGTGGTTTCTGGGCCTGTTTGGTCACCAGCTCTGAGTGCTTCATATATAGGCTCTGACTAGCATGCAAAGGAGGCTTCCCAGCTGGCTCAGTGGTAAAGAATCTGCCCGCCAATGCAGGAGCCGCAGCAGACGCGGGTTCAATCCCTGGGTCAGGAAGATGAAGTGGCAACCCACTCCAGTATCCTTGCCTGGAAAATCCCATGGACAGAGGAGCCTGATGGGCTACAATCCATGGGGTCACAAAGAGTCAGACACAACACACATATAGTATTGTGAAGTCTAACATTAAATGGCTCATAGTTATCATCTACTTATGTTTTTAGACAATTAATTGGCCAGAAGACACTCAGCTGCATTCCTCATTCCTAAATAAGGCAAACTTTGATGCAAAAACATTCAGTAAATGCCATTTAGGACTACAAGATTAAACTTGTGTAACAGGAGACCTAATAACTAAAGGGCCCAAGTGTTTCCACCCATTCCACCCAGGCCAGCATCTAAAGATGCCTCTGGTTCCCAAAGATCATACCTGTTACCTTTTCTGAGAAAGAAGAGACTACGGAATTCAACAGGACACTAAGACTCCTGCTCTTACTGGTCTCTATCATTGTTTTCTGTAGCAGAGAATAGTACACAGAACTCTACATCAGTGGCCCCCAATCTTTTTGGCACCAGGGACTAGTTTCATGGAAGACAGTTTTTCCACAGATAATGGGGAGTGGGAGACGGTTTCAGAATTGTCAACTTCAAAAATAGTCACAATCCAAAAGTTGAGAGCTATGTTTTATTCAGAGGGAATTTTCAGGACTTCAAGCCCAGGAAACAGCATCTCAAGCAACCCTGAGAGAACAGCTCCAAGGAGGAGAGGGGAGGAGGCAGGTTATATAAAAGTTTTGCGACAGGGGGCAGGTAGCTTAAATGTCAAAAGATTATGGTTAATGAAAGAAAACCAGACATCCCAGATTAAGGAATTTAGCACTTCTCTTTGTATGGGAAGATGCAAGAGTCTGGGCTCTCTGAAATCATTCCTTTCCATATGCATCTCAGCTATCCTGGGCCAGTAGCCTGTTTTTTCAAATCCTGCTCTCCCTTGGGGCTCACTTAGGAAGTGGTTGCAGTCTTGATGGCTGCCAGATTGCTGGTGTTCTTCTCCTTCCTGAATGCCCTTAGGGCTCAGGAGCTCACCTTTGGAGGGCTGGAATCTCTAATGACTATGGCTTCCCTGTTTACTGATAAGGCAAGAAATAGCTTCCCAGCTGGCACTGGTGGTAGAGAACCTGCCTGCCAATGCTGCAGACACCAGACAGAGGTTCAGTCCCTGGGTTGGGAAGAACCCCTGGAGGAGGGCACGGCAACTCACTCCAGTATTCCTGCCTGGAGAATCTCATGGACAGAGGAGCCTTGCAGGATACAGTCCATAGGGTCAGAAAGAGTTGAACACGACTGAAGCGACTTTGCACATGCACACGCACTCCATTTCTCAGGACGATGCAAACACATTAATTTCTATTGTCACTACATCAGCTCCATCCCAGATCATCAGGCATTAGATCCCAGAGGTTGGGGACCCCTGAGCTAAATTATTAGGATAAGAAAGTGAAGTCGCTCAGTTGTATCTGACTCTTTCTGACTGCATGGACTAGGCCAGGCTCCTCCGTCCATGGGATCTTAACAGTGGAATAAAGAGCTGGAGAGAGAAACTAGGTTAGTTCTATTACAGGAAGGTTCTAGCCCTGAAGCAAAGGGCTCTGGTTAAGGGCATTTACTCTCTGGTTAGAGCCACCTAGCTAGAACTGACCAGGTTGTTCGCCAGTGAAGCTGTAAGACCCCTACTCCCCACAGCCCCTTCTCCTCCTAAGAAGTACCTTTCCCATAGCATCCACCAAGAGGCTGTCAGAGATGCCCTGATCTTGATACTCAATTGCAAGAGCCTTGTGCCATTTTCAGCCACGTGGTCCCCAGTGTTCCCAAGGTAATAGGCTGCTTCTGGAAAGGGCAATGAATCAAAAAGGAAAACTCCCCAATTCCCCCACAGGGAGATAAAAATACAGGTAAGTTGGCAACTGCCCTTTTAAATGTCTCGCTTCAGAGCATAGGAAAAAAAAATTGCCTGATCCTTTTCCCCTGGTCCTTTCCCTTCAGAAACTGCCTCTTTTGCTCAGATTTTTTTTTTCCCTTTTTCATGCAAGGGACAGAGTCATTAACAACCCTCAGGCTCTCTCAGGACTAAGTTAATTAAACTGATTTGGGGTGTTTCCCTTTGGTTAGAAATGGTGAGCGGTGAGCACTGCCAAGCTCCTGAAATTGAAGCCCATGTCATTCACTTCTCATGCAAAGCCCTAAGGCTCCCTGGTGGAATCGGAGACTTAAATTGGCCTTGTTCTTTTACCCAAGCAATTAATAATGCATTTGGAACAATAACAAACACACACACACACAGCTTGTTTGCTAGGCTCCAGACATAGCCGCCAACATTCCTTAATTGAGTCCAACCTGCCAGGCTAAGGTGCTTTTCTACAGAATCTGCTGGGTGGGAGCTGAAGGGGCCTTGCCAAAGATCTGCTTTCTAGGGATGGAAATTCTGGCTGATTATTTGCAAAATAAGATGAAACCCCTTGGCAAATGCACAGCCCTTTGTAATTTACATAATGTGTCTCAGCATTTATCTCAGTTAACAGTGACCCCTCAATAGCCTTCATTTACACCTCCAAAAGCAAATGGACAGTGGGTCTGCCCAACAACAACTTGTTCTCAGATGAGATCTTAGAGGATTGTTCAACCCAATTTACAAAGTCCAATCTTCCCTTTGGTACAGTTACACTTCGTCTAGGTCTATCCAGTCTCTTAACGTCCCAGAACTAACACTACCCACTTGAACATCTCAGTTCTCTGTGCAGAACACCCACAAAAAATTAATAATAATAATGACATCTCCAGAAACAAATTTTAGTCACAGTGTGATTCCTGTTAAAGTTCTTTGAAATCTCTATTGTTCAAAGGATACAGTTTAAAATCTCTAGCCATATCCTCTGTGTCAATGCATGCAGATCTAAGAGAACTGTTTAAACCGTTGAGTGGCAGTATGCCATCAGATGCATAAATCACAATACATCCAATCATTCCCTCCCTTCCTTGCTCCCCCTCTCTGGTTATCATAAACAGTATTTAAACGAAGAGGTGCACAAGTATCTCTTGTATATATTCACATCAGAGGTTCTCCAGGCAAGAATCGCAATTGCTGGGATGATAGAATATGCATATTTTTAACATTATTAGGACTTGAATTGTTCTCTAAACTCATTCATCAATTTGCACTCCTAGTAACAATGCATGATTCTGTCTTCTCTAGATATTCATCAAGTTCGTTACCAGTTTACTTTTTAACAATTCCACTAAGTAAGAAATATTATAGTATCTCATTTTGTTTTCATTTACATTTGCCTGGTTACTGAAATTGAGAATCACCTTTCCTTCTCTTGCTCCTCCTGTCCCTCCTCTTCCTCCTTTTCTTTCTCCTCTTTTTCCTCTCTTTCTCCTCCTTCCCCCTCCCTGCCTCTTCCTTTTTCTCCTTCTTCAAATTCCAATCTTCCCTTTGGTACGGTTACACTTCCTCTAGGTCTGTCCAATCTCTTAACGTCCCAGAACTAACACTATCCACTTGAACATCCCAGTTCTTTGTGCAGAACACCCACAAAAAATTAATAATAACAAAAATGACATATTCAGAAACAAATTTTAGTCATAGTGTGATTCCTGTTAAAGTTCTTTGAACGCTCTATTGTTCAAAGGATACAGTTTAAAATCTCTAGCCACATCCTCTGTGTCAATGCATGCAGATCTAAGCGAACTGTTTAAACCGTTCTTCAAGCAGGACATTTGGATTTCTCTGTGCATTGTCCATAGATATATTTTGCCTATTTTTCATCTTCTGTTGGGCTGTCTTTTTTATTGATTCATAGACATAAAAACATATTCTAAAATGTTATATCTTCTCTTTTTCATGTTAGGCTGTTGGCCAAAAATACTTAAATATCATCAATTTCTTGGAATAAAATCTAATGTTAGTATACTGCCTCAAACTTCCAGGGCAATATGAATAGCAACAGTAATAGCAGGTATTCTTGCTTATTGCTGACTTTTAAGGTAATGCTCCTAGTATTCACCACCAACTGGTAAAAAATAAATACTGCAGGCATTTAGTGGATATCATTTTCAGTTAGAAGACATTCTCTTCCATTTCTGTTTTAAAAGACTTTTTTCAATAAAAAGCATTCCTGGAAGAACCTACATATTATAAAGATGTTCGTGGCATGAATGTATTTTGATATTCTCTTTCTTTGTCTCTGTCTCTGTCTCTCTCTCTCTCACACACACACACACACATACCTAGGCTTAGTTTGTTAACAGTTTATTTAGGATTTTTGCCTCTCTGATCATAAATGATTGTGTCAATTTTTCTTTGTCATTCTGCTTTTGTCTGATTTGGGAACCAAGATTAAAATAACATCAACTTAATTGGGATGTTTTCCACCTTTTCTATTCTCTAAAAGTATTTCTAAAAGGTAAAATCATGCATTCCTCAAAGGTATGGGAGAAGATATCTGTATATGGTGTGGATCTAGTTTGCATTAGCATTTGGAGCAAGGGGGTAAATTTCTAAAAACTAATCTCACTTCCTTTTACTTGACTTTTCTATTTCTTTTTAAATAATTCTGTTGGATTATAGTTTTCTAGAATTCTATTCTCTTTCATTAAAACTTTCCATTTTTTCAGCACATAGCCATTCACGATGTCTCTTCAGAAAGATTCAAAATTCTTGTTCCCTTCAGCTTGAGGGTACCTGAACCAATCAATAGTAAAAATTAGAACCTCAGCCCTAGGGGGACAGACCTAAGGTCATATTTATCAGGCAGGACATTTCTCCCACCCAGGGTCCAGGCAGAGGCAGGCAACTGTTTTGCCATCTGCCCATGTCTGTGTCCGAGGTGCCCTTTTCTGGACCATTCTTTCACACTCCACCTCCCCAGTCCTTCTCCCTTTGTTGCTTTATGCAGGGGTCTCAGTTCCAATATTCTACCTTGGGTAATAGCACAGTTCAGTTTCATTCTGTGTGTAGATGCTAAACCTCATGTCCCTAGTTTGCTGAGATGGACAATTTCTTACCACCCACCAAATCTACTGAAGGATTAGCTCCCATCCTTCCCAGTCTGGTTTCCAGAAATCTTTTCATTTCTAGCATACACCAGTTGCCCGTTTTCCTTGCACGCTTAATTCTGCATTTAAAAGAATGTTTATCAGTTTCATAAAGATAGCTAGTGCTGTAATAGTGGCAGGGTCTTCAAGTACACATCAGAAGTATTGTGAGAAGAGGAGGGTGGGTGTGCTCCCAAGGCCACAGAGTCCTGGGATCTGTGGGAATGGACCCACACAAAATTAAAAACCTAGGAAGATGCAGGAGCCTTCATTGAAAGGGAAACATTTTAGCTGAGACTTGATGGATGTATATGATTATTTATATAGAGCTGGAAAGAAGGAAGGAGGCTCGCTTAGTTGTAAACAGATCTTCACAATGTGAATTTAAAGCAATTCAAAATGACAGCTATTTGAAGGGGAAAAAGCTCAATAAAAAATTCCAAAGAAAATGGAGTAGATCCACATTAGGTGAATAAGAATATATACTAAATGATTAAAAAAACACTCCATGGTTGAGAGCTCCCAAATGAAACAGGATTGTTTAATCAGTTGTTTTAAAACACAGAGCATCCATCACCTCAGAAAAGCCATTCCCAGAATAACTAGCCCCAAACAGAGCCTGCTTTGAGTCTGTATAATTGGTGCTATGAGAAGAGGCTGATGGTGCAGTGGCTGGCTTTTAATCAGAAGCTGACCACAACCAAGCTGTTCTCAAACAGAAGTCTAATGTCGGAGCAACAGTGGCTGTCGAGAGGTCACAAAGCCCAAGGTGAAATGAACCACTCTCATAAACAGCACAAGCACGGGCTAAACTTCATCCCACTCTAGGTACAAGTTTAAGTCCATGTTCCATCCTGCAAAGTGAATCTCTAGAGGCTTTTTTATACATTAAGTGGATAAAACGTGAGGATAAAAATGTTAGTGCTCCAGTTATCAATGTCCCTTTTACAACTGGCATAAGAGCTGTGAGCAAAGTGATAAAAGGGGTCAGGATGACTGGACTGTGTTTCCCTGTTCTTACTAGGAGAGGACAAACTCAAACATACACAAAAGCATTTTGCCTTTTTCTCACTTTGGTCCAAGATGAAGGCAGGTGATAAAACAGTCTGTGAGCTAAATCCATTTTGAAAGAGGAGTCTTATTGAGTGATCCTAGACAGACAAAGGGATCAAGACCTGTTCATATTAAATAAATGTTATTTATAACCAAGCCCTTGAACATCTGCATCCAGGGATACAATCTTAATTATCTGACAAAAGGCCATTTAATCACCAAGATCTGAGCAAGTAGAACAAGTACTGAAAATCTCCCTCTTCCTTCTGTTTTGCATGAGATGTCAATAGTGGTTCCTGAAGAAATAGGAGTTGTCCGTGTTGAGCTCTGGACAGTCCAGGGGCCTCTGCAATAGATGCCTCAAAGGAAAATGGACTGAGAAATTCTATTGCCACTAAAAATTTCTCCATCACTATAACAAAAATTCCAGATGCAAATACGGAATTTTCTTTCTGCTAAGTTTTCCACTTCTCCCATCAAATTTGGGGGAGATCAGAGTTTATTCAAAATCAGTTTCAGTCACTAAAAGGAATGAGCTCAGTATGGTAGGGGTACAATTTTTTGGCATCATGTTCCTCCCCCCAACAAAGAGAAGGAACGGCATGATCGAAAGAAGAGTTGAGAATATGTTGAACAGAGACATGGTGGACTAGGATAAAGGAAAGCAGTAAAAAGACCTGAATTCTGCTGCTGCTGCTGCTAAGTCACTTCAGTCGTATCCGACTCTATGTGACCCCATAGACTGCAGCCCACCAGGCTCCCCCATCCCTGGAATTCTCCAGGCAAGAACACTGGAGTGGGTTGCCATTTCCTTCTCCAATGCATGAAAGTGAAAAGTGAAAGGGAAGTCACTCAGTCGTGTCCGACTCTTAGCGACCCCATGGACCGCAGCCCACCAGGCTCCTCAGCCCATGGGATTTTCCAGGCAAGAGTACTGGAGTGGGGTGCCATCACCATCTCTGATCTGAATTCTAGCATTCTACAACTTATCTGCTGTATAATAACGAAAAAGTTACTTAAGCCCTGTAAGTTTCCAAGTTCTTTGCCACAAAATGAGGATAGCAACACCTCACTGACCTTACCAGGTGGTGTCTGGCACCTTATAACACAGAGAAGGGTCTCTGATATCGCTTATATGTGGAGTCTAAAAAGGGGTATAAAGCGAAAGTTGCTCAGTTGTGTCCGACTCTTTGCAACCCCATGGATATACAGTCCATGAAATTCTCTAGACCAGAGTACTGGAGTGGGTAGCCTTTCCCCTCTCCAGGGGATCTTCCCAACCCAGGGATCGAACCCAGGCCTCCCGCATTGCGCCTGGATTCTTTACCAGCTGAGCCACAAGGGAAGACCAAGAATGCTGGAGTGGGTAGCCCATCCCTTCTCCAGCGAATCTTCCCAACTAGGAACTGAACCGGGGTCTCCTGCATTGCAGCAGATTCTTTACCAACTGAGCTATCAGGGAATTAAAAAGGGGTATAAATGAACTTATCTACGAAACAGAAATAGGGTCACAGATGTAGAAAATAAACAATTACTAGGAGGTAAGAGGGGGATAAACTGGGAGATTGGGATTGACATATACACAATTACTATACATAAAATTGATAATAAGGACCTACTATAGAGCACGAGTGAATACTCAATACTCCATTAATGACCTATATGGGGAAAGAATCTAAAAAGAGTAGATGTATATGTATAGCTGATTTAGTTTGCTGTATGTCTGAAGTAACACAACATTATCAATCAATTATAATTTTATCCTAATAAAACATTATTAAAGATATGAAAGGAAGGTGGCCTTACAGGTGGTGGTGACTTGAGCTCCCTCCCGAAATGCCCTTAGCATCCATTCACTTTTCACCTTATATTTGGGGATCCCTTGCTCCCAAGGTTGGACACCAAAGATAAACTTGATTACACCTTTAGCCCTGCCTTCAAGGAACACCCAGCTTTGTGTTGGGTCCTAATTATGTGCATCTGTACAACGTAGAAAGAGCAGACTGTCTTACAGGAAGAGAGAGAACGTACTACAGGAGTTCAGAAGCCTGAGAGACTCCTTCCAGCCCAGCATCTTCCATAAAAATTTCCATCACATTCAGCTCCTATGAGAGGCTAGTCGACGGCATGCTTTAAAACACAGGTGAAATAAATCTGGTTAACACTGGCTGGAAACATATATAACAGGTTTCTTTTCAGCAGGACTCCACCAAACTTTCAATATTCAAGTGTACATTATAGATCTCCAAAGGTGGGCTAAAGTATTGCTTGTTTTCTAAGATGATTTGTGTATGAAACCCATCCGTGCCCTTTTAAGAGCCACAGGACAGATGGCTCCATGGAAGGATAGAAGAGCCTAACCACGCTGGCACTGTGCTCTCAGATGCCGAGCCTCCCCAACTGTGAGAAATAAATGCCTCTTGTTTTTAAGCCACCCAGGCTATGGCTTAGCACAAACTAAGACACAAACTCAAGGTGGCACAGGCCCAGGTTATCATAAGCAAAAATACTTGAGGTTATTTTGTAACCCTACCATGAGCAATTAGGGATGTGGCTCACAGTCTTGTCAACTAATTCCTTCAGTCATCTTTACAAAGGCCTGAGAAAAGTAGAAAGCTTTCTTCCCATGGGATAGCTTTCCAGGGCTTGCCACCTTCACCATAAAGCCAAATGAGTGCCCCATTCAAACAGCAAACATTAACACTCACAGACCATCGAGCTGTCCTCTTGGACCTTCTCATGCCTAAACTGTCAAATGATCAGTGTCACATACAGTCTTTCATAAGAGCAATCTCAGATCCCAACACTGAACCAAAGGTCCTCCACAAAGTCTGAGCAAATTAATGAAAAACAATCACCACGACGTGAAAACTTTCAGCGTTTAAAAAAACAGGAAATGCTTTTCCACTCCCCTCCAAACTCCTGTATCTCTTTTCCTCTCACTTTCCACGGATGACCTTGTTTCTCCTTTCACGGTGAAAACTGAAGCCATCAGGAGAGAAACTCCTCAAGCGTTCACCTCCAAACCTACTGGGTCGTTTCTATCAGCTAAAATGTAATTCTTAAAAAAAAAAAAAAAAAACCCTCCCATTCTCCCCTTCAGACACCAACCCCATTCTTCTGCTTCTCTTTAGAACAAATCTCAAAAGAGTTCTCCATTTCTTCCTGAACTTATTATACATTAATCCTTTTGCCCCATTGCTCCAGTGAAACATCTCTTCTCAAGGTCACCAATTCAAGGTCAATTCTCATTTCTTTTTTTACCTTCATTAGTTACTATAATCTGTAGTTATAGTTAGTATTACAAATTAGTCTGTAGTTTATTATAGTTAGTATTACTAATTATTAGTATTTATTTCCTTACATACTTACTTATTTGGCCATGTCCAGTCTTAGTGTTTTAAATATGTTGAATTTTAAAATACTATATGTCTAAGAGAACATGTCAATTAGGAATTTGCATTTCCTGAAGTTAAGCAAAGAGATCAGAGCTACATCAATGAAAGAGGTAGATGGTACTTAAAGGAATAGAATTGAATGAGGTAATCTAAAGAGAGAATATTAAGAACATAGAGAGATTTGTATACTGGTTCTCCTTTTATAGGTCAGAATATTAGATAAACAATTTTAAACTTTTCTTTTTTCTAAGTATTTAAAACTAACTTTCTAAGCACAGCTTTATCTTTACTTAATAAGCTTTAAATATGTTGTATTTTCATTATATCAGTTAGAAATATTTTTTAATTTCCCTTGAAAGTTCTTCTTTGACTCCTGGGTTATTCACAAACGTGTAATTTCTAACCTAGCAATATATCTAGAACATCTTTCCAGGCAAGTAAATGTAACCATACCACATAGTTTTAATAGCTACATATCATCCTATCATACTCTAATGTATTTAACCCAATAGCCACTTATGCCGGTTAAATTTGCAGTGTTATAAACACTGCTGCAATGAATAACTGTGTGCCTTACTGCCTTGCAAAGTTTACACACACAGTAAACAAAAGAGACAAAAATCAAACTCCAAATCTCAGACTCTAAATAGTTCTGACCTTCCATGTAGGTTTGCTGAATCATAGGAGATTTTAGGCTTAAAGTTATAAAAATCTTTGCAATTCTAGTGATTTTATCATAAAATTAAAATACAAATGGAAAACTTGAGAGAGATAGTTGCATTATAAAAGCTTAATAATACTTTATGTGCTTTAATCAGGATTGATCAAAGTATGCTACAGAAACAGATCTCAATGATTTAACAAACAGAAGTGAGGTTCTTTATGAATTATACACAGACAACATGCATTGGTGAGGGGTTTACCAGGGCTTCCCTGATAGCTCAGTTGGTAAAGAATCCACCTGCAATGCAGGAGACCTGGGTTCAATCCCTGTGATGGGAAGATCCCCTGGAAAAGGGAAAGGCTACCCACTCCAGTATTCTGACCTGGAGAATTCCATGGACTATATTGTCCATGGTGTCGCAAAGAGCTGGACACAACTCAGCGACTTTCACTTTCACTTTTCACTCCACAAAGACACTTAGGATAAAGCTGGCAGGTAGCCACAGCCATCACCTGGTGCTTCGGGGCCTGATCCCTTCCTCTGCCTCTTCACTGTGAACCCAGGACCTCAGATGCCAAGGAGACAGTACCCACCGTGCAGCAAATGTACATAGGTATGAGCTTTCAGGCTTCTCAGGTGGCGCTAGTAGTAAAGAACCTGCCTGTTAATGCACGAGATGTAAGAGGCGCAAGTTCAATCCTTGGGTTGGAAAGATCCCCTGGAGGAGGGCATGTTAACGCACTCCTGTATTCTTGCCTGGGAAATCCCATGGACAGAGGAGTCCAGCAGGCTACAGTCCATAGGGTCACACAAAGTCGGACATGACTGAAACAATTTCGCATGCACAGGAACTTTTTCAAGGACCCTTAAACGCTGTAATATGGATGATGGCTTTTCCAAGGTAAACCACACTTGAAAAACCAACAAAATTAAAATTAACAGATTAATTTAATAGTTATCCCAGATTAACAGAGGTTCCATGATCTTTTGATGCCACATCAAAAATAAAAAATAAAGAATCATTGCATGTCTTCCTGAATCTACACCAGGAGACTATGAAGCATGGAAAAGTAATACTTGACCTAAAATCCCTTGACTGTAAGTGAAACACTTCATTTCTACCCCAAAACCTGCTGGCTATAGAGCTAAGTACATAACCCTACCTAACCGCAAGGGAGCTGAGCAAGGCCTTCCTAAGCATTCAGGAAGAAGAGAGAACCAAGTATGAATGAGCACTGGAATCTACCACAATCTATTTTTCTGGTCATCAAGAATCCAACGAATTCCTCTTCCACAATAACAACTAACCAACCCAGAAAACAAATAAAAAACACAGAATCACCTACTCCCCAAGGGAGAAAACATCAAGTAATACCAAGTCACTAAAGTCAAATCCAATCCTAGGCTCAAGGTAATGGTAACAGTTTCTCCATCAGTCTTAGCTCTTCTTGATCCAGAGCAGCAATGACAAATTATTTGCTTCCACATGCATCCACCATACAGCACCAGGACGGGGGCAGCTTGACTGCAATAAATACTCCCACTCAGAATGCTGAAGAGTGGGAAACAAAGAATCACCAGTTCATGGCAATTCTCAATTCCAACTGGGTAGACATGGATGTCTGGAGAGGGATGGGAGTAGGTGAGAAGCTCTGATTCTGTCCTCTAGGAGTAGTTCTCTTTTCCATAATTCTGTGGCTCCTAGTCTCTGCTCTGCCTACCAGATATTCTCCTCAGCTACATCTGAAGTGGGAACTGGACAATCCATCCTCCTTCGGACTTGAGCAGTTTTCTCAGACTTCCTGCTTATAGAGGATAGGTTTTATTTTCCAACCTTGATGACTGGCAAAATATTATCCCAAGTGAAGATACCTTCCTTCCTTAGAATAATTTTGACATTAACTACGAAAAAATTATTTTGTAACCCAGACCATCCTTAATGAGAAAAATCTAAAACAATCAAACTGTCCTAGGAGAGGGGATTTAATCAACTATTATACACCCATAAGGCGTCCAAAGTATAGTTGTGTAATAGGGATTGTGGGATCATAAGTTATTTATGTGATGCCAATTTTGCAGATGAAAGGGAAGAAAGGGAGGGGAATAAACTCTGGAAATCTCTTTACCAAAGTTAAACTTCTTAACTATGAAGTATATGTGGGATGTGCTTGGTCATTTTAGTTTTATTTATGGTGGGGGTGTTTCATCATTCCTTTTGCTGATTTCTATGATTTAATGTTTCCCAAGTAAAAATGAATTTCTTGTATAAAATACAATTATTAAAATGTAAAGATTGACAAAAATCTCAAAATGGAAGAGATTTTTTAAAAATCTCTTCTGCTGCCTGGAATACATAAAAAAAAAAAAAAGCCTACTCAGCCATCTCTGCATACCTTGGTAATCACACATCTAAGATTGTGACAACTTACACAGAAACACAGGAGTTTTGGGGCCCTAAACAACTACATGGAATGCACGACCATTTTGAGGTAAAGACTTCTCCGATATCTCAGACTATGTCATGTATGTACATGTTTGTGTGTGAGACAGAAAGAGATGGGGTGGAGGTGGGGAGGAATAACAGAGAGAAAGCTTGCACACTTTAATATGTGTTTGACATTCCCTTGGAAGATAGGATCCTGTCACATACTACAGGAGAAAGATAGTAAGGGTTGAAATTAGATTGTAAGTTACATACAGCTCAAGCTCTCTTCTTGACAACAGCCTTAATATAAGGCGTTCTTTTAACTTATCTGAGATTCTGTCTCTCTCATAAAATGTCATAAAATCTCATAAAATCATGACTAGTAATAATTTCTACCTGACAGGGATTTTTTGAGAGCCAGGTAAGATGATGCAGTTGAAAACACTTCCTAATCTGTAAATCACCTCATCTAAGGATTTGTGACTTGGCTTCTAGTCCTGTTAATAAATAGCACCACCCTTAGCACATAGTAGGTGCTCAATAAATACCAAAAATTGTTTCCTTCTAGCTTCTGACAGATCTAAACAATGCCAAAGTCGAACAAATAAAATCCTGTAAAATCAAGTTTGTGAATTTTCTGTCACTGCCCACTCTCTCACCTGCCTCCCACCACCAGCTCACATTGTCAGAAAGGTTTGTGAGAGATGTCATGTGACAAAAGAAGAAATGGAGCAACATGTGTAGAATTTTTTTTTTTTGAGTATGTGAAAAATAGAGTAGCATTTGCTATAAAGTGCAGGGAAAATAAAGCATCTATGTGCCTAAAATGATTGGGTCTACCTCAATCCAATCCCTTAGATGAAGCCATGAATTGCTTTCAATTCTTGGTTCCATTGAGCTACAGAGGTTTCCAAACTGAAATCCTGCTACTGCCTTCAATAGGAGCAGAAGATGGAAAAGCTATTTCTTTAATAAGAATTTGGTACGAAATTGTTCCTTTGTGCCTCCTCTTCTCAGTGGAGCGGTTTCCAGCATTCAAAAGGAAAGGGGACTCCTGTAGCTTGTCCAAAACAAGATATCTTGAGATAACAGATAATGCATGATTTGCTTTTCAGAAATAGAGTCCTATCTCAGGTGTTCTGAAGGAGGAAGAACTGAATTGACTTGTGAGAAATCAAGAGAAAAAGTTGTCCAATCTTCCCCACAGCACAGGAAAAAAATATTTAACTTCTTGCAAAGCCTGAGTCCTATCCACAGGTCATAGTTGAGGCTCATTTCTAAGGCAATCCATACCATATTCTAACTGGATTGACTTTTCCACGTTTTTAGATAAAGATTTTGATTCCAGGCCTGAATGCTCACAAAAATGTTGGAAAATGAATGAGAACAGTTCTGCATCTTGCAACATAGCATCAGTTCTTTTTTTGCCGTTAACATTTTATTTTGAGATAGTTATAGATTCGTACGGACTTGAAAAAATCCTACAGATACATCCCTACTCTATTCAGCTGGCTTCACTGGTAACATCTTGCAAAACTATAGTAGAATATCACAACCAGGATATTCACATTGATAAAATCTACTGATCTTGTTTCGATTTCCCCAGGTGTGTGTGTTTATTTCTATGAAATGTCATCACACGTGTAGCTTGACATGGTACTTGCAGCACCAATCGTCTTTTTAGATCCAGCTTTTTCAGTCATTCAAATCACCAGCGTGGTTCCTTAACAGCACTGACTTAAACTACTGATGAACAATTGCAAACTTTATCACTGCATTTTGCAAACACTCCCAGAAACTCTTTCATTTCACTCTTGCCATAACAAATTGGCACTATTTAGTCCTAATTCTAAATAATAGGTTGTGTTACTATCATTTTATAGCTAAAGAGACTAGATTTCAGAATAAGGACGTGACTTACCAAGGTCATAGCACTATTAGTGGCAGAGTTGGGATTCGATCGCTGCCTTCAACCCCAAGTCCTGTGTGCCTTACTTTCCCCCTACAACAGAGAAGATCCCGTCCCCAAATAATGTCATAAATCATAAAATCACAAAAGGACATGTGAATGTCCCTTTCAAAAAGAGGCTGATGGATTCCTTTGGCTGTCACTCATTTGCACCTAGGCTGTAATACTTACTCTGTTGAGCTAATCAGACAAACCAAACAGAAAAATTGAATCACACTGAAGTAAGCTTGAGCATGAACTTTTGAATCAGTTATACCTATAGAGTTTTAGACAGACTGCTTGGCCAGCAACAAAGTTGGTCAAGTGGGTGTAAGCAAACTACAACACTTGTTCTCTCACTTATTCTGAATATAGTCTAGGAGACCCGACCAGCATACTTTTCAACAATTAGAGAAAAAATATATTACTGTGTATCATAAAAATCTCAAGTTGTGTGGCCTTCCATGGACAAGAGCTATTGGAGTCCCAGAAAAGTTGAGACAGTTAAGACAATGATTTATTCTGTCATCTCTATTTCCTATAAAAGTATGACCTTTGATAAAACCAGTGGGAGAAGAAAAGGAACCATCTTGGAACACACCAAGAATAATGCTTCACTGTGAATGACCTTCCTGGTTTGGTGAGCTGCAAACTCAAACAAATGACAGGTTTCCCTGAGGGAAAGATAAAGAATAACCCCATCCCCACAGCCATGCAGCAAGAACAAACTGTAAAAAATGAAAAGATAGGCTCAGACAGACGAGAGAGAGAGTGCCACCTAAGTAAGGTGGCAGCCTGCTTGAGCAGAATGAGAGGGAAAAAACAGGCCAAGCATCAGCAGCAGTAACAGTCGAGCAAATCCAAAGTCCAGAGGTCATGGTGACCTGAAATCACAGCCTCGAGTTTGGGGATATTCCTCTCTGTCTTCACTTCCCTTGAAGTTAGCAGGCGTGTGACCAGTTCAACCAAGAGAGTATGGCAGAAGGCATGTTGTGGGGCTTTCAAGGCTGGGTCATAATGCATGCATGTGTGCGTGCTCAGTCGTGTCTGACTCTCTGTGACTCCACGGACTGTAGCCCGCCAGGCTCCTCTGTTCGCAGGATTTCCCAGGCAAAAATACTGGAGTGGGTTGCCATTTCCTTCTCCAGGGGATCTTCCTGACCCAGCAATCGAACCTGCAACTCCTGCTCCTTCATCGGCAGGCGGATTCTTTTCCACTGAGCCACCTGGGAAGCCCGGGTCATAATCTCCATGCTCTAAGGTGCCATGCTGGATGGGTTCCATGCGGATTCTCCAGAGGAGTAAGCTGAGCCCAACCTTCCTGCCATTCTAGCCCAAGCAGCACGTTTACAAGTGAAGAAGTTTCCAGATAAGTCTAATCATTTAAATCATTCCCAACCACTCGAGTCTTCCCAGACATCATGGGGAAGAGAAAACCCTTTCTTTCCAAATTCTGATCAATGAAATCCAAAAGCAAATTCAAATGGCTGTCTTAAGCCACTAAGTTTTGAGGCTCTTAGTTATGCCACAATAATCAGAACAGAAGGTAAAAATAAAGGTAAAATAGGGTAGAAAGAGATAAGTTTAGCACAGGAAGTAGAATTAAGTGTGACCAGAGAAAGCAGCAGAAATGTAAAAGGCGAAGTCAATGGTAAGAAAAAGCATTAGCTTCTAAGGACTATTAATCTATGCCACAAATCCCATTCTGAGTGCCAGCAACACATATTAAATGCTATAATTACATTCATTTCTGACGTTATGAGATTATTCTTCAGTAAACCAACCAGCCATTTACATTTTTCCTTCTATGTAAAAGAGACAGCTTTATTTTTTGCCAGATTCAGCCTATCTGGTACCTCTTCGGCCTGCAGCATCAATCTCACAAAGGCTCAGGGAAGTGATGCCCAAGGTATCAGCTTATCAGTACAGCGGGGACTGTGGGGGGGCGGGGACTTGGGCTTGGAGAACCTACTGAGCTTCAGGGCAATTCCCTAAAATCAGGTTGCTGGTTGTCCACTACGCAGACATTCAGTGGGATGTGGGGACTCTGGTCTGACTCAATGGAAGCATCTGAGTTGTTGTTTCAGGGAATTCCCCACGTCCTAGAGCTGCTCTGCACCTTGACGGCTCAGTCCATCAGACATCATTTTCCTGAATTCTAGCTTGGAAAAATTCCAGCCCTCATGTCTTTGACAACACCAGGCTGAGATATTACCGCCTTTCACCTGCCTGAGCTGGAGTCTGCCTCCCTTGAACTCTCTGCTGGCATCTTACTTGCATGGTGTGCGTGAGGTCACTTCAGTCATGTCTCTTTGCAACCCCATGGACTGCAGCCCACCGGGTTCCTCTGTCCATGGAATATCCCAGGCAAGAATACTGGAATGGGTGGCCCTTTCCTACTCCAGGGCATCTTCCTCACGCAGGGATCAAACCCACGTCTCCCGCGTCTCCCGCATCATCTCCCGCATCATCTCCCGCATCGTCTCCCGCATCGTCTCCCGCATCGTCTCCCGCAGCACCTCCCGCGTCATCTCCCGCATCGTCTCCCGCATCGTCTCCCGCGTCGTCTCCCGCGTCGTCTCCCGCGTCGTCTCCTGCATCACCTCCCGCATCGTCTCCCGCGTCTCTCACATTGGCAAGCAGGTTCTTTACCACTAGCGCCACCTGGGAAGTCCAGGTATTGTGGTAGATGGATAAAAATGTATATAATATACCTGGATTTATATGACTTCAGAATACTTTTTAATTATAGTACTGTTTGGGGTAACCATAACTTTTCATACATTGAACACGAAATATCAAGAATTATAAGGCTCTTGGTTTTGTTTCAGATATATTCCTCTAGGCAGCCAGCATATATCAGTCTTTCTGACTGCAGTCCTAGATAAGGAATATCTGAACATGATACTGGGCATCCCACCTGACTCAGATGCTTCCATTGCGTCAGACCAGAGTCCCCACATCCCACTGAATGTCTGCGTAGTGGACAACCAGCAAGCTGATTTTAGGGAACTGCCCTGAAGCTCAGTGAGTTCTCCAAGCCCACGTACCAGCTTCCTCTAGCTCCACAGCCTGCTAGCTCTGACCCAGCCTGCTCTGCAGCTAAGTTACCTGAGTTGTGACAACTCCTGCCAAAAGTGCACCGTTTTGATGACAGACCAAACATCACCCACCTGGATCCTTTGCAAAGCCTCTTTTCTTTTAAGCACCTCCTCCCATGATTCCCCAGATACCACTGAGCCAGGTCAAAAATGTATGCCAGCTCAGTGCTTCCTGGATTTACTTACAATATCCTGCAAAGCGAGTCTGTCCCTGTAGAGTGGTTGGTCTAAGTGGGACATTTAAGTTTAAATTGCCAGGTAATACCTGGGGAGCTGAACCCCAGCTTACTCAGCTCTGAGAATGGAGGAAAGATTTAAAGGGCCTCAAATTCTCACAGATTGGCACTTTAAGCAGAAATTTCCAAATTTTCCAAAGGAAAATTACTTCAGCTGCTAGAAGAGGAAACAGAGCTGGAGGAGGTGACAGCCTAATGGCCCTCCCCACCTCCACCGCCAAGAAAACTAAGTTGCAAGGTTACAGGGTCACAGAAATCAGCAGAGACATCCCATCAGCCAACTATAAGCATCAGAGAAATACCCAGCAACGGACTCCTTTCTCCCAGAAAGAGGGAAGCAGGAGCGGGTCTGAGAGGATGGGAGGAGAAGTTCTAAGCCTTGATTGAGCCTCATTGTTGAGCTATCTGGGAAGACTGCACAGCTGGGCTAAGTGTTGTATTCAGCAAAACACATGATGGACAGTGCCTTTGTGCTGGGGACACTCCAGTCATCACGGAGCCTTCGACGGCAGAGAAAATTAAAGCCTTTTCAGGCCCTTTCACAACACACCTGATTTCTGTATTAAATTTGAGGGTGGATGGACACCGTGTTGGGTAATTGCCAGCCCTGAATGTCACCACAGGCGATGGGCTTCCTGTGATCTTCCCAGACAATGGGGGAAAGCTGGCTTACCTGGTATTCAGGCAGTCCCCCTGCCCCCGCACTAGTGATAGCACTGAGAAGAGAATCACTGGGTTCCCATGCTAGTAACTTCCAACCCCACCTCATCTTGTGTTAGGAAGAGGATCTGTATGTTCCTGACTCCCAAGTCACCAGACTGGCAGGGAAACCATCTGGTTTGACAGCAGAACTCGCCCCAGGCAGGAAGCATCAGGTACCTGGCAGGAAGGCAGGAGAGACGAGTCTGGATAAACTAGGAAACAGCCAGGGGGTCCCTGGAGCCCGCATGGTCACAGCCACAGGATACAGACAATCACTTACTGATCAGGTTGAAGGTTTTTTGGTGGGAAACTGCAGACATTCTCAGTGGTTAGCAGGATGGGCTGGGTTTGATGGCAGTGGCCTGTCTGTGGCCGGTCAACCTGAGTGTCATCCCAGGATACCTGCATATCAGGCGTGGAGCTAGGTGGTTTACACACTATTGAGGGAACTCAATTTCTTGGAATCCTCAAAGTAACCCAGTTTACAGAGAAAGACACTGAGGTTCTGAGAGGTTCAGTGCCATGCTCTAGATCACACAGCTATTTACAGAGGTGGTATTCAAATACTTATTTTTATGTATTTGTTTGGCCACACCAGGTCTTTGCTGCAGCACACACAATCTTTTTGATCTTCGCCATGGCATGCAGGATATTTAGTTGTGACATAGGAACTCTTAGTTGGGGCATGTGGGATCTAGTTCCCTGATCAGGGATCGAACCTGGGCCCCCTGCATTGGAAGCATGGAGTCTTAGCCACTGGACCACCAGGGAAGTTCCCAGAGTTGGTATTCAAGCCCAAGCCTCTCCAACCCCTCAACAGCATATGGTTTATGTAATACATCAAGGAAAGATGATGGTGCTCAGATCTTGTCTGGGCTCAAAACCACAGGGTAGTCCATTGAAGAGACAGGCCCGGAATGAGGAAGCCTGGTGATCATTCTTCAGGGAGGTCCAAACCTGAAGCTCCTGCAGGTCCCCTGGGGCCCCATTTCACTCTGACACTATAGATACCACAGTGGAGAGAGCAAGTCTCTCGTCTCCCCTCTCATCCTCTACAACACCCTCCACAACATGACCCAATGCAAGATAGGATCCCCCTTGGCTCAGAGATTTCCCTATTGCAAGCCCTCTGAATACAGCTTCTAGTACATGAGTGGTAGGGGCTACAGACAGCGGGTAGAGACTGGAATCTGCTCACTGTCTGCCTGAGAAAACTCAGGTGTTCGTGGGAATCCCTCGAGGGCATGGTCTCTACTTTGATCATTGCCCTTGGGTGTCCCAAATCAACATCACTAATCCTACAGTAAGTCCCTACCCTTATGACCTCATTTAATCATTCTGTGAAGAACCTATCTCCAGAACCTATCACCAGCACTTCCCTGGTGGCTCAGATGGTATAGTGTCTGCCTACAATGCGGTAGACCTGGGTTCAATCCCTGGGCTGGGAAGATCTCCTGGAGAAGGAAATGGCAATCTGCTCCAATATTCTTGCCTGGAAAATCCCACGGATGGAGGAGCCTGGTAGGTTACAGTCCACGGGGTCACAGAGAGTTGGACACAACTGAGTGACTCCACTCTCATCTCCAGATACAGTCATATTGGAGGGTTAGTGAATGTATGATATATGAGCTTATGGGGACACAATTCTGTCTATGACAGCGGTTATGATTATTTGGATGTCCCGAGTATTTTCTACTTCTCAGCTGCAACGACCATAACACTAGGGGAAGGTAAGGCTTAGCCCCCAGGACACTGCTGCTACCACCATGCTGGGTGATGCTGAGACAGAAGCAGCCACCACATCCCCAACAGGGGTCATGAGCCTCCCAGGACAGGCCTGCGGGCCCAGCCTACTGTAGTTGGTCATCATGTGATCAACACCTGTGTCCACATATAACGTGGCCTTCACTGAGGGCCAGAACTGACATCCCAGTTGGTGGCACCATCAGGGGTGCTGGACAAGCCCTGGCAAGGCTTTACCCAGGATGATGAGATGTTTGTGCTGCTGCAGGAATCTATTTTGCTTACAGGACAAAAGGACCATGAACCACAGGCAGTGGTAGAGGTCAAGGAAAATCTTGACTTCTCCAGTTACATCCATAGAGGACAGCAGCAAGGTGGTGAAGGCAGACTCCCAGCCCTCCAAAACAGCCCCTGAGGAGTGGCACCTCCTCAGGGCTTCCTCATGGGAGCTGTGGGTGGCATGAACAGAAGAAGCCACACCCCTCACAGGGCAGCACCAGTCTGCCTCTTTTTCCCAAGCCAGTTTCTTGGCAGCATTGCTGGGACGCATAGGACTGGCCATGTGCAGAGAGGCTTGGCACACTGAGAGAGACCTCCTTTCTTGCCTCTAAACATGCTTCAGCTGCCCAAACTGGGATCCATGGAAACCAGAGGCAAAGGAACCTTAGTCACAATGAAATCCTCCTATGGGCAAAGCCCCCTACAGAAAGGTTGGTAAAGCAGAGGATGCTAACATTATCCTTGTCTCCTTCTTCCTCCCCTTCATCTTAGTAGTTAAGAGCAGGGACTCTTGATTGGGCGGGGTTGAACATTAGCTCTAACTCTATAACCAGGTGAACTGCAGAGGGTGTATAACTCTGCCTCAGCTTCCTTATCTAGAAAATGGAGCTGATAACAGACCTAAGTCACAGGCTTATTGTGAGGGCCAAATGAATTAACATAGCACTCATTAAGCAGTTATTATTACTGTATTTACTACCATGCACAGAGCTAACATACTTAGGGCACGGCATGTATTAGGCACTCTACTGAGGGCTGTGTAAAGTAATCTTTTTTAAATCCTAGTAGCTCAGACAGTAAAGCATCGGACTGCAATGCAGAAGACCCGGGTTCGATCCCTGGGTCGGGAAGATCCCCTGGAGAAGGAAATGGCAACCCACTCCAGTATCCTTGCCTGGAAAATCCCATGGACAGAAGAGCCTGGCAGGCTGTACAGTCCATGGGGTCACAAAGGGTCAGACACAACTGAGCAACTAACACACATTGTGATCAACAAATAGATAGATAAAAATATAAAGATAAATAATTTATATATATATAAGTATATATAAAGAGAGATTGAAAGTAAAAATGAGGGTGTTAGCCCTCAGTCATGTCCAACTCTTTGTGACCCCATGGACACACTAGGTTCCTCTCTCCATGGAATTCTGCAGGGAAGAATCCTGAACTGGGTTGGTATTCCCTCCTCCAGAAGATCTTCCCAACTAGGGGATGGAATCAGTCTCCCACATTGCAGGCAGATTTTTTACCATCTGAACCACCAGAGAAGATTAGATAGATAAATAAATTAGATAGATACATAGATAACATAGATGCATCTCAGAGTAGATCTCTAGATTTATAAATTAAATAGATAGAAAAGAAATGTGCAAAAAATGAAACTTGAAGATATTAAGATTGTCCATAGTTAGTCAAATATCAAAGCAAACTTGAAACCTACATGTGTGTGACCCTAAACCTGGAATTTTTTCACCACAACGAAGAAGAATCTGCTCCATTCCGGCATGCCTTGGACAGCCGCTCGCTGTCCCAGGATGGGCAGGGCCTGTCCCCAGTCCCGGTCTCCAGTGCTCAGAGGACCATGGACACAGAACTCCTGCAGGAAGAGGAGGGCCCAGTTTCCACGGAGCCACCACCTTCTTTCACAGCCAGCACTTCTGCAAACAGCAGGTATTGTGCCAGCCACAGCCACGCTCTGACAGGAGAACTCCCTGCACATCCTGGCACATGCAGTGGCAGAGTAACACAGGCAGTCAGCATGCCAGGGCTCCCTTTCTCCTCCAGCTCCCGGTGCCTGTGCCAACTCGCTTGCAGTAGGACCTCTGCCTGCTCTTTCACCTTGTTCTAAGTACATAACAGCAAAACTGCAAGTTCAGTGAGATGAGACAGGACCAATGCGGGAGGTTGGAAGGTTGCTGTGTTGAGCTGGCTCAGTGCTTTCACAAATAACTCCCAAATCTCAGGGGCTTAATGCAACAAAAGTCTGCTTCTTGCTCATGTCACACGCCACACTGAGCTGGCAAGGGAGGAGAGACTCTGCTCCATGGAGTCCTTAAGGGACCCAGGCACCTTCCATTTAGTTGCTCCCCTATCTCCTGAACCCCTTGGAGCCCTCTAGACTTTGGAGTTCTGCACTGGGTCTTCTGCATCTGTGTAGTCAACAAGGCAAGAGAGAGCCAGTATCGAGTGTCTATCACGCAGGAGGGTTGTTTGATTTCATTTTTTTAGGCCAGGAAGTATGTGGGATCTTAGTTTCCCGACCAGGGATCAAACCCAGGCCCCCTCTCTTGGGAGCACAGAGTCCTAACCACTGGACTGCCACGAAAGTCCCCGACACAGGATGTATTTTAGATGCAGGGCCTAGAAATGGCAGCTATCACTGCTGTCAACAGTCCATTTGCCAAAACTATCACCTAACTGCCAAGAGGACTGAAAAATGTATTCAAGTTGTGTGTCCTGCCGGGGTGGGGCAGGAAAGAAAGAAAAAAAGAAAGGGAGTTTGTTGAAAATCTACAGCTTTCTGCTACAATCTCCATTTCTTTAGGTAATTGCTGACCATGTGTCATTTAAAAGGTGGCAGGAACTAACTTCTCCAACCGGAATTCCCCTTGGCACAGCCCAAACCATCCACCCCCTTGGAGTTATGACACAAACACAAAGGAAGACAAATCATTCAGGATCAGAATCACTGGATCCTGTCAAGTTCAGGAATGCCAGTGACTAGGATGCAGGTTCCTATTACACATCCAAGGCACGGGGATGTGGGCACAGTCACGCTCACGCGAAAGTGAAAGTGAAAGTCGCTCAATCGTGTCCGACTCTTTGCAACCCCGTGGACTATACAGTCCAAGGAATGCTCCAGGCCAGAAGACTGGAGTGGGGAGCCTTTCCCTTCTCCAGGGGATCCTCCCAACCCAGGGACTGAACCCAGGTCTCCCACGTTACAGGTGGATTCTTTACCAGCTGAGCCACCAGGGAGGCCCATACCTTGGCAGAAGCCCTCTTTACTTTTATGGATGCCAATCCTTGACTAAAGCCTGATCTGACAAACATACTTACGTCAGAGAAGTCTCAGAACCTACAAAAAAGGGAAGTTCACCTAAAAAACACTGTGGTTGCTCACATCCCCTCTCCTTTCCCTTGCACTCCGCCGTCTTCGACAAAGCTGGACTTTCTCGGCACCCCCACGGGGCGTGAACCCTCAATGAGACTAGCTGCTTGAGGGCTCTGGAGCCAACAAGAGATGCGCCACCTCCAAAGTCCTGTCATTTTCCAGTGGCAAGTGCAGCACCCAGTAGGACTGCAGCAAACCCACTATTATCTCTGTGATTGTTCTGCACTTTTTTATTCATGTAAAGATTTAATATGCAGTCATTGAAAAATAATGTTTAATGACATGAGAAATTTGTCACAATATGTTGCAAGAAAAAAAGGAGGCTACAAAGCAATATACAATATAATTCTATTTTTATAAATACATACTATAGTAGTGTGTATATGCATATATGTATCTAGACAGACAGACTTCTGGTTGATGTATTATAATTTTTAGTTGTTCCATGAGCTTTCTGAATTGATAAATTGTATAAAACAACACTATTTACATAAATTGGAAATTTGAAGTCAGAAATATTTAAAATAATTTAAAATATTCATCTTGATTCTTTTTTCTTTTCATTTTTTTTTCCATCTACACAGTGTTTTTATTTTTGTTCAATTATAAGCAAACAGCAAAATTAACACAATGTTCACCAACTCCAGACTGGCTTTCTTTTTTACCCCAAAGAGGAATCAATTTAACAAGCACAGACTTTCGGATTTCTGATAACCTCTTACCATGCCCTGCTGCTCACCTAGATGGCCAGGCTTTGACAGCAAAGTGACTTCTCTTGAGCTTTCTCCAGTATTGCTCATTAAAGGAGCCAGAGCAGGACACTGATACCCAGCAACCAGCCTAAGACATTGACGGTGAGTGGACATGCCAGCCCCTGGTTGCCCTGGTGAGACAAGGCCATGAAAACACATGCCGGTAGGTGCTTTCACACACAATTCTGTGCTCAGGCTCACAAAGGCGGAGGCAACCAATCTTTTTTCGTTTTCAACCTCCCTTAAAGATTCTTTGAAGCTCTGCTCTAATACTGCAGACCTGGTCTTTTTACCAGAATTTTTTTTTTCTTCTTTAAAGTCTGGTTGTTGTTCTTGTATTAACATTTTGATAAACCCCATCACAGTACGAAAGAATCCCTCACCAAAACGGAGTTCAAATTTGATCAAAACATAAAACTCCCTAAAATTATACAAGACAGGCAGAAGGAAAGAAGTCATCCTCAATCTGACCGCTCAGGGTTTGGGCAGGGAGATAGGGGAGAATCTACATGTATCGCTAAACTGAAACACTGTCTGGGAACTCTGGGACTGTGTCCATCTCCTCTACTTCCCAGACAGCTGCTCCTAGAGTTTGGGCACATAATCATCCCATTCAAGCTAGGGTCCAGAGCTCATACTTTTTGCGAAAAGAGGCCACCTTGAATTTGCCACGGTGGCCTCCAGATAGGTTGCTGAGAATGGGATCGTCACACTTTGGTGGTCTTTCCTGCTTGTAAACCAGCCAGATGTAGCGGTGCAGGCCAGTGCCCTTGGGAGGCCCAGAGCCCACATAATTGGAGAGAACTGTGACTGCTCATGTTGTTGCCCTTCATGTTGACCGCCAGGAAATGCTGCCATTGCCTATATTTGGGGTCCTTCCTGCTGGGAGCACCGGATCTGTCAAGACCAGGGTGTTCAATCTACCTGGATCAAGGCCGCCCCATGCAATGCTGGTGAGCTGGTTCTTAATCTGGGTGGGTGTCAGCACTTTGCCCAGTTCGTCGAACTCTGCCCTGCCGCAGAGAGTGCTGCGGCCCCTCATCCACTTCCTGCAGGTTCAAAGGCCCGGACCACTTGCTGAGGTCCACCGGCATCGCAGAGCCCAGCAGGTCAGACAGCAGGGAAAGCGGTGTGTGGACTCGCGCAGGGTAGCGGCACGGACTCACAGCAGTCTGCACACTGTACCGAGGAGCAGTGCACGCGCCAGAGCCACGCCTCAGCCCATCCCGCTCCTCCAGTCACCAGCGGGGAGGGCCCCCACTCTGCTCTCTGATTGGCCAAGCCCGGTAGTGCCTTTTTGTTTTTTTATTGAAGGATAATTGCTTTACAGAATTTTGTTTTCTGTCAAACTGCAACATGAATCAGCCCTAGGTATACATATCAATTCAGTTCCGTCGCTCAGTCGTGTCCGACTCTTTGCGATCCCATGAATTGCAGCACGCCAGGCCTCCCTGTCCATCACCATCTCCCGGAGTTCACTCAGACTCAAGTCCATCGAGTCCATGATGCCATCCAGCCATCTCATCCTCTGTCGTCCACTTCTCTTCCTGCCCCCAATCCCTCCCAGCATCAGAGTCTTTTCCAACGAATCAACTCTTCGCATGAGGTGGCCAAAGTACTGGAGTTCCAGCTTTAGCATCATTCCTTCCAAAGAAATCTCAGGGCTGATCTCCTTCAGAATGGACGGGTTGGATCTCCTTGCTGTCCAAGGGACTCTCAAGAGTCTTCTCCAACACCACAGTTCAAAAGCATCAATTCTTCGGCGCTCAGCCTTCTTCACAGTCCAACTCTCACACCCATACATGACCACAGGAAAAACCATAGCCTTGACTAGACGGACCTTAGTCGGCAAACTAATGTCTCTGCTTTTGAATATGCTATCTAGGTTGGTCATAACTTTTCTTCCAAGGAGTAAGCGTCTTTTAATTTCATGGCTGCAGTCACCATCTGCAGTGATTTTGGAGCCTCAAAAAATAAAAGTCTGACACTGTTTCCACTGATTCCCCATCTATTTGCCATGAAGTGATGGGACCAGATGCCATGATCTTCGTATTCTGAATGTTGAGCTTTAAGCCAGCTTTTTCACTGTCCTCTTTCACTTTCATCAAGAGGCTTTTTAGTTCCTCTTCACTTTCTGCCATAAGCATGGTGTCATCTGCATATCTGAGGTGATTGATATTTCTCCCAGCAATCTTGAATCCAGCTTGTGATTCTTCCAGTCCAGCGTTTCTCATGATGTACTCTGCATAGAAGTTAAATAAGCAGGGTGACAATATACAGCCTTGACATACTCCTTTTCCTATTTGGAACCAGTCTGTTGTTCCATGTCCAGTTCTAACTGTTGCTTCCTGACCTGCATATGGATTTCTCAAGAGGCAGGTCAGGTGGTCTGGTATTCATATCTCTTTCAGAATTTTCCACAGTTTATTGTGATCCACACAGTCAAAGGCTTTGGCATAGGCAATAAAGCAGAAATAGATGTTTTCCTGGAACTCTCTTGCTTTGTCCATGACCCAGCGGATGTTGGCAATTTGATCTCTGGTTCCTCTGCCTTTTCTAAAACCAGCCTGAACATCAGGGGTTCACAGTTCACGTATTGCTAAAGCCTGGCTTGGAGAACTTTGAGCATTACTTTACTAGCATGTGAGATGAGTGCAACTGTGCGGTAGTTTGAGCATTCTTTTGCATTGCCTTTCTTTGGGATTGGAATGAAAACTGACCTTTTCCAGTCCTGTGGCCACTGCTGGGTTTTCCAAATTTGCTGGCATATTGAGTGCAGCACTTTCACAGCATCATCTTCCAGGATATGAAACAGCTCAACTGGAATTCCATCACCTCCACTAGCTTTGTTCATAGTGATGCTTTCTAAGGCCCACTTGACTTCACATTCCAAGATGTCTGGCTCTAGATTAGTGATCACATCATCATGATTATCTGGGTGGTGAAGATCTTTTTTGTATAGTTCTTCCATGTATTCTTGCCACCTCTTCTTAATATCTTCTGCTTCTGTTAGGTCCATACCATTTCTGTCCTTTATCGAGCCCATCTTTGCATGAAACGTTCCCTTGGTATCTCTAATTTTCTTGAGATCTCTAGGCTTTCCCATTCTGTTGTTTTCCTCTATTTCTTTGCATTGATCGCTGAAGAAGGCTTTCTTATCTCTTCTTGCTATTCTTTGGAACTCTGCATTCAGATGCTTATATCTTTCCTTTTCTCCTTTGCTTTTTGCCTCTCTTCTTTTCACAGCTATTTGTAAGGCCTCCCCAGACAGCCATTTTGTTTTTTTTGCATTTCTTTTCCATGGGGATGGTCTTGATCCCTGTCTGCTGTACAATGTCACGAACCTCATTCCATAGTTCATCAGGCACTCTATCTATCAGTTCTAGGCCCTTAAATCTATTTCTCACTTCCACTGTATAATCATAAGGGATTTGATTTAGGTCATACCTCAATGGTCTAGTGGGTTTCCCTACTTTCTTCAATTTGAGTCTGAATTTGGTAATAAGGAGTTCATGATCTGAGCCACAGTCAGGTCCTGGTCTTGTTTTTGTTGACTGTATAGAGCTTCTCCATCTTTGGCTGCAAAGAATATAATCAATCTGATTTCGGTGTTGACCATCTAGTGATGTCCATGTCTAGAGTCTTCTCTTGTGTTGTTGGAAGAGGGTGTTTGTATCCCCTCCCTTTTGAACCTCTCTCCCATTTCCCTCCCCATCCACCTCTCTAGATTGATACAGAGCAGCTCTTTGAGTTTCTTGAGCCATACAGCAAATCCCCATTGGCTATTTATTTTACATATGGTAATATAAGTTCCATGTTACTCTTTCCACATCTCACCCCCTCTTCCCCTATCCCCATGTCCATAACTCTATTCTCTATGTCTGTCTCTCCATTGCTGCCCTGTGAATAAATTTTTCAGTACCATTTTTCTAGATTTCGTGTATGTGTGTTAGAATACGGTATTTATCTTTCTCTTTCTGACTCACTTCACTCCGTATAATAGGTTCTAGGTTCATCCACCTCCTCAGAACTGACTCAAATGTGTTCCTTTTTATGGCTGAGTAATATTCTATCGTGTATATGTACCAAAACTGCTTTATCCATTCATCTGCCAATGGACATCTAGGTTGCTTCCATGTTCTAGCTGATGTAAACAACGCTGCAGCGAACAATAGGATACATGCGTCTTTTTCAACCCTGGTTTCCTCAGGGTATATGCCTAGGAGTGACATTGCTGGGTCATACCGTGGTTTTATTCCTAGTTTTTTAAGGAATCTCTGTATCGTCCTCCACAGTGGCTGCATCAATTTACATTCCCACCAACAGTGCAAGAGCATTCTCTTTTCGCCACACCCTCTCCAGCATTTATTGTTTGTAGACTTTTTGATGATGGCCATTCTCACTGGTGTGAGGTGATATCTCATTGCAGTTTTGATTTGCATTTCTCTAATAATGAGCGATGTTGAGCATCTTTTCACGTGTTTATTAGCCATCTATATGTCTTCTTTGGAGAAATGTCTCTTTAGGTCTTTTTCCAACTTTTTGATTGGGTTGTTTGTTTTTCTGGCATTGAGTTGTATGAGCTGCTCATATATTTTGGAAATTAATCCCTTGTCAGTTGTTTCATTTGCTATTATTTTCTCCCATTCTGAGGGTTGTCTTTTCACCTTGCTTATAGTTTCCTTTGCTGTGCAAATGCTTTTAAGTTTAATCAGGTCCCACTTGTTTACTTTTGTCTTTATTTCCATTATTCTAGGAGGTGGGTCATAGAGGAGCTCACTTTAATTTATGTCACTGAGCGTTCTGCCTATGTTTTCCTCTAAGAGTTTTATAGTTTCTGGTCTTACATTTAGGTCTTTAATCCATTTTGATTTTCTCTTTGTGTGTGGTGTTAGGAAGTGTTCTAATTTCATTCTTATACATGTAGCTGCCCAGTTTTCCCAGCACCATTTATTGAAGAGGCTGTCTTTGCTCCATTGTATATTCTTGCCTCCTTTGTCAAAAATAAGGTACCCATAGGTGCATGAGTTTATTTCTGGGCTATCTTGTTCCATTGGTCTATATTTCTGTTTCTGTGACAGTACCATACTGTCTTGATGACTGTAGCTTTGTAGTATAATCTGAAGTTAAGAAGTTTGATTCATCCAGCTCCATTCTTCTTTCTCAAGACTCCTTTGGCTATACAGGGTCTTTTGTGTTTCCATATGAATTGTGAAATTTTTTGTTGTAGTTCTGTGAAAAATGCCATTGGTAATTTGACAGAGATCACATTGAATCTGTAGATTGTGTCTGGTAGTATAGTCATTTTCACAATATTGATTCTTCCTACCCAGCAACATGGGATATCTTTCCGTCTGTTTATGCTGTCTTTGATTTCTTTCATTAGTGTCTTATAATTTTCTGTGTACAGTTCTTTTATCTCCTTTGGTAAGTTTATTCCTAGACATTTGATTCTTTTTGTGGCAATGGTGAATGGTATTGATTCCTTAATTTCTTCTGATTTTTCATTGTTATTATATATAAATGCAAGTGATTTCTGTATATTGATTTTGTATCCTGCAACTTTGCTAAATTCACTGATTAGCTCTAGTAATTTTCTGATACTATCTTAAGGGTTTTCTATGTACAGTACCATGTCATCTGCAAACAGTGAGAGCTTTATTTCTTCTTTTCCAGTCTGAATTCGTTTTATTTCTTTTTATTCTTTGATTGTTGTAGCTAAGACTTCCAGAACTATGTTGAATAATGGTGGTGAAAGTGGGCACCCTTGTCTTGTTCCTGATCTTATGCGGAATCCTTTCAGGTTTTCACCATTGAGAATAATGTTTGCTGTAGGCTTATCACATATGGTCTTTACTATGTTGAGGTAGGTTCCTTCTATGCCCATCGTTTGAAGTTTTTTAATCATAAATTGGTGCTGAATTTTGTCAAAGGCATTTTCTGCATCTATTGAGATGATCATATGGTTTTTATCTTTCAATTTGTTAATATGGTATATCACATTGATTGATTTGTATATACTGAAGAATCTTTGCATTCCTGGAATAAGCCCAACTTGATCATGGTGTATGAGCTTTTTGATGTGTTTCTGAATTCTGTTTGCTAAAATTCTGTTGAGGATTTTTGCATCTATGTTCATCAGTGCAAGCACTTTTTGAACCAGCTATGAGTCAGCAGCAGGATCCAAACAAATACATAAACAAGAAATGATCAGAAAACATTTCCTGGCCTGGCAGAACCTAGGGTCTGTTGGGAGTGTACCAGAAAATAAGCAATACAGCTGGGCGTGATGCCTGCTGTGATGGAGAAGAAAAATATGCCTGCAGAACTCTGAAGTGCTGCCTAAGCCAGGCCTCAAGGACCAGCGAAGGCTCTCCTGCTCAAAGAATGTCTGAGACCCACAGTATGAGAAGCTGCTGCTCTCCCTGATAAAAGAGCAGAGCTGTCTGATCAGGCAATGCATGGAGCATGAGCAGCAGCCCAAGATGGAAATACTAAGTCATTTGAGAGGCTGGAGAAGAGTCTGAGACAGAAAGGAGCAAAATAAGCCCAGGAAAGACATGCAGAATCATGCAGTTGCCTTCAGGTCCTATCCAACGGACTAATGAGCAGGCCCAGAAGAAGGTAAGGGATGAAGATGTGATCAGATTTGTGTTGTAGGAAGATCATCTTCAGGTGACATTTAGAAGGTCAGAGTGTGGAGCTGAAGGCAGGAGAGCAATGCAGAGACAGGCTACACAGTGGCGCTGGTGGACCAGGCAGTGCCGTGGAGGAAGGGGCAGAGGGCACTAGGGGTGAGGGGGTGCTCCATGCTCAAAAGCCCACGCTGTAGCATGACCACTGATATGCAGGGGGGCTCCTGGCCACACATACCGGGAGCTGCATCCAGTGGACCTAGGATCTTGTCCTTTTCTCAGGGTGCCTGGATGTTCCCTTCCCCAGGTGGCCTACCTGTGGGACAAGCCACTTCCCGAGCGTCAGCAGCCTTGGCACTTGATGAGTCATTCTCATGTTCCATCCTGCAAACCACATCTGGGGATGTGAGAGGAAGCAGGACCTCTACCCCAGTTTCCAGAAGGACTACACCAGGACAGCCTCCCAAGGACATGAGAACTGCTGCCCAGGGTACCCTTTGCACTGCTGCTTGGGGGAGTTCCCAGGAGGCCTGTGAGCAGTGGGCACTGCCAGATTAGCATCCTCTGTGAGTATGGGTGAAGGAAGGAAAAAGTGGTAAGTAGAGGAAGCATGGCCCTTGCTATGTGGGCTTTGGGCAGAGGTGCTGGTTGGAGCAGGCAAAGGGGCAGAGGGCAACTCACCAGGAGAGGATCTCTAAGGGCCACGTGAGGGCATTTCACAGACCCGCCCCTGGGCTTCCTGCTCCTACACTCAAGTATAGCACTGAGGACTCCCGAGGGGCCCCTAAAGGCAAGGCCTCAGGTAGACTTTGGCCATCTCCCCAAGAAGGCACCATGGACAGCAGCCAAGGGCAGATGCGGCTGCTCAGTCAGTTTCCTGGAGGGACACGTGCGATGCAACCAAGTTCATCGTGAACAGGGATGTGAGGGTGGACTCGGGATTCCTTGAACCTCAAGACCTGCAGGCAAGTTTCTAGCTCTATCCTGCTGATGCCTTTGATTCCCCTTTCTGTCTCTTTAAACTCAGAACAGACATCCCTGCTATTTTTCTTCTTCTTCAGCTAACTCCTATCAGATGAGTTCATCCACCCTCTCTCTCTGAAGGCTTCTCGGGCAGTTCAGGTGCTTCTCCTGGGTAGGTGGCTCCTCTCTCCATCATTTGCTCCTCAGGGGAAGGTGGGAACTCCAATCAAGATCACAATCATTGTCACCCCATAGAACAACTTATTTTATTAATGATGATTAGGATTAAATTAGGAAATGTTTTTATTATATTGAATTCCTCATTTTCTATAATTGCATTTTTATTTCATCTTTCATCCGGAAGTCATTTATGAAAGTTACTTCTTGATTCCACTTATTATGGATTTTTTAAAACTCTATTGCACCCCAGTCAGAAAATGTGACTTGGGCTCTTTTATACTCTTGGGAATGTATGGAGAATTTCCTGGCAGCATACGCTCTCATCCACTTTTTAATCCTTTATTTGATTTATCTCCTAGTCAGCCGAAATATATCTTATAGCAGTTTCTGGGAAGAATAAGAAAGTGACATGCTTTCTAAACCACTGCATTCCTGAAAGTGTCTTTTTACAGCTTCACACATGAATGACAATTTAGCCGAAGGTAGAATTCTTGGGTCACCACCTTCTTCATCTAAACCTCTGGAGATGGTGGTTCTGTGTTGGAGTGAAATCCAAGGTGAGCGGCTGTTTATTCTTCTGTCGGTACATTGTTCTTCTGTTGGGCTGCTTACAGGAATTTTTTTGTAAATTCCTTTAAATCATTCTCTTCTTTTATCCTCAAAGGTACCCAGGAATACCTCAGAGGAGGTGAGACACCACGCGGAGAGATGAGGGAGGTGCGGATGGAAATTCTGTGGCCTCTGGGAAGCCTTCTCTGCAGGGACCAACTTTCCATAGTAATTTGGCAGCTACACCAAATATTAACAACAAGCACAATAACCCAGTCATGTGCTCCCGTGCTCTCATTTCCCCTCCACGAGCAGAGCTTTATTATAAATCAATAGAATTTCTACAGCAAGGGCAAAAGTAACATGTGTGGGATTGAGGAAATAATAAGTTGAACCTTGAAAAGAATTTTCCTCTTTGTATGATATTTTTCCCTAGGAGCTCCTTGTCTCAACAACAGATGCTGCTGTTCTCATGCCCAATTCCCTCTGAATGTTGCTTCTGTCCTTGCCTGAATATAGCAGGTTGGAATCCCCATAACACAACTGTTATGGGCTTCCCAGGTGGCGCTAGTGGTAAAGAACCCACCTGCCAATACAGGTGACATAAGAGAGGCAGGTTCGAGAATTGCTGGTGCCCTGAATCATCCCCTCACCCCAAGTCCTCTGCTACTAGACGACATGACTGTACTCCAGGACCTAGACAGTGTATCCCAGGAAAAGGATCAGAAGAGAAAAAGGTACCATATTCATGGAGGGTGTCTTGCTAAAAACAGGAATGCCCTCAGGATGCTGGGCAACAGGACCTTGCTATAGGACACCTGCTTGATTTTCCTTCTGTCTGAAGGACAGCCTCCAGGGAAACCGCTGCCCAGCTACGGTGAGGACCCCTTCCCCACCGCTCTGCGAATGCTATATGGCACACTCCTGTGAGAGAATACATATGGCAACCCTGCTATAGGAAGCCCCATGCCCATAAAGGTAAGTTAGAGGAGACCTGAAATTGCTACATGGCATAGCTAAGCTGAGAAGCAAGGGTGAAACCTTAACTTCTCAGTTAATATCTGTTGGACCCAGTGTGTGTGCATACCTTGCCCCCAAGAATAACACAAAATTCATATGCTGCAATCTAGTCCACAGTGTAATGGCATTTGGAGTTGGGGCCTTTGGGAGGGAATTAAGTCATGAGGATGGAGCCCCCATGAGGTGGTTGGTGCCCCCGTAAGACAGTGAAGAGCCTGGCACTCTGTCCTCCATCATGTGAGGACTCGGCAGAGAATGAGGTCATCTATGAACTAGGAAGTTAGGAAGTGAGCCCTCACCAGACACTGAATCTTCCAGAGCCTTGCTCTTGGACTTCCCAGCCTACAGAACTATGAAAAATCAAGTTCTGGTGTTTAAGCTACCCAATCTATGGTAACTTTGTTGTCACAGCTCAGACTGAGACAATATCTCAATATATTATCTTGCCATATGTTTTGTTTATTCAGTCGCTAAGTTGTGTCTGACCCTGCGACCCATGAACCATAGCCTCCCTCTTCTGTCCATGGAATTTTCCAGGCAAGACTGCTGGAGTGGGTTGCCATTTCCTTTTCCAGGGGAATCTTCCTGGATCATGGGTTGAACTCATGTCTCCTGCACTGGCGGGCAGATTCTTTAACACTGAGCCACCAAGAAAACCCATCTTGCCATGTGCTCATGACCAAAAAGCACTGCTCTGACATATGGGTACAAGGAGATGTGCTCCTAAAATTCATCTGTTCCTAAGCACTTCCAGAAACACTAGACCTAAGAGATACTCATCAGAAAAATGGTTTAGTTACCAAATGAGTTTCAGCTGGGAAAGCTCATCCTTAACTTAAAACTTAAAAAGCACATTAATGTTTTAAAAGCTCTGAAGAGGCCTGAAGAAAATATTATCAGTGAATAGCCCAATGTTTCCCAAATTATTTGGCTACAAAGAATCCTTTTTGAGAAATACTCATTCATCAGACAGACTATGGAACACACTTGGGAAAGTACTATGCTAAGAAAATCTTCCAGATCGAAGGAATTGCCACACTCTGCCTTCAGCAGGAAATTAACAAAAGAGGAAGCTGAGTATAACCTGTTCATTGAATGAGCTTGACTCCATAAGGTTCAAGAAGAAAGTAAATGTGCTCCTTCTGATCAGGTCTCCCTCCCCTTCACCTGCTCAGCCAAACCAGGCTTGTCTGTCCCTGAATGAAATTTTGGGCAGACCCCAGAGCTATCTCAGTCATTCTCAAGTATTAATAATTGATCTCATGTTCAAGAGTTAAAATAACCTGTCAATTTGAATATCAAAACTTCGATCTCTCATCCAATTTAAAACATCTCTCTCCAAACCACAAGAAGGAACAGAGAGAAAGCCAATAATGGGAAAGGAAGGGCAATTATAGTCTTTTCACTTTGCTTTCATATTTTCCTTAAGTGTTCCCCTAGGCTTTTCATGCTTCCTCCATGCATCGTGCTGCTCCAGGCTCCTCTGGTTGGGGAGGGGAAAAGAGCAACAAGAAAAGTAAGGAATGTCAACGTGTCTCATATGACTTGTGCTGTCTCTGATTCTCTCTGGGTTTCTTAATGCCCTTAACCATGCAGATACTTAAATACTGACTCTGCTGCCCTATGGGAGTACTTGTGGGGTTTCTTCAAGAGACCCTCAGTGCCTTCATGCTGCTGGTGTCAATGTTGCCTCTTCTAGGGACTTCCCTGGAAGTCCAGTGATTAAGACTTCGCTTTCCAATGCAGGGGCTGCAGGTTCAATCCCTGTTTGGGGAGCTAAGATCCCACATGCCTTGTGGTCGAAAAATCATTAAACAAAAGCAATACTGTAACAAATTCAATAAAGACTTTTTAAATGGTCCATATTTTTAAAAGTTTAAAAAACACTGCCTCTTCTAACTAACCAATAGGATGGTACCCTAGGCCCCTGAAGTCTGGCAATCCACCAGGAAGGAGTCATTTCACCCCCTAGGCCAGCCTCTTGGATAAAAATCTTTCAACACGCCTGTTTCTCCAGGACCCACATCTGCCGCTCATTCCCCCTCCTATTGCCCTGTCCAGCCATGAGAAGTTACCTCCCGGCAAGCCTCCCAGCTGAAAGCCTTTCAGGCCTGAGTTAGGTCTCAGTCTCCACATTCTGGAAAATCCAGAACACATCTCATGTTCTTTGTGATTCTCTGAAGCTCCTCCTCTCCCAGCTTGATGATGGGGAAGGACTCCCCTTCAGTTCCTCATGGGGAGTGGGTAATGACCAGCTCATCAGTTTCTCTTTGTAGGTCGGTTCCCCAGCAATTAACTCTGAAATGGAGTTTACACCAAGGAGGCTGATTGAGGACCACAGGCAGGAGTGACTCCTCTAAAGAAGTGAAGGAAGGGGCAGGGCTGGGCCAAAGGAGAAGATAGACTTCCATACAGTAATGTCAGCCCTTAGCTGACCCTCCAAGAGAGTTCTGAAGCTGGATGGTCCCTTCTCAGATTGGAAACATCTGAGTCTCTGGACCCTTGCATCAACCAGCCCTCAGTGCAGACTTGCCCCCAGGGAAGGGCAATTAACTTGGGCAAAGACAACTCCCTCAGTCAAGGGGAACTCCCAGGGAAGGAGCATGCTGTGAGTCAAGGAGACAGCTCTCCCAGAAGCTGGGGGACTGAGTACCTCGGTCCTGAAGGGTGGCCCTGGGTGGTGGCCCACAGCACAGCACCCACTGTCAGGCTCCTACTCAATGTCAAAGATGGAGAAGGCCTATTTAACAAGCTGCTCCAGAAACAAGCACTTGTGATTTTACGTTGATCTGTTTCATGCTGTAGTTTGCCTCTTGCCGAGTGGAACATCAAGTATTTGTTAAGCTGGTCAGTTAACAGCAGTGTGATCCCCGAGAGGGATGTAGTGAGTTCCTGTTCTTTCTTGGCTCTGCCTGTCACTGTCTGGGCCAAGCTCATGTCAATTTCTAGTCTTGGTTTCCTTAGCTGTAAATCAGGATGACGAAAACCAGCCTGCCTACCTCTCCTGACTGTGGTAAGATACACATAAGGCATCTGATACACCCAAAGGAAGAGTTTTGACATCTGCTAGAGAGAGACTTCGGAGAAGGCAATGGCACCCCACTCCAGTACTCTTTCCGGGAAAATCCTATGGGTGGAGGAGCCTGGTGGGCTGCAGTCCATGGGGTCGCAAAGAGTCGGACACGACTGAGCGACTTCACTTTCACTTTTCACTTTTATGCATTGGAGAAGGAAGTGGCAACCCACTCCAGTGTTCTTGCCTGAAGAATCCCAGGGACAGGGGAGCCTGGTGGGCTGCCGTCTATGGGGTCGCACAGAGTCGGACATGACTGAAGCGACTTAGCAGCAGCAGCAGAGAGAGACCGAGGAGAAGGCAATGGCACCCCACTCCAGTACTCTTGCCTGGAAAATCCCATGGATGGAGGAGCCTGGTGGGCTGCAGTCCATGGGGTCGCTAGGAGTCAGACATGGCTATGTGACTTCACTTTCACTTCACTTTCATGCACTGGAGAAGGAAATGGCAACCCACTCCAGTGTTCTTGCCTGGAGAATCCCAGGGACTGGGGAGCCTGGTGGGCTGCCATCTATGGGGTCACACAGAGTCAGACACGACTGAAGCGACTTAGCAGCAGCAGCAGAGAGACTAAACCTTCTTCAAAGTCCTAGCATGATATGAATAGAACTGCTGAGCCTTTTCTGCTCAAGGCCCATTAAGGCTTGATGATCCCAATGTCATAGGAAATAGCACTAATGAGAGATATTTTACAGAGTCATCTTCATCCCAAGGAAAGTTGGGTATCGCCTTAACATCTGTGAACAGAACATTTAGGGCTGCAGGTTGGATGAGGTCAGATGGCACAGCAAGGCCACATGGCCCGCACGGAGAACTGGATGGTGAGCTAGTTCCAGCACTGCCATTCACAGAGATGTGGCAGTTGTGCAGCACGCCCTGTGCTAGAATTCATTCTGCGTCTGGGAAATAAAATCATGGTCCCAGGGCAGGATTCTTCAAGCTCTTTTAATAGCAAAGCTCTGTTTTCAATTGGAAATTCTTTTAAAAACCTCTGTTCTAGGAAAGTGTTGAACAGATTCCTCATAATGTTTAAATATAGGCTAATAACAGAAAATTTTCTCCAAATGTAATAAAGTCTCCCGAACTACATGAATGCAATCAGTGACTCAGAAAATGGTTCCTCTGTGTCGACCACATGCTAGGCACAGTACTAGGCAGGATGTTTAAAAGTGTGCTACAGGCTGAATGACCGATATGGTCCCTTCTAGAATTTACAGTCCATTGGGTGGGCCAGACAGTCAATTTACAATTACACTGCAGAATGATAAGCTCTCAGGCCAGAGAATTTTAAAGCACATGAGAGCTTTTTACCCAGGTTTGACTATGTGAGGAAGTCATGGTTGATGTTCCAGAGAAACTAGATCTAAAGGGTACGTTAGCACTGACTAGCTACTAAAGAGAGAAGACTCTTACTTACAGAAAGCCTCGCTTTTCCAGAATCTTAGAGACAAATGTGAAGAGCTAAATAAAGATTGGGTCCCATGTAGAAGAGGAAATGATCAAAGACAAAAAATATGGCACTGGAGAATGGAAGCACTGAGTGGCCCCCAAGAGGTCACTTGTGAAATACTCAGAAAATGGGGCTTTATCCAAAGTGCTGTGGGAAACCATTGACGGATTTTTAAGTAAAGCTGAGAATTATTAGTCTAGGTGACCTCTCAGGGTACCTCCAACACTGCAATAACAGATTTCATTAAGCTCAACCAATAAATTCCCGCATGTTAACTGAACCATTCAACAGATATTTGCTAAGTGTAATTAAAAAGTGATTATTTAAATCATAAAGACAAAGTGAAACATCTTTGGGGGAAAAAAAAGATAAAAGTAAACTTATTTCTGGCAGAAAACCCAATTTATATTCTCAAAGGATAGCATTCAATCTCCATTGGGGGATAAAAGCAAGGGAGGAGATTCAGAAGGCTATAGCCAAGGGGAAAAAAGGAAGCTGCCACCTAAAACAATGTGGGTTAGACTGGGACACTTAGAGACTGAGAGACAAAAGCAGGAGGGGGGGCGGGCAACAAAGCACACAATAAAAAGTTTACTGTGAAGCTGAGCTCAGGACAGCTGAGAGGTGCCCTGTGCCCCCAGCAGAGCAGTTAGCAGGTGACAGAGTCCGTCCCCATGCCCTGGACCCAGGGTGTGGGCCACAGAAGAAGCTGAGTCTTGAGTCAGGCAGGCGTTTAACTTCAGAAGAGAAATTCTGCTCTCAAAAGGCACACGAGGAACTCTGCTCAATGTCACGTGGCAATGTGGATGGGAGGGAAATTTGGGAGAGAATGGACACACGTGTATGTATGGCTGAGTCCCTTTACTATCCCCCTAAAACTATCACAACACTGTTAATCCACTATACTCCAATATAAAAGTTAAAAGACAGAAAAAAAAAAGTGTTATCAGCATCCTAACTTTGATTGACTTGTTAGCCTCTTTAAAAATCCTACCTTTCAGCATTTATACCCTTGTAGAGTCGGACACGGAGAGGCAATGGCACCCCACTCCAGTACTCTTGCCTGGAAAATCCCATGGATGGAGGAGCCTGGTAGGCTGCAGTCCATGGGTCGCTAAGAGTCGGACACGACTGAGCAACTTCACTTTCACTTTTCACTTTTCACTTTCATGCATTGGAGAAGGAAATGGCAACCCACTCCAGTATTCTTGCCTGGAGAATCCCAGGGATGGGGGAGCCTGGTGGGCTGCCGTCTATGGGGTCGCACAGAGTCAGACACAACTGAAGCAACTTAGCAGCAGCAGCAGCAGAGTCGGACACGACTGAGTGACTTCACTTTCACTTTCTACTTTCATGCATTGGAGAAGGAAATGGCAACCCACTCCAGTGTTCTTGCCTGGAGAATCCCAGGGACGGGGGAGCCTGGTGGGCTGCCGTCTATGGGGTCGCAAAGAGTCGGACATGACTGAAGCAACTTAGCAGCAGCAGCAAAGTAACTTCAGACACTGACTCAGTCTTGGCTTTTGACTTGCTTTGCCCCATAGAACATTATCAGGGTTGATGCAAACAGAGCTTTCTCCACTTAGAATGTTCTAGGCTGCCATATCAGAAGGAAGTCTAGGCTACTGTGTGGAGGATAAGGACCAAGTGGAGAACCTCCTGAGGATAATGCCACACAGAGAAGCTTCGGGGAAACAAAGTAGGTGCCCCCGCTGAGTTTCCAGCTGAAGGCCACCACCTGGGCGAGCCTGGATGATCCAGCACAGGGCAGGAACACAGCCTTGACAACCCAGAATCAAAACACAAAATAAATTTTGTGTCATCATTTTACATCACTGAATTTTCCAGTGGTTTGTCACGTAGTAGTACTGCTAGAAAGGGAAAATAAGGGGGCTGGAATAATTGAACTATGGAGAATATAGATAAAAGTTTTAGTGTCAGTCTAGTAGAAGTTCCAAAAAGAGAATGCAAAGAGAATGGAGTCATCAAAGAAATAAAAATAAAGTTTCTCAGGACTGAAAGTGTTTATAGTCAGACTAAAGGTTGTCACCACATGCTGATAAGCAGGTTGAAAAGACACATATCTAGAACGCAGTGGTGTTGCTTCAGAATATATATATATAGACACACACACACATACATAAACCCTCAAAACATCCACATGTATTTTCATTTGTCACCCAGAGTGGAATAAAAATCAGAATAACATTAGACTTCTCACTGGAAATATCAGATACCAAATTTTTTAAGACAAGTCTTCAAAACCCTGAGGAAAAGTATTTTGAAACTAAACTCCTATCTCCAGCCAAAATAATATTCAAGAGGGAAGCAAAATATAGATACATTTGGACATACAAGAATTCATGTGATTATCTCCTCATGGAACTTCTCTGAAAGAACTCAGTACACAATAGAAAAAAATGAATACAACTAGAAAAATCCTGAGATGCAAGAAACAAATGAAAACAAAGAAATCACTCAAACTTGTAGTTAAGTAACCATTGATTCAAAAATCAAGTTAACAAATTACTATCTGAAACTAAAATCCCAGACAATCTCAAAATGAGATGTGGGGCCATAAAGGAGAAGGGGAAATGAAAGCATGATAAAGTCAGGAGTGCCAGGAGGTAAAGTTTCTGAAGGTCATGACTCCAAAAGGGAGGAAGTGCCACCATATACCCTCATGTGCTGCCTTCCTTCCCCACCATCATTGGTTTATTGGCCAGCTCTGTGCCTCACTGGTTGTGCAAGCCCCAGGCAACACAGTTGTTCTGACCCTCCATCATGTCAGATCTCTGATTTCCAATGACACAAAGAAGACAAGGACGAGGTCGTTCCTCCCAGAAGACAGAGCTGAGGAGTCTACTCATCAAGCCTGCTCATCACCCCTAAAATGAATATTATTTCCCTGCAGCAACTTACTGATGTAAAATGGCCATCACCTCCATGGCTCCAAGATAAGAAGGCAAATATACAGCGTGTGGTCCCCTCTGGCCTGCTACCCGCCATGACGTGGGCTTACAAATGCAGGCAAATGATGTCTGTCTAAAACCTGTAAGTAATCCTGAGTCCCATCTCTCTGCTCTCAGATCGGTCTGTACTCAAATTAAAAAGCCTCAGAGAGCAAGAAGCTGTCCACTGCAGAAACACCCAGAGCTACCAAGCAGCCAGAGGAGATTTACCTCCTCCGTATCCAGGGTGTCTAGGGGCTACAAATGTAATAACATCTCTAACCTGGCTCACAGATTGACTTGCAAATGCACCTTGTCACAGCTCTGCAAGTTCCCCCTGGAATTCAGAGCTATTTCTTCACGCTACTGCTGAGCATTCTCTCAGATATTGCTTCTATTCCCCGGGTTCCCAGTCTGACCCAGGCAGCAGTGCTGTGGTGTTTCTGCCTCAACAGTGAGCAAAGCAAGCATACAGTCACTTGTATTAATCATGCCATAACCTCATAGGCAGCTTACAATCCCCCACATGAATGAGATGCTGTCATCCAGCCTGATGTTTCATCTCCAGGTCCCTCTGCTGGACCCTGCATGACTGGGGTAGGAGAGAAGTGGATTCTCTTCCCTGATCAGCCTGACCAAGTAAACCTGCCTCTCAGGAGCAGTCTGAGCAAGATGAAGGACCACCTGCAGATGGTGTATTTCTCAGCCCCCAATCCAGAAGAAGCACCCTGCCAGTATCTTTATTATTTCTTCCAATATCTTATTTCAATGTTATTTCAGATAGTTGGAACTACATCATCCACATTTGGAAGGCCACTCTGCCATTGACTAAGAGGGAATAGAATTTATTCCAATGTCCCTATCACTCTTTTTTTCTTGTTTTGTTTATTTGTTTGTTCATTCATTTGTTTGATTGTTTATCATGCCACTTAGCTTGGGAATCAGGCTGGAAGAAGACAAGCCTGAGGTGCCTTCTCCCAGGCAGGCATGGATCAACCCAGGCCCAATATGAGCTCTTTACTTATGGCTACATACTTTGTGTAATAGACTTTGGAGTTTCCTGTAAAATACATATTTTTCTTCAATGTCTTCACATCCTATGAACCTACCTCTTGCCTCATAGAAAAGCAAATCCCAGAGATAAGCAATGGGAAGAAAAGGCAGTTGTCCATGCCAATTATTTAGGCCCAATCCATTTTCTAGGTGGCACTGCTACTAATAACATGGAGTTTTTAAAATCCCACATCTACCCAGAGAAAGACTCTTGAGTCATTAAGCCAGCACAATAAACCAAGTGGGCTGTAACAGAAACCAGCAGGCCCAGCCCAGGGATGCACTAGGAGCCTGGTTCTAATTTGGGGAAGTGAAAACAGATTAAAAATAAAAAAAATTCCAGACCCTACAAAGGCCTCCCTTGAAAACTCAAGAAAAGTGACAAGACATGCTCTTAGAAAGTCAGCAAGAGTTAATCAAAAGCTGACAGGCTTCTGAAAGGATCACTATGTGTTTATTTCAAAAGTGGTCTTTGAAGGTGTTTCAGAAGTCAAGGACACTTCCAGCGAAAGTCAACATAAAGTTACCTGGAGTAAAAAAGAACCGAAACAAAAAGGCCTTTTTTGTCTTCCCAGAGGTAACCAGGAAAGAGCAGCTGGGACGTACTTAGTGCAGAAAGCACTGCTGTAGGCCTATTAGCTTCTAGGGCCAGGACAACTATACACCAAGGCTCAGCAAATGGCACATAAATGGGAAAACTGAGGAATAGCTGAGTAAGCAAATCAATAGCGTCCACTTAACTGAGGACCCTCTTGATCAAGCAAAGATACATGCTATCAGTTGATTTTTTATAGTTGGGTCCAGTAACCTTGTGCATGGGCCAAATCTAGCCCTTCACTTGTTTTAGTGAATAACGTTTTATTTGAGCACAGTCAAGTCTTGCTTCATAGGCGTGTAACCTGCGTAGTGACAAGGGCCCCACACTTAAAAGGGCCCACATTTAGTTTGGTGCACTGCTATTGATATTTTGAAATTCTTGATCATTCTTGGGAAGAAAAAAAAAAAGAGCTTTGCATTGTCATTTTGAACAAGGTCGTTCATATCATGTATTTGATCCTAAACACAGTTATGATCGTTTGCTGATATGTGATCTGCAGCTGTTTTTGTACCGAAATAGCAAAGTTGAATAGCTGCAACAGAGACCTCATGGCCTTCAAAGCCAAAAATATTTGCCATTGGAGTGAGTGAGTGAGTGAAGTCACTCAGTCGTGTCCGACTCTTTGCGGCCTCATAGACTGTAGCCTACCAGGCGGCTCCATCGATGGGATTTTCCAGGCAAGAGTACTGGAGAGGGTTGCCACTTCCTTCTCCAGAGGATCTTCCTGACCCAGGGATTGAACCCAGGTCTCCCGCATTGTAGGCAGACACTGTACCGTCTGAGCCACCAGGGAAGCCCCAGCCCTTTATAGAAGATGTTTGCCACCAACCCCTGCTTTATAGGACACTGCACCACTCTGCAGACCCTATACAGAATCAAGTGTGCGGTGATGGAGAGACTTCAAGATTGGATTAAAAAAAAACCTAGAAGCCAGCCTGGCTCTGCCTTTGGTAGACTCGCTGGTTCTACTTTATTCCATTTATCACCCTAAACTTCCTAATTGGTATAATTTTTGTCCTATCTTAATAGAGTTAAAGTTATCTTCACAACTCTCATTTTTTCATATAAGGGATTTTATACCTATGTAAAGATAAAAGAGATGATGTAATAAAAACATAAACATGTCACCAAATAAAAAAAATAAGAAAACCCAGCCTGTTTCTGGATTATCTAACACATCTCTGGAAAGCCTTGGAGACTCACTGTCTTGGCGCGTCAGGTTACTGATTTATCAGGGGACTCATTACTAACTTCTGTGAATGGTTATTGGTTAAAGCCGCCCCCGAGGGCACTGACTTCTCCTCACTTCCAGGTTGTGTCACACCCACCCCCCCGCATCCTCTGAGGAGCCAACCTGTGTATCTGGTTAAGCTGGACCCAGCACTGGAGTTGCCATAGCAATAGAGGAATCTGGTCTTTGTGTGCAGCGGCAAAGCCAACCTGGGATCTCAGGAAATAAAGTGCTAAAAACATTGGCCAAGGCTTTCAAGGACAACAGCTTGGGCCCAAGAGGCAGGCAGTCCTCTTGCACCACATGGATCTGGGGAAGTGTATAAACAGGATCTGGTGGAAAGGAATTAGACCATGATTTCGTTTCATTTCTCGCTACTCTGAATCCTCTAGTAGTTTAGTTTTTAAAATATCCATCCAGATTTACAAACAAGCCACTTCAATGAAAATGGCAGCTAGCTCTGCTTCTCTGACTCAAAACAAGAAGGAATAATACAGCCCTTTAAGGATTAGGATAGGCAGAGATTAAAAAAAATTTTTAAGCAATTAACCTATTAACCTATTAGTAATTTCCTAAACTATTAGTACGAATGCACAGGATAGTGCATGGAATTTCATGCATTCCACATACATTCACACATAGGGTTGTTACTGTAACAGATGAAGAAAACAGACACTCAAATCAATGAACTTCTCTAAAATTAAACAACTCCTGCGCCAGCTATGGAAAGTATGTGTGTTAGTTGCTCAGTCACGTCCAACTCTGCAACCACATAGACTGTAGCCCACCTGGCTCCCCTGTCAACAGAATTCTCCAAGCAAGAATACTGGAATAGGTCCCCTTCTCCAGGGGATCTTCCCAACCCAGGAACTGAACCTAGGTCTCCTGCATTGCAGGTAAATTCTTTACCCTCTGGGCCACCACAAAAGCCTGCCAGCTATAGAGCTAGGAGTCAAAACCTGCTACGACTCCAGAGACTGCTCTCTCCAAATTCTATACCTTTGCTTTCTCTTAAGATGTGGGGAAATCTAGACCTTATGGATCTAGATTAAAATTTAAATTTAACCCAAAAAATTAACAGAAAAGAAAGGAAAGGAAATTAAAATGATTCCTTTAAAAGTGCTTGCTGGGATTTATTTCTCTCCTTCAACTTTGTTCCAGACACTCATCAGAGTTTTGCTGGTTTTCACCCAGAGAATCTGAATTTGGGTGCTTATCATAATATAATTAGTACTGATATTTAGCAACCCAACACTGCAGTAGAGCCTTGAATTTCACAGGACATGACTGAAAGGTTGCTTTCTACTCTCAGGTGCCTCTCACTGTAGCAATAACATATTTTAACATGCACGAAGTACACAGCCATTTATCGAGGGAAAGAATGCTATTTTAACACCAACACAGTAGGTAGAAATTGTGGAAATCTCCCATAACAAATATCAAGGAATAGTTTAAGTAGAATTTAAGCTTTGAGTATTGATGATGAAGCTTGGGCTTCTTCCTTGAGTCTTAGGGAGATATATTATTCTCCTTTTCTGGTTTCCATGACTAGGCTAATAAATACTCTAAAAAGACTATTTTAATAAGACTCTTTTTTAAATGCTTTCAAGCCATTTATTTATTTTTAATATAAATTTATTTATTTTAATTGGAGGCTAATTACAATATTGCATTGTTTGGCCATACACTGACATGAATCCACCATGGGTGTACATGTGTTCCCCTTTATTTTAGGAGATTGGAGACTGTTTCCAATAATGCTAGTTACTGGTATTAGCACTGGAATTAAAAAGTATAAGATGACATGGGCTTCCCCAGTGGCTCAGCAGTCAAGTATCTGCAGGAGGCGCAGGTTTGATCCCTGGGTTGGGAAGATTCCTTGGAGGAGGAAAGGGCGACCCACTCCAGTGGCAACCTCTCCCACTTGCCTGGGAAATCCCGTGGACAGGGGAGCGTGGGCTAATAGTTCATGGGCGTCACAAAGAGTCAGCACAACTGAGGACACAGGCACACACGAGACAACTGCTGGTTACCAAAGGGGAGAGTGGGGTTGACATACACACACTACTATATACAAAACAGGTAACCAATAAGGACCCACCACATGGCCCAGGGCACTTTATTCAATATTCTGTAATTACCTATATGGGAAAAGGATCTGAAAAAGAACGGATATATATAAATGTATCACTGATTCCAAGGAGAAGGGCACGGTGACGCAGTGCTCTCACTTGATCTCGAAGCCAGTCCCGGCAGATCAAATGATTGTTTCTCCATCAAGCAATACTCCGGCCACATCGTCCACCCTTCCGAGCTCTGTGGGAGCCTGCACACACACGGTCACCAAAATCCAGTCTGGCATAACCCGGACAGTCATATCAGCCCCTTCCAGCACACCCATCATTCCAGCCATGCCTCTGGATGAAGACCCCTCCAAGCTCTGCAGGCCCAGTCTGAAATGTTTGGAGTGTAATGAAGTTTTCCAGGATGAGACGTCGCTGGCCGCCCATTTCCATCAGGCTGCAGATATAAGTGGACAAAAGACTTGCACTGTCTGCCAGACGCTGCTTCCTAACCAGGGCAGTTACGCTTCCACCAGAGGACCATCGGCACGAATCTCCCTACACCTGCCCCAAGTGCAAAGCCATCTGCAGCCCCGCTCACTTCCAGACCCACATCACCAAGAACTGTCTGCACTGCACGTGGAGTGGGTTTCCAATGTGTGCATCGCACTGTTGGGTACTCTGATGTGGCCTTACTGAAGTCTCACATTCAAGGTTCTCACTGTGAAGTCTTCTACAAATGTCCTATTTGTCCAGTGGCATTTAAGTCTGCCCCAAGTACACACACTCATGCCTACACACAGCATCCTGGCATCAAAACAGAAGAACCAAAAATAATATAAGCGTTCCATGTGCGACACCGTATTTACCCTGCAGACCCTGCTGTATCGCTACTTTGACCAACACATCGAAAACCAGAAGGTGTCTGTCTTCAAGCGTCCAGACTGTTCTCTTTTATATGCACAGAAGCAACTCATGATGGGCCATATCAAGTCTATGCATGGAACATTGAAAAGTATCAAAAGGCCTCACAACTGGGGTATAAACTTGCCTTTGAGCATTAAGCCTACAACCCAAAATTCAGCAAACCAAAACAAAGAGGACACCTGATCCATGAACGGGAAAGAGAAGTTGGAAAAGAAATTCCCATCACCTGTGAAAAAAATCACTGGAACCCAATAAAGTGGCCAGTCCTGGGTGGACGTGTTGGGAGTGTGGCCAGATTGTTCACACACAGATGTTTACATTTCCCATGCGAGGAAGGAACACGGGAAGGTAAGTGATCAGTGAACACCTCCCTGTCGGTGTAAGGAAGATATTCCAAGCCACGGGTGCTTGCTTGGTTCTGCTGGGAATTAGGAGAGTAACCTCGAAAATCACTCAGTTGTCTCAGAGCCTCAGGTTCTTAATCTATAAGATGGGCTTTCCAAGTCCTTCCAATCTTGTTCTGTGATTTTGCTGATGACCCCAAGGCCAGCAGGGAGTTATCTACTGCATTTGTGTTTATAGCCAAAGAAACTGAGGACCACGATAAACCAAACTGACAGAAACATTTGAATTTCCCTGTAAGCTAAGTGATAAATAAAGGGAAAAGGAGGAGAGAAAGAACATGGGTATTTTGAAAATGATCAGTAACATCTGTATGACTTTGTGATTCGCTTCTGAATTTGGTGGTGGAAGAGAGACCTCATCTTTAAATCATCTAGTAGAAGCTCTGATAACTCAAAATCTCCTAAAAATCTCAGTGTGTGTATTTTTTTCTTTTTAAAATAGTAAGTTCGCATCTGTAACTGATAAGGATTTTTTTAATGTCCATTACTAGACTTAATAAAAGCAAGCAAGATTATTCCTAAATGTTAAGTCAGGTTGTCTCGAAGTTGGTTTGTTTCAGTTTGGATCCAGAGAGTCTGTCCGGCATTTGGTTGTTGTGTTGCTTAAATCTGTTACTCCTATCAGTCCTCCTTCTGTTTTATTTTTTAATGTTGATTTGTTAGAAAATTGGGTTATGTGTCTTATAGATTGTCCCCCCACATTTCTGGATTCAGGTAGTTGCTTCCTTTTGACATTGTTTAATTTGTTTCTTTTTATCCCGTAATTCCTAGAAATTGGATTAGATTCAGGTTGAATTTTTTAGATGGGAATACGTCATAGGTGCTGTATTTTTGTTTCACATCCTGAGGCACCTAATACCAGCTTGTCCCACTTTTAGTTCAGATACACTATACTTTTAAAGCAACCATCTTATTGCTTTAATTTAAGCCAATAAAATCAGTTATATTTTTTTAAAAAGACACAGTTATTCTTAGGGAATCTGTGTAAAAAGTGCATAAGAATTCGTTTGCAATTAGTATATACCAGATCCTTGAAAAGTTTGTATAGCATTTACAAATTAGTTAAAAGCATTGCCTTGTAATCTCATTTATGCTATTTGAGGTACTCATGAAGCTAGCCCCTCTGATCTTCTTGCCATTCACATGTGAACCTGAATTCACATTCACATAAACTTGCCCTTGAGCATTGATCACAATCTCAAAAATGGAAAAAAAAAAATGTATAACTGATTCACTTTGCTGTACATCTGAAACTGACAGGACACTGTCAGTCAACTCTACTCCAATAAAACTTTTTAAAAAAGAAATGTAAGACAAATGGTTCAGTTCAGTTCAGTTCAGTCACCCAGTTGTGTCCGACTCTTTGCAATCCCATGAACCGCAGCATGCCAGGCCTCCCTGTCCATCAACAACTCTCAGAGTTTACCCAAACTCATGTCCATTGAGTGTCAGTGATGCCATCCAATCATCTCATCCTCTGTTGTCCCCTTCTCCTCCTGCCCTCAATCTTTCCCAGCATCAGAGTCTTTTCAAATGAGTCAGCTCTTTGCATCAAGTGGCCAAAGTATTAGAGTTTCAGCTTCAACATCAGTCCTTCCAATGAACACCCTGGACTGATCTCCTTTAGGACGGACTGGTTGGATCTCCTTGCAGTCCAAGGGACTCTCAAGAGTCTTCTCCAACACCATAGTTCAAAAGCATCAATTCTTTGGCGCTCAGCTTTCTTTATAGTCCAACTCTCACATCCATACATGACCACTGGAAAAACCATAGCCTTGACTAGACAGACCTTTACTGACAAAGTAATATCTCTGCTTTTGAATATGCTGTCTAGGTTGGTCATAACTTTCCTTCCAAGGAGTAAGCATCTTTTAATTTCATGGCTGCAGTCACCATCTGCAGTGATTTTGGAGCCCAAAAAATAAAGTCAGCCACTGTTTCCACTGTTTTCCCGTCTATTTGCCAGTTGTCCAAGAATAATGAAGGGGTATTCTACAGGTTATTCTCCAGTTCATGTTAATGTCAGTAGATCTGTTGCTAATACTCAGAATAGGTACTGGCTAAGAAAGAGGCTTTGAGACTCAAGAGTCAGCAAAGGGAAACATTGGAAACAATTCCTGCCACACATGATTTCCTCCAGAATGTTGTAACACTTTCCTTTCATGCTTTCCTCAAGCTAAACCATTGTAAAGAAAGATGGGAGGCAGGCATCACCCAATCTCCTGCAGGGCTCAGTGCAAAATGTGCTGGACCAAAAAACTGGAAACATCTGTCAGAGTTACTACTTAATTTTTTTCCTTTTCTAAGAGTTTTATAGAAGTATAATTGATATAAAAGAACTATGCTACTTAAATGTGTAGAATTTGATGAGTTTGGACATATGCAAACACTAACGATACCATCACCACAACCAAGGTAATGGACAGATCCAAGACCTCCCAGTGTTCCCTTGTGTCCTCTTGTTTTTACTTCTCATTTTTTGTAGTAAGATCTACTCTCTTAACAAACTTCAAAATGCACAGTACCGTACTGTTAACTATAAGCACTATGTAATAGTCAATCTCTAGAGCTTATCTGTCTATCTTAATTTAAGGTCCTTTGCACAGCCACTTGCTATTTCCCCAATACCCCAGCCACTGGCAACCACTATAGTAATCTCTGCTTTGATAAGTTTGACTATCATAAACACCGCATATAAGCGGAATCATGCGATCTTTGTCTTTCTCTGTCTGACTTATTTCACTTAGTGAAAAGTTCATCCTCAAGGTTTATTCACAATGCTGCAAGTGTCAGGATTTCCTGTTAAGGCTGAATAACAGTCCATTGTATCTGTATACCACATTTTTTATCCATTCATCTATTGATGATTACTTGAGTTGTTTCCATATCTTAAGAATTGTAAATAACATTGCAGTAACATAAGACTGCAGAGGTCTCTTTGAGATTCTGGCTTCAATCACTTTGGGTATACATCCAGAAGTGGGATTGCTGGATCATACAATGATTCTAATTTTAATCTTTTCAGAAACCGCTACACTGTTTTCCATAGTAGTTATACCACTGTGCCTTCTCACCAGCAGTGCACAAAGGTTCCAATTTCTTCACATCCTCGCCAATGCTTGTTATCTTTCCTTTTATGATAATAGCCAATCCTAACAGATGTGAAGTAATATTTCCATACAGTTTTAATATGCCTTTCCCTGGTAATTAATGATGCTGAACACCATTTCCTACATCTGTTGGCCAGCTGCATGTCCTCTTTGGAGAAATATCTGTTCTAGTCATTTGCCCATTTTTTTAAATCAAGTTATTTTGACCACTGTTCAGAAACCAAGTTTATATTATAGTAGGATAAAGTTTCATCATAAATGATAATCCTAACTGAAATTCATCAACACCCACCTCTCCCATTATATTTAAAACTCAGGAATAAAATGGAGTATAACTCAGCAAAATTTTTCTGTAAAGGACAAGACAGTTAGGCTTTGCAGGCTCTAAGGTCTTTGTTGGAATTTCTTAGTTCTGTCTTTGTAACATGAAAACAGTCATAGATAATATGCAAATGAATGAGGATGGCCATAGTCCAAAGTTTAAAAGCTTTATTTTTAAAAAGAGGCAGCTGCCAAGATTTGACTCATGGGGCACAGGCTGTCAACCCCTGATACAGGGTAAGCAAGAAAGCTCACTCTCCTCTTGGAAGTTCTGACTACCCTAATCTTAATTGTGATTAAGTTTCTCATCTTAAAAATGTATTGCCTTATGGATCCTTCCCTACTTGGGCATGAGACGCCTCTTCTTTTCTATCATATACAAATTCTTTGTGCTATCAATTTGAACTCGACAAGCAAAAGAGCACTGTCCCCACACTAATAGCTGTCCCACTTCTGACAGTGGGAGCTAAGCCTGCTCTGGTCCAGCAGCCGCTTCTCCCATTTCCAACAAAAGCTGGTAACAGGAGGGGGCCTTTGTCTGCACAAAGTCAGCTGGCTCAGCAAGCTCAAGGGAAAAACATTATTTTCTCTTTCCATGGGGAAAAAAGGGGGGTTTAAAATGCCAATGTTGTGTTTACACTATATTTATTCTATTAATCCTGACCTTGAAAACTGAAAATCAACTACCATATAATCATAGCTGGTAATGTCTGGTAATGTCTGTCCTTGAAACCAGAACACTGCAATAGGTTCTCAGAGCTGGAATTTGCACAGTAATTAATCTTAAACTCATGGAATAACTCAGTCATGGCAATATACACTCCTAAGTCAACTTTGGATGAAGATATTGTGTGTTATTAAAGTGTCTGATGTATGCGAAGGTTTACAGCAAAAGAAGGTAAATATGTACTTTTAGATGCATTTGTAACATGCAACATTTCCTGGTAGCTATAAAGCTGGTAAAGTAGAATTTAGATAGAAGCCCTGTCTGTTTTGTCTACTCTGGGCAACAAATTAATCAATGTTTGATATACTGGTAACTATATAAGAGCCAGTCAGATAATTAGTTATCTACAACCATACAAAAAGGCTTTATGGAGACAACAAACAGTATCAGTTACCCAAGACATGAATTACATACAGTTGACTTGAGTCAAAGGGTAATCAAGACTCAGGTGATGGTATCCTCTTCCAGGAGCTCAGTCTGTTTGAGGTAGGACCCTAAAATGTATATGAGGGAAGGAGAAAGAAAGTGAAGATACAGAGGAAAGGGATATACTCAGTCAAAAAACTGGTGCAGCAGGAATTCCCTGGAAGTCCAGTGGTTAGGACTTGGCACTTTCACTGCCATGGCCCAAGTTCAATCTCCAGTCGGGGAACTAAAATCATACAAGACAGTGGTGCAGCAAAAAAAAAAAGAAAAGAAAGGTAAATAAAGTAGTACAGCAAGACCAGCAAGAATGCTAGAGTACAAAAGACAGGAGCCTGCAGGTTGCAGATCAGCGCTTTTCTAAGGTGTACGAACTGCCCCGAGCTCTTACTAATGTGCAGACTGGATTTAGTAGGTCTAGCGTGAAGGCCAAGATACTGCATTTCCTATAAGCACCTGCGGAGTGACCCAGATGCTGCTGGTCCCAGGACACATCTCACACATCTGAGTAAGTCTTCAGCAGCTCTGGTTGTAAAGGGATAGGCAGTGGATAGAAACCAGCCCTTAGAGATCACTCCACCTACCTTTCTCATTATACAGATGAGAAGACGGAAGCCAAGAAGCGTCAGCTGTTGGCTTAAGGTCCTCATGTTAATAATAAAGCCTTTGACTTTCATTTTAATGTACTTCATCTCTCTATAAAATTTCTACAAAGGATTCCCAGAGATGAACTTTTTAAAGTTTTCTGAAGAATATCTTTTTTATATATGGAGGTTGAGATGAGATATTTCTAAGTCAGGATCCTGTCTTTTATTAACGACAATTTTATAGTAATCTTAAAATAGTTCGTTAATTCTTCAGTTGAATCCAGAACTGTGCCAGGAAACAAAGAGGTCAACTTCACAAGGAGTCATCAGATTTCCTGTATTTTAAGTGATTTTTAGACTCAAAGATTCTCTGCCTTCAAGTAATCTAAAAGGCAATCACCTGAAGAACTGTGTCTTTTTAGAATAGGACAGATTTTTAGTATGGTGAAAAAATAAGTTCATGGACTCCAAGGAATTTCCTGGGGCGGGGGGGATGATAAATTATTTCCTTTATCATCATGTATCTAGGAAAATTTCCAAGTCAGCAGTTGTAATCACGATCTCAGCTGGTCTAGCCAACCCAGTTTTGTAGTCTTCTTCCAGCTTTTAGTCTAAGTCTGAAAAAATCCCTACAAACATTTGAGTCATGCGATGCTGTAACATAACCATAAAAGTCTCCAGGAAAAGGGAATATTTATAGGCCTGTTTTGTTCTATCTTCACCTGATATTCAAGGTGATGAGGGACAACTGGCCCATTCAGAGACTCCTTTGATCATCAAAAAGCCAAGAATCCAATCTTCACTAATGCTCACATTCAATCTACCAAGTGTTATGCCTCTCTGGCCAAATTTAACTCCATCTGGAGAACTGAAGAGAAATGAATGCTTCACCTTAAGTTCCAGCATTCTGTCTGCCCACCCAAATCAGCCCAGAAAATCTCCACCACTGAGCCTCATAAACTCTTCATAAAAGTAACACATAGGCATCTCCTGACAGCCCCTCTGGGGCTCTGCACTGAGATATCTGCCTGGAAGCCAGTTCTGGAACCTTGGCTGGGGACTCTATTGCTGGCCCCTCTCCCAGTGGACAGACCTGGGAATCTGTAGCCATGTATTTAAATAGCTCATTTAGCTGTGCGTGTTTCACATTAATTGCTCCTGCCTTCAATTTTGTGCCTCGTAATTTTCTCCTTACACAGAGAATACAGATAAAATGTGATGGGATGTGCTGGCCCTGGGCCAGAAAACTGCAACGCTTCTTTGTGCACTGATGACAATGAGTGCAGAGGAGAGAGAGGAAAGCCACACACCACTGGCTTCCCTGGTCTTGCCTGGCCCATCATTCATGCTTCTTCTTTCATGATCTTGTCAACTGCGAGACAGCAGGACCTATCAAGTCATGGTTGGCTCCCAAGAAGCTTAACGATTCCTAACGGGGGACACAGCAAACCATTCTCTATTACTTTCCCTTTACATTTCTTGACTCTCAAAAAATGGTCAAAGACATCATGAGGACACGTCACCAACCCTGGGACATTGCTTTCTTCACACACTGCAGGCATTCTTAAAGAAGCTAGCCAGTATACATACTTTCCACTGAGATGACTTACATAAAGCAGAAGTTTGTATTTAGAAAAAATGTATTTCTCCTTTTTGCTATGTTTTGGTTCAACAAAGTTTCAGAGTTTCCTATTCTATCTTTCTGTCTTTTTGGCCAGCCAGTCCCTATCTGTCTGCCTTGCTCACCATTTCTCTTCACCCAAACAGTTGCAGAGTGACTCCCCAAGAAGACACTTTGGCCAGTACATTGTCAGTGTTCTAATCACCAGTGACAATGCCAAGTACCAGGGAATGTAGACTGTCATCAGGGGAGAGTCCACATAGTGGCTCTGGGCATTTGGCTTAGACTTAGAAGCTGTTGAAGGTTGATTTTTTTGAATACTGAGTGATTATGGCTTGATGACAAAGCTTATTTATTAAGAGTAAGCTCTGGCCTGATACCACTGTCACACTGCATTAGAGAAAGTTCTGGCTCGCCCTGGTCATTCAGCCTGAGCTGCAAACACCCCATGCTGCTGCTCGTGGATCTCTGATGCTACTGATTAGCTGCTCATGGATCTCTGATGCTACTGATTAGCTGTGCTTGCATCTGTGAGGATGGAGAACTCAGGATGACACAGCTCTTCACATGGCAGCATCCCGGTGAGCCCTAAAAGGCCAATGTGAAAGCAGGGAGAACTTCACTGGCATCTCCCTGGAGGAAATTGGTTCTTCATTCAAGGTTACCAGCATTAGAGAAGGCAGTGACTCCAGAGTAACACGCCCTTATCCTCCCGCATCCCCTCAACAAACTGCTCCTCTTCCTGTGCGCCTTCAAGGTCACCTCCATGCCTTCAGTTGTCCAATTAGAAACTGGGGACCATTCCTAGCATTTCCCACATCCCCAGCCCATATTCAGTAACTAAGTCCCAACCATTCAGTCTCCAAAATGTCGCCTGAACATATTTCTCCCCTTTATTCTCATCATTAGTTACCTAATTTAGGTGCTCAGCTAGGCTCAACCTGGAATCCTGTCCCCTAGTCCCTCTTCATCCTTAACTGGCTCGATCTACCCTCAATACATCACTAGCTTCTATTCCAAAATATAAATCTTCCCATGAAGCTCTTCTTATTGAAAACCTTCGATGGCTCCCATCACCTTAGGATAAAATTCAGACTCCTCATCCTGCATTTAGGGTTTATGGCCTTAAATAGCCCCAACACATTATGTCACCTCACTTCTGCTGTTATCCTCCACATTCTTATGTGAACTTGATCCCAACTACTCTTTACCAACCAAGTCAAACTCTTTCTTAACTCTCTTCTGCCTCATGTGCCTTTCTCCTGCTTTCTCAGTATAGAAAGTCCAGTCCCATCCTCCAGATTTGTCCCCGAGAATCTCTCTTATAAGCCTTTCTCTGATGCCCTTTACCTGTAATGATTTTTACTGTGTTCTAAGGCTGAGCGCCGAAGAATCGATGCTTTTGAACTGTGGTGTTGGAGAAGACTCTTGAGAGTCCCTTGGACTGCAAGGAGATCCAACCACTCCATCCTAAAGCAGATCAGTCCTGGGTGTTCGTTGGAAGGACTGATGCTGAAGCTGAAACTCCAATACTTTGGCCACCTCATGCAAAGAGTTGACTCATTGGAAAAGACCCTGATGCTGGGAGGGATTGGGGGCAGGAGGAGAAGGGGACAATGGAGGATGAGATGGCTGGATGGCATCACCGACTCAATGCACATGAGTTTGGGTAAACTCTGAGAGTTGTTGATGGACAGGGAGGCCTGGCATGCTGCGATTCATGGGGTCGCAAAGAGTCAGACACGACTGAGCGACTGACCTGAACTGAACCAGTGTTTTATGTGCCCATTATCTAAGCTCACATTGGGTCTTTCTAGTCTACGCATTTCTAGTTCCCAGCATGCACTCTTTATATACTGATATTTAGGGAAGATAGGAAGGAAAGGGGTTCACTAGTATGTTATTTAGATAGACTTAGAAAGCGTGAATTATATCTTCTATATCCCTTATCTGGGCAGGTATCCCATGTTGCTAAGGTAAATGGGCCCAAGTTTGGGAGGGAAATGGCTGTTGTGGAGATATAACCTCTCTGGACAACAAGTAGAATGGCCAACAAATTTGGCAACTGCCCCATGTGTATTTAAGCCAAGTATTTTATTAGAAAATTACATTTGTCCTACAAATCCAAGGCTTTCAGCCAACTCCAGGGATAAAAGGTTACTGGCATGATGGTACCATTTCCCAACAGGCCAAAAGTTACCCGCATTGCACATCTGGGTCAGAGGGATGCTGTCTAGAAAATAATCATAGCAATATAAATATGGTTTCAAAACTTCAGATCAGGCAGATCTGGATGGAAGAGGGTAAAACAGTACACATAACCTGCTGGGAACAGAAAACAGCTTTTAAAAAGTCAAGACACACATTATTTTTCTCTTCAATATTCCAATTCATCTATCCACAAAGAAACCACTAAAAGGTTATTCAGATAGAGGTTAGGATTTATTGTCTTGTCCGAAAATGTCAATTTTAATGCCCGTGGGTGAATGGTTAGCTAATCTGCCAAAAATGCTAAAGATATTAATGCTTTTCATTTCCACATTGCCCCCAAAACACACACACCCACCCCCCCACACACACAGCCACCCACCCACCCACCCACCTCTCATGAGTGAAGGCTAAGAGTAGAAGCATCAGAACACACACACACA
>NW_024070190.1:21198893-21284990 GCF_014754425.2 Oryx dammah | reverse complement strand
GTGAAGGCTAAGAGTAGAAGCATCAGAACACACACACACACACACACACACACACACACACCCACCCACCCACCCATGAGTGAAGGCTAAGAGTAGAAGTATGAGAACACACCCAGGAACTAGGATGAAGAGAAATACTAGCGGACTCCAGCAGGGAAAGATGTATCATACTCAAGTCCTTCAAAATGCCAGGTCTTCTTCCCCATGGTGTCCAAATGAATGCCAGTCTAAGAATGCATCTTGCCTCAAGTGATGGGTGTGGTTGTTGTTTAGTCACTAAGTCATGCCCGACTCTTTTTGACCCCACGGACTATAGCCCACCAGGCTTCTCTGTCCATGGCACTTCCAGGCAAGAATACTGGAGTGGGTTGCCATTTCCTTCTCCAGGGGATTTCCCAACCCAGGGACTGAACCCACGTCTCCTGCATGGGCAGGAGGATTCTTTACCACTGAGCCCCCAGGGAAGCCCAAATGATGAAGGGAGCTGTGCTTAAGCCTCACTCAAACATACATTTTCACTGTGCAGCTGGATCTCGACTTTGCGGGATATATGGGAACCTAGAAAATAATACACAAGAACTGAAGAAAGCACATGCCTTAGCCAAGCCAGCTTGGCTCTGTCCATGACTTAAAACAGAACCAATATCCTGAATCTCTCTGTGTCACAGTTTCATCCCATGAGGTTGTCACTTCATCTGCCGAAATGACAAATAAAAGTAGAGAGCTGGGACCTTCCAGGTGGCTCCGTGGTAAAGAATCTGCCTGTCAAGCAGGATACACCTGTCCAATCCCTGCTGTGAAGGATCCCACACGGTGCGGAGCACCTGAGCCCGTGCACCACAACTGCTGAGCCTCTACTCTAGAATCCAGGGATCCAGTCACTGAAGCTTGCAGACTCTAGAGCCTGGCTCTGCAAAAAGAGAAGCCAGCGCAATGAGAAGTCCAAGCACCGCAACGAGAGAGCAGCCCCCACTAGCCACAGCTGGAGAGAGGCCCACACAGCCTCAAACACCCGGTACAACCATACATAAATCTTTTTTTTTTAAAGTAAGAGAACTGTCCACTGACATATCATAGATAGGTCATAAATTCCAGTGATCCCACTCCCTCCCAGTGGCAGGCTCATTTGTTTAATGTTTTGTTAGCATCTTTATCAGGAGTCTATTCTGTCTGTTGAAACAAAGCTCTGGTATTTGGCTGAACTGATGACATTTAAAAGCCCCCATCCTCACATCCATAACTGTCACGGGCTGTGCAGGCCACACTACATGTCAGAAGGCAAAAAGAATTTGATTTTCATCCTCCTTAAGTGAGACAAAATGTGAAGAATGAACAAGATAAATACCGTCATTTCCCTTGTAAGCCTGGCTTATTTAGATCTCATTTTGAATGCATGGAAAACTAATCTCTGCTGTGTTGAGATTTTTTTTCCTCACACCCTCAGTGTGAAATACAGCGGTAAATTGATGATGTCGGTGTTTGAAAGTGTGTGTAGTCAATAGAGGCAACAGGTTACATAGGGAAGAAAGAAAAAGTAATTTCTTTTCAGAAGAAAGTAACCCATTGATACCACATCAGTTGTGGATAGGTCAACCTTGAATTGATTTTCATGTAATCAATAGTTCTCTTGTCCTGCATCAACAGTTAAGTAACAATGAGAACTGGCAGCTTACCAAAATGAAATTATATCACCATCGGCTATGTCTAATGATTGTCAAGTGTCTCTTAGAGCAAAGAGGACTTGGAAGACAAGGATATACACCCTGATTCTTTAAAAAGAGTGAAGGGAATTTGATGTATATAAACAGTTCATACAAAGCAACATAAAAAAAAAAAAACCACCAACTTGATTAAAAATTGGGCAGAACTGAATAGACATTTTTCCAAAGAGGAAATACAGATGGTCAATAGGTGCATGAAATGATGCTTAACGTCACTAATCATCAGGGAAATGCAAATCAAAACCACAACGAGTTATCACTTCGCACCTGTCAGAATGGCTATTATCAAAAAGAACACAAACAACAAATGTTGGTGAAGATGTAAAAAAAAAAAGGGAACTCTCATACACTGTTGGTGGGAATGTAAGTTGGTGCAGCCACTGTGGAAAACAGTATGGAGATTTCTCAAAAAAAAAAAAAAGCTAAAAATAGAACTACCGTATGACCCAGCAAATTCCACTCCTGGGTATACATTTGAAAAAACAAAACCACTAATTCAGTGGGCCCCAATGTTTATATATATGCTTAGTCCAACCTAGGCTTCAAAATCTTCATTATAATTGCTCCCATGCAGAGTCATCCCCTTTACCTGTCTCCTCCTTTTAGAGTCAGGTGGGAAAACCCCAACCATCTGCCTGCTAGGGCCAACTTGAGTCAGAAAATCTAAAGGGATCCTTGGCTGAAAGGCCAAAATGATAGAATGATGGCCACACCTTGACTCTCCTGGTTCCTTTTATGTGTTTGTTTTTTTCCATTTCAGGACTTCCCTGGTGGTCCACTGGTTAATAACCTGCCTGGCAATGCAGGGGACATTGTTCAATCTCTAGTCCTGGAAGATTCCACATGTCTTGGGGCAACTAAGCCTGTGCACCACAACTATTAAGCCACGGGCCCTACAGCATGTGCTCTGCAACAAAAGAAAGTGAAAGTCACTCAGCCATGTCCAACTCTTTGCAACCCCATGGACTACAGTCCATGGAATTCTCCAGGCCAGAGTACTGGAGTGGGTAGCCTTTCCCTTCTCCAGTGGATCTTCCCAACCCAGGGATCAAACCCAGGTCTCCCGAATTGCATGCGGATTCTTAACCAGCTGAGCCACAAGGGAAGCCCAAGAATACTGGAGTGGGTAGCCTATCCCTTCTCCAGTGGATCTTCCCAACCCAGGAATTGAAACCGGGGTCTCCTGCATTGCAGGTGGATTCTTTACCAGCTGAGCTACAAGAGAAGCCACTGCAATGAGAAATCTGTGCACCACAACAAAAAGCAACCCTCGTTCACTGAAACTATAGAGAAAGCCTACGTGCAGCAACAGAGCCATGTTCAACTCTCTGCAAACCCATGGACTGTAGGCCACCAGGCTCCTCTGTCCATAGGGATTTTCCAGGCAAAATATTGGAGTGGGTTGCCATGCCCTCCTCCAAGGGATCTTCCTAAACCAGGGATCATACCCAGGTCTCCCGCACTGCAGATGGATTCTTTACTGTCTGAGTTACCAGGGAAGCCCAAGAATACTGGAGTGGGTAGACATTCCCTTCTCCAGGGGATCCTCCCAACCAAAGGATAGACGCCAGGTCTTATGCATTCATTGCAGGCAAATTCTTTACTATCTGAGCCACCAGGAAAGCCCAACAAAGACCCAGCACAGCCATAAATAAATACATAATATTTTTAAAAATTACATATTTTTCCATTTCAAAGGTAAAGAAAAGAATGTAAACACTCTACAAGATATAGTATACTACTTCAAAGAAACAAATATCAGATTGAATGACGACATCTTCCCTAAAATCCTTAGTGAATGAATTAATTCTATGTGATTTTTGAGGGTCTAGATTGAGGACTTAGAATTCTGATCCTGACAAACTCTCATTCATGTACAAGAACGACAGAAACAGTCTCAGCTGCTCCAAATGTGCTCAGCGAGTGTGTCATACTTCCTGAAAAAAAGACATGCCCCACGTTGCCAAGGGATGAATTAAAATGAGAAAAATCAGAACTGGGGAAGACATAAAATAAAGGAACAATAGCAAAACAAGTTGTCCAAATAATTTTTGTTCATATGGTTACAAAGTTTACTGAAAATGTCAAAAATAAATCTTGCTGTAAGGACTCAGTGTTAAGTGCTTACATTTGTGTCCAGCATATCACTAGTTATTGCCATTATAAAGAAATCAATTTGTTCATAATCTCAATCTAAAGTCCCAAACCCTATGAAAAAATTCAAGGAAATGTGATAGGAAAGAGAAGGATGGAGTAGAAAATGTAGAGAGAAATGAAATAAAATCAGATTAAGTTTTCCTATGCTAGATCAAGTAAGAAAATATAATTTTGTTCTTGAAGCTAATAATTAGAAGCAACATGTGTGGGTATGTTGGACACGACTGAGCGACTTCACTTTCACTTTCATTTTGTGTGGGGGTGTGTGTGCAGGTTCACATGTGTCTGTAATTTCAATAAATTCTGTGGTCCTCTTTCTAGGAGCACACACTCTATTTACCCAGCAAAGTGTTATTTTGTTCTGTTTTCTAAATGCACAGAGTCATCATGGAATGATATGATTCAGTGGATCTGTCCATGTCCAGCCCAGCTATTCACTGAATACAAGACTGCGTTTGCAGCCCCAGAAAAGATATGGATGAAAGAAAGGAAAACAGCACATCTCCTTAGAAACGGGAGCTGGCCAGCCAGGCCTTAGGCCCGCAAAGCCATCTTGTCCCTTGTGCAGAAGCCGGTCAGCCTCAACCCCCACAGCCCAGGAACCAGACCTTCAAGGCAACGATATGGAGCCACAGGCCCAGCACCATTCCAAAGAGTGTCCTCAGGATTCCCACTTCCGGAGCCCAAGACTTCACAGGCCAGAGCAGCAGCGTCTTCTCTCTTTGCCTTCTGTGACCCTGACTGCCCTCTCCCCTGCTGGAGAGCCCTCTCAGTGCAATACCATCAAAATATTGCCATACGTAAGGCAGCTTTAACATGAATGGCAGTTGTTGAATTGAGAGTGGAAATTGCCAGACAAAAGGCAGAAGACAGACAGACAGAGAATCATGAGTTCCCAATCAGAGGACAGAAGATGTCAAAGTAAGAAAAGGGTTTGGATTCAATGATCTTAGGACCAATTTTTAAAATTCTCATTATTTAATACTCACTCAAGGGTATATTTATTAATCCCCATGTAAGCTTGGGAGGGGTTTACCCTGGGTGGCTCAGATAGTAAAGAATCTGCCTACAACGCAAGAGACCTGGGTTTGATCCCTGGGTTGAGAAGATCCCCTGGAGAAGGGAATAGCAACCCACTCCAGTATTCTTGCCTGGAGAATTCCATGGACAGAGGAGCCTGGCAGGCTACAGTTCACAGGGTCACCAAGAGTCAGACACGACTGAGTGGCTAACAACACACACGCGAGCTGGGGAAATCCTCATCCCAGACCCGTTTGCTGTAACCCCATCGGTGATGTTTAGCCTCGTTCTCTGTTTTAAATTCGCACTGGGGTAGATGGTTCACAATGTCGTGTTAGTTTCCGCTGTGACGTCCTGTCGGTTTCTGCTGTAATGTCGTGTCAGTTTCTGCTGAACAGCAAGATGAATCCGTTGTTGCTGTTGTTTAGTCGCTAAGTCGTGTCCAACTCTTTTGCGAAACCATGGACTGTAGCCTGCCAGATGCCTCTGTCCATGGGGTTTCCCAGGCAAGGACGCTGGAGTGGGTTGCCACTTCCTTCTCCAGAGGATCTCCCTGACCCAGGGACTGATCCCCCATCTCCTGCATTAGCACTGAGCCACCAGGAAAGCCTGTTATACATACATTAATATACTGGTTATACATATACATATACACACTCTTTTTTGTGAAAGTTGCTCAGTCGTGTCCAGCTCTTTGCGACCTCATGGACTCTTTTCCACGTTCTTTTCCCATATAGGTCATTAAAGAGTATTGAGTTCCCTGTGCTACAGTAGGTCCTTACCAGTTATCTATTTTATATATAGTAGCATGTAGATGTCAATTCCAGTCTGCCAGTTTATCCACCCGCCCTCCCCGCCCCCAACCCCACCGTAACCGTAATCGTATTCTCTGCAGTTTGTATTTGAGAAACACCCAGAAAGGTTATTCTAACAAAACTTGCCCAAAGGGAAGGGATGTGGCTTTCTAAGACACTGTCCCCTCATGAAATGTTATCAGTAGAGATTCTATTTTTTCTGAATTCACAGTAACATGCATTGCTGGAGCTAGAGGCTGCTTGGCAGGGCACAGGAGGAAGTGCCCCCATAGACATGAATCTCACTGATTAGAGCCAGCACAGCCGTGGCAGTGGCTAGATGGAACCCATAAACACCTGCCCATGTTCTGTCTGCAGCACAGGATAATTAATGCCCTGCTCCTAGCCTTCCACTTTCCATTTACTTTGCCAATGCTGCAGTTACATACGACTGACTTTCCCAAATTGGATATTAATGATTTACTCTCTGAAATCTAAGGGTGCTTACAAAGCATGATAGCATGAGTGGCTAAAAAAAAATAATAATGAAAATAGAAAACACTCTTCTCTCCCCAACTGAGTATGGCCAGACTGCTGATTTGTGGGAGGAGCAGGTGTCTATCAGGTCTTAACTAGGAAGGCAGAGGCAGGTGGAGGAAGAAGGGCTGGCTGCCCATCTGCTTCAAACATCTCAGTTGCCTGCTGACAGTGCGGGGATGGATCACAGAGGGGGAGCTCTTCCTGCATAGCTGAACTAACAGAACTCATTCATATTCTCTCACAAAAAGCAAGAGGTGCTTCTGTCAGCAGCAAAGACTGGAAGGACCTGATGCCCCAGCTCTGCTCCCAGCTTGCCAGTTCTCACTTCTAGCCCCCAGAGCTCGTCACACTCTTGTTTCTGCAGATCCCTGTGAATCACCACCTTGGAGACCTGGCCCAGGACTCACCTTCTCATGGGAGCTGTCCTTGATTTACCCCACACCATACTGACTGTTAATTTTCTCCATATCCTGTCAACTTAGAGAGGTGAGGCTACTGCATACATAGTTGCTGCTAAGTCGCTTCAGTCCTGTCTGACTCTGTGCAACCCCATAGACAGCAGCCCACCAGGCTCCCCCATGCCTGGGATTCTCCAGGCAAGAACACTGGAGTGGGTTGCCATTTCCTTCTCCAATGCATGAAAGTGAAAAGTGAAAATGAAGTCGCTCAGTCGTGTCCAACTCTTAGCAACCCCATGGACTGCAGCCTACCAGGCTCCTCCGTCCATGAGATTTTCCAGGCAAGAGTACTGGAGTGGGAATTGCTTTGAAGCAAAGACACGCTGGTTTACAACCACAACACTTAGCACTTATACAGCAACTCAGTGTACACAGCTTTGTCCTATAGGTATCTGTTTTATTCTCATATCCTTGTACAACCCTGGGAGCTGGATGGATGGACACGAAACATTCTATTATGCTGACTTTGTTGCAAACTCTTTGATGCTACTATTTTGATGAAAAAGGTTTTGAAATACTTTAAAGATAAGCCACTAATTGTTTTAATTGTCAAATTAAGTGAAAAACAGAGATTTTATCCCCATTTCTGAGCCTGACCCTCTGAGTAACCTACAGCCTCCTCCCACTCTCAACTCCCCCAACATACACACACAATGGGAACCTGAGACAAGGTGAGGGATGAGAGGGGAAGGGACAGGATGATATATTGTAAACATTTCTCAATACACCAAAGAGAAATACTGTATTTTGATCACGTCAAAAGGCCTTTCTCAAAATGTCTCCTCCAAGCCAAGTGTGCAAGTTTTCTTCTAGACGTATAACAGAGGAAGAAACAATAAGAGCGTGGTGGTTTGACCAGGTTCATAGAGTTGGCAATGACCATACTGTGCTTGAACTCAGCACCTTTGAGTTCCTATCACACAGGGAAATGGAGTTTGCTGCTTGGAGAAAGTGTTCCGTAAGCATTTAAAGCATGCAAAGGGAATAGTGTGTAAAGACTAACCAAGTGGCAGGCACTGCATTAGCCTTTAACATTCGTAAATGTTAGCTATTCTTATATTTTTTTATAAAGGTTAATAAAAAAACAATATTCAGATGAAAGGAAAAGGATCAAACAAATATACAGATTGCATATACTAATAAGGTTTCTATGACTGAGCTCAAAATTGGCACTCAAAGCCACATGGGAAAGAGAAGCTTCTTACATCTTATTTTCAGGAAGGAGAAAGTATACGAGGAAGGGAGCAATGGAGGATGCTTTCCTTAGTCTGAATGAAGTTTCTCAGAGACCACAGTACTCACCGACATGTGGCTGGGAACAGGCTTATGCCTTTTATGTGACAGGGTAAGAGGGTCAGGGGACATCCTCTTTTATTCTAAACCACTGGTGTGAAACTAAGAGACAATTTTTCAACAGATGTACAAACTACTCAGAACTGTAAGGAATAATCCTCATAACAGTATTAACAGTAGCCAGTAGCTGCTGAGAACTCACTGCATGCCAGGCAAGGCTCCAGGCACTAACACATTCCGTCACTAAACTAAGCAGCTACTATCACTTATCACCGGCTAGGGTCATAAGTGAGGAAAGTGGGACACAGGAGGATGGGAAACAAAGGCACAGAGCTGGATAGTAAAGATGCAATCTCAAAAAGACCAACTCAACAGTTCTGGCCCTTAATTATGATGCTGAGTCTAATCATTGCTAAGCATCATCCGCAAGACTCGAGAGATGTAAATATTCTATAGAGACAGAATTTAAAGACCTGAATTGCTACAGCCATTTTCATATATCCTAGGAAATACATAGAAATAGGAAATCCCGGTTTAAGATTCAGGATTAGCCACGTGGCTGGCTATTCTCCTTAAAGAAGAAAAACTAGAGTTCCTTGATCAGGAAATAATGCATGAATTTTGGAAATATCAGCTGACCCCCGCCCCCCAGTTTACTCTGTGATGCTATACCATCCCAACCTTAATTTTTCGTTATTCCTCTCCATAAGTGATAACTCCACTGTTTGAATTTGGTCCAACCAAAACCCTGGACCCATTTTTGACTCCCTGTCTCCCATACACAACTAATCCATCATCAAATCCTATCAGCTCTACCTTCAAAATACAGCCATAACCCAACCACTCCTTACCGCCACCACCACTGTACCTTGATCCAAGCCAACATCAAGTCACACTAGCATTATCACAATAGCTTCCTGAGTGAAGTCCCTCTTCTGCCTATGACCCCTGTATTCTGTTCTCCCACATCAACCAGAATGAGCTTTCAAATGAGCTTTCATGCCTCTACTTGAATGTCCTGCCATTGTTTAACATCTCTAAATGACTTCCCACCTTAACCAGAAGAAAGGACAAAATTCTCACAATGGTGAAAAGACTCTACATGGCCCAACCCATAATCTCTCTGGCCTCCTCTTGTGCTGGGTTCTCTCCACTTTAGCCACACCAGTCTTCCTTCTCTTCCTGTCTAGGCCAAGCAGCTCCTAGTAGGGGGCCTTTGTATGCAGTCTGGGGCCCTCTACTCTGAGATAACCCATGATCCACTTCTGGGCATCTTTTGGGTCTCTTCTCAAATACTGTCTTATCAGAAAAACCTTCCCAGACCACCCTTTTTAAATTGGGCTTCCCTGGTAGCTCAGCTGGTAAAGAATCTGCCTGCAATGTGGGAGACCTGGGTATGATCCCTGGGTATGATCCCTGGGTTCATAAGATCCCCTGGAGGAAGGCATAGCAACCCATTCCAATATTCTTGCCTGGAGAATCCCCATGGACAGAGGAGCCTGGTGGGGCACCCAGTCAAGGTCAGACATGTCTACATTATCATCATCTGACAGATTATATATATTTTTTATTTTTACTTAGATACTTTATTTATTGCCTGCCTATTATTATCCCCCAGTTCTCAAGAGGGAAAGAATTCAGGTCTGTTTTGTTAATGCTAAATGTCAAGTGCCTAGAACAGTGCCTGCAACATAGGAGATAGTCAACATTTTCTCAATAAATGATGAACAGATAGAGCTTAAAGGCAAATAATATGGCTTATTCCTCTTTGTTTTGCCATCAGTACCTGGCATTTAGTAGGTATTAAATAAATCAGGGGGTTAAATAAATGAGTATCTGTATTAGTTAGGGTTCTTCAGAGAACCAGAGCCAAAAGGTGAGATTTGTACATATACAGAAGATTCATTTTAAGTAATTGGTTCATGCAGTTACGGAAGCTGACAAGTGCAAAATCTGCAAGATGGGCTATCAGGCTACCCAGGAAACAGGTAATGTGCAGTGAAAGTCAAAAGCCCATCTGCTGTAGAATTCCCTTTTACTCAGAGAAAGTCAATCATTTGTTCCATTCAGGTCTTCAACTGACTGGATGAGGTTCACCCATGTTATGAAGGGCAATCTGCTTTATTCAAAGTATACCAATTTAATTGTTAGCCTCATACAAAAACATAGCTGAAGAAACACTTAGAATAATGTTTGACCACATATTTGGACATTATGGCTCAGCCATGTTGACAAATAAAATTACTCACCACAGTATCCTATTAAGGTGAATCAGCAGGACACATCAGATTAATGAAAAAATAATATAACAAAAATCCAATACCCGCTTTTTTTTCCTATAAATGCTTTGTAAGAACAATGTCCTATAGTCTGTCATTTAGTATTTACTAGGCACTGTGCTAAGTACTGCAGGAGACAAGGCTGAGTTATCCTCATTAAGGAGCTGCATAACACCTATCACCCTGCAAGTGCTATCACTAATCATGTCCACATGACCAGCTGCCACTCTCCAGGGAGACTCTGCAGCTTGTCAGGCAGGCCCTTTCTCAATGAACTCAGTTCGTACATGCAGATTAGTAATATGTTTGGCAGCTGTATAGAAACACCGAGCAAACGCAAACAGCCATTCTTTACAAAAGAGTGAAAAATAGCCCTCTGAGGACGTGTACCTAACAACTTCCTATTCCCTAGGAATTGCCCTAGCTGTAGGGGCAGGCCTTCAGTTCAGTTCAGTTCAGTCGCTCAGTCGTGTCTGACTCTTTGCGACCCCATGAATCACAGCACGCCAGGCCTCCCCGTTCATCACCATCTCCCAAGTTCACTCAGACTCACGTCCGTCAAGTCAGTGATGCCATCCAGCCATCTCATCCTCGGTCGTCCCCTTCTCCTCCTGCCCACAATCCCTCCCAGCATCAGAGTCTTTTCCAATGAGTCAACTCTTCTTATGAGGGGCAGGCCCTGGCGGGAGTTATTTCTGCTTCTGGCATTTGGTCCCCTCTTCTCCCCTCTTGATTTCACATCCCTTATACTCTCCAAGTCACAGTTTCCTCAGGAGTAAAACCTACCTACTAGTTGATAAGCTCAAAGACAGCAAAGATTTATTGATACTGTTCACCCAGCCTGACATTTAATTCTCACTATTATTATCAGGATTATTACGACAATTGTTAATTCAGAAATGGAAGCCCTTTCATGAAACTCCCCTCTCTGAGCACTAGCACTGGATCCATAAGTCACGCTGATTCACTTCTTGCAGCTATATCTTCATAGCAACGCAAGGAGGACTTTTTCACTCCCGATTTATGGTGATGACACAAGGTCAGGCCGAGGTGGACTAAGCCCCTGTTCTGTAAAGAAAGAGCTGTGAACATTTCGTCATACACACCCGACACATTCTGTATCACTTTCATGGGTTTTATTTGCATGATGGTTTGAATAATTTTTGTCTCCCTGACTATACTACAACTCCATAAGAACGACAATTATTTTATTCTTGGTTGAACTTCATCCTTTAACACAATGCCTAGCTGAATTACGCAGGGGAGATGAGGTGAGGCCACAGAACCAAATCCTCAAACTTCAAAAGTCAATAACGTAATACAGTAAAGCTCTGCTTCTTTATTACTGGTGCCATGAGCCCAACAAGAGTGTGTGAGGGGCTCTGCTGCACATAATCCCCCAGGAGCCCGGGAGACAGAAGATCCCTCCTTCTGTTGAAGTTATACAATCTGGAACATACAGCTCCTCAACCACTGAGACTGCTGCTATGCAGACAGGTCTTGTGCCCGTAATTGAATATTTTGGCCCCAGAGGAACACACCCATTTATAGATCCTTGACCAAGAGGAGCCGCTAGCCCCAACTAACTTCAAACTGTTCTGGATTTCTAAGAAACCATAAATATATTTTGAGAGCATTACTCTCTCAACTACAATGGCACAGCATAAATATTCAGCAAATATTTTTGACTAAATGTATGAATGAATAAATGATTGTTTACAACCAATTCTGAAAACTCTACAAGGAGTCCCAATCTGTTTCTAGTCACCCAAGTCACCCTAGGTAGAAGGATAGATTCTGGATCCATCTGGATTCTTATTCTAACCCCTAAACTGTCTGCTTAAACTCCCATTCAAAGCTCATAATAACCATGTCACAGATAAGTAACTAACCCTATTAGGGTTTTTGGAATGTATTGGGGAGGTTCTTCAATGAACTGGGTTGGTTTGCTCATAATTTCCAGTGAATAAGATCCTGAAACAAAAAGACAAAATCTTGACTCTAGAACTTGCCAATGACTTTCAGGCCATGAAAACAGCAAAGGGCTGAGAAACTAATTTTCTCTAAGATAATTCTTCTTTAATGAAAAATAGCAGCAATTATGTCTAAAGGCACAAGAGACAGAAAGAAACAGAAAAACACCTGTCAAGGGCTGCCCACACAGTGCAGAAGCTAAAATCCAAAAGAGGCCCCTTAAGGCTGGAAGCACAGGGCAGTCCTTCTTGTAATAGGTTTGAACACACGAAAGTATCCCTCCCAACATGTTTTGGCCAACAGACCTCAGACTGTAGATGTCTATCTGTTTCCTGGCCTTCAACTAGCATGGTACTCTCTCATGAGTTTTAAATTATGCCTGGGAATCCATAAGTCTATTGTAGATGGCAGGGGTTTAGGATAAAATGGTATGCACACTCAGAACTTGGGAAACCTTGTTTGGTGTTGAGCAAAAGAAGGAAACAGAAGAGGCACTTCCCTAGTGGTCCAGTGCCTAAGACTCCATGCTTGCAATGCAGAGAGTCCAGGTTCAACCCCTGGTCAGGAAACTAGACGCAACCAAGAGTTCACATGCCACAGCTAAAGATCCCACATCCTCAATGAAGACTGAAAGTCCTACGTGCCGAAACTATGACCCTGTACAGCCAAATAAATACATGAATATCTTTTTTTTTAAGAAGTGAATAGAGGATTCTAGTCAAGAGACAGAAGATCCAGATCCAACAAGAGAAGCAGAGGTGAGGATGACATGTGGGCCCAGAGAAGATGGAGAGAGGAGCCTCAGTATCTGACTTTCCATTCTGGCTGCTCTTCACAGCTTTGCAACAGCCCCACCCTACATTCATGTGATCTGGAATGAGTGATGTCTGTCCTTTTCAGCCAAAAGTAACTTGACTTTACATATATTAATATTAGTAATGATAATTAGCATTTACCAAACACTTATTTGGTCTCCCTGGTGGCTCAGACCATAAAGAATCTACCTGCAATGGAGGAGACGGGTTTGATCCCTGGGTTGGGAAGATCCCCGGGAGAAGGGAATGGCAATTCACTCCAGTATTCCTGCCTGGAGAATTCCATGGACAGAGGAGTCTCCCTGGGCTACAATCCATGGAGTCAGAAAGAGTCAGGCACAACTGGGCAATGAACACTTTCATTTTCTTTCACAAACATTTGTTATGTAGCGTATCTGGAGTCACACTAAAACTTGTATTACTGTCTCATTGTTCCTCATATTCTTTCTCTGAGGGTGGTGGTTTAGTGGCTAAGTGGTGTCCAACTCTTTGCAACCCCATGGACTGTAGCCCACCAGGCTCCTCTGCCCATGGGATTCTCCAGGCAAGAGTACTAGAGTTGGTTGCCATTTCCTCTCCAAGGGATCTTCCATATCCAGGGACCGAACACAGGCCTCCTACATTGTAGCCGGAATCTTAGCAACTGAGCCCCCAGGGAAGCCCCATCTGAGAGTAGCACTGTTTTTATCCCCATTTTTCAGTTGAGGAAACTGAGCCTCTGGGAGGTTAAGCAATTTGATTACAACTCCCAGCTGAGCTGAGAATTAAACACAGATGGATTTGACTCAAAGCTCACACTCTTGGCTGCCCTACTAGAGCGCCCTTGACCCCTAAGCTGAGCAATCGCATGGATTTGCAAACTAGAGAAGAGCAACCCACCACTCCAAAAGTCCATGGCTTGTATCTCACGAACAGTGACCCTGCAATGAGGCTGGAAGGGTATGAGCTTTGGCATGGAAGGAGTTGGGTTTAAATCTTGGCTCTGGGGTTTACTTAATCACTCTCCAAACTTTACCTTTGTTTATCAAGTAACAATTATGTTCACTCTTTGGGGCTGCAGGTTAAATTAGATGGCAGATATGACAGACAATGCCTAGCATAAAGCAGAGTGCCTAGTAGATTTTAATAAACACCAATTCCCTCCCTATTTGTGGATGATTTTGAAGATGAAGAAGGTACACTGGAAAAATAAAAGAGCACGGCACATAGTAGGCGATACATGTACATTTCACCCCCTCTACTCTCCACTCTACAATTTCTGAGATGCTTTGACCATCAGTTTGCAATCCAGACCAGAATTACTTTTAGGCAGCCACAGAGCTTCAGCACTGATCCCAAGTCAAGGCTATTTTTTGTTCTTCTGAAATGTGTGTGATTCTCAGGGAGCTGCGAGAATAGTCTGTGAAAAGTAAGACGTGCGAGGCTGCTTTTACTTAAGAGTTGTCACCAGTGAAAAGTGTTACTGTAGGTTAATGAATTTTTCCAAAAGAATGAACTGTCACAGGGACAGGGGGTGAAAGGAGAGAAGAAGGTGATTACCTGTGTGACTCTCGCCCAGGCTTTATTAACTAATGCTGCTCGCTGCAGACAATTGCAAGGAAATCTCAGCTGGACAGAGACGCATGTCCACCAGAGATGGATGCTAACCGCACATCTGAAAACAGTGTCTCCCTGCTCAGCAACCAGATATCAGTAAACACACAGCTGCAGGGTTTCCGTGGGTGGTCTCTGGATTTCCTCCTTTCTCAGACAAAACAGGATCCTACTTAACCTTCTTAGAGAAATGCTACCCATGCAGAGTAGACGATCGCCCTCTACACAACAACTGGAGAGTGAGAGGCCCTCCATTTCCACAAAGCCACTGAAAAACCCTATCTTGCTGAGGGGGAAGTTGAGCTTCTGAAGTTGGCATCTTCTGCATGTTTGTTACTCAGTGTATAATCCGGCAACATCTGCATTACCTGAGAAGTTGTTAAGAAACAGTCAGAATCCCAAGCTCAATCCTAGCTCTCCTAAATCAGAATCTGCACTGGATGGAATGGTGGCAGGGGGGATTGTAAATGCAGATTCTGACCCCGGAGGTCTGGGGTGATGCTTGAAATTCTGCATGTCAATCAAGCTTCCTATTGATGCCAATGCTGTTGAGCCACCACACGTGGAGTAAAGAGGCTTTACATAATTGATTAGTTAGCCGCCACCCATTCTACTGAGTAACTGACCTGGCTAGGATCAGCTCTCTCCTAAGGCATCTATGTCAGCCTAAACCATTACTCATCATCATTCATGTCACTGGAGCTCAGAAAACCAACTACCCAATAATGTGTGCACCTCCTTCAACAGTGTAAAGTTAGCCCTGGAAGGGAACTCCCAGCTGGTCATTGGTGAGCCTGCCTCCTTGTCATGAGGGGTGGCCACATGACTGGGTCTTAGCAATGTGATATGGGCAGGAATGCCACAGATTACAACCAAGTCAGGATTTTCAGGAAGCAGGGCACTTTCTCCACTCTCTTTCCCCTCTGCCGACATGGACTCTGAAGTCTTAGTGGATGACAGCATCATGATGGAAAGAATCTGGGTCCCTGAATCAACACATAGAGGAAAACCACCCTATGGCCACCAGTCATGCATTGGACTGTTACATGTGCAGGAAACATTTCCATCGCGTTATGCAGCCAAAACCATGGGATTCCCTTTTTCCAGCAGCTAGTGTCACATTAGCATCACCACCACCATTCTAGTCTTCCAAGAAGTCTAATAGCTACATTTTACTTAATCATGGCTATTCCCTGCCAGGCACTGTGCAAGACACGTTATACACATCGTGTCTAAACCCCCACAGCTAAAACAATGGCCATTTTGCAGAAGTACAAACTGCCCTTCCAGAGATAGTAAATAATTGGCTCAGGATCCCATCTCTAGTAAGTGCAGAGCTGGGATTCAAACCACGTGTTTGCTACTGTGAACAAGAGTGAAGCTGGGACTGCAAAGGGCTCAGCTTCACGAAATTTTTTTAAATTTTTGTAACTTCTTTGGACTTTTATTTGTTTTTGGCTGAGCTGGCTCTTCATCGCTGCACAGGCTTTTCTCTGGTTGCTGCAAGGGGGGGGTTACTCTTCCTTGCAGTGGGCAGGCACCTCAGGGCAGTGGCTTCTGCTGTCCTGGAGCATGCGCTCTTGGGCACGTGGGCTTCAGTAGTCACAGGACACAGGCTCATAAGCTGCGGCTCCTGGGCTCAAGAGCTCAGAGTCAGCAGTTGTGGCTCACAGGCTTAGTTGCTCTGCGGATGTGGGATCTTCGTGGATCAGGGATGGAACCTGTGTCTCCGATGTTGGCAGGCAGATTCCTTACCACTGCGCTTCCAGGGAAATTTACACAATGAGATGAGATTTCTAATTATTACCACATCATACTGCTGCTTTCCTGGACTTTCCCAAATGGCCTTTCTCCACCTGCCTCTGTCCTTGATGGTCTCCCTCACAAGGAATTCCTAATGAAAATCCTGATCTGACCGTATGCAGGAATCCTCTGCCCACCCAGCCCTAAGAACTCTCCTGGAGCCGCCTTCTCTCCAGCACCTCTCTGTATCCTGCAGCACAAAATGGTTGCTGACTGTACTGAGACAGTGGAATGTTCCTTAAGGGCCGAGTCTATTGGTTGCTTCAGGGATGACCTTATCGCAGAGCTGGCTTCCTTCACCAGCTGTTTGTTTTTGTGGGTTTTTTCCATTCTCTTTCTTTCCAGATACATAGCAGAGCTAGGAGAGCAGCTGCACTCAAGCCTCTCCAACTGGGGAAGCACTAACATCTGGGGAGGCGGGTGGCGAAATCAGGTCTGAAGGTCAAGGCCCTCACTCTCCACTACTGCCCCCTCCCCAGCCCAGGGAGCCTCAGGTCTGAATCCCCAGCATTGCCTCTCTGGCTCCTGTGCCTGCCTGCCCTCTATCTGCACCTCCTGGTCCCTGCCACTTCCTGGGTGGGAAATGGTGCCAGGAAGGTGGTTACTCTTGATACACAGCTCCTCCAGTCATGCTCAGCTACGTGCAGAAGGTACTCCAGGAGCTGGGCGGGGGGAGTCCAGGTAGTGGACTACCTGGATGTTAGTGCTTCCCCAGCTGGGAAGGCTTTAGTGCCCCTGCTCTCCTAGCTCTGTGTTATGTGTCTGGAGAGAAAGAGAAGGGAAAAAAACCCACAAAAACAGAAACAGCTGGTGAAGGAAGCCAACTCTGCAATAAGCTCACCCCTGAAGCTCAGGGGTGAGCCTGAGCCAGTGTTTCAACTGGATGCAGAAACAGAATCAGGTCTCCTGCCGAAGACAACCAGGAACCAAAAAGGACAAAAAAGAAAAAACAGAGTCCTCACCCATGAACAGCTCTCCCCCACCTGCCACTGTGGCTGCCACATAGTAGGTGCTGGTGTCCTGCTTGCACAAAATAACTGAACCAATGAATTAGCAAAGGAATGAGGAAGTAGGTGTCAGATGCATGTGAAAATGTCCTGCAGTGGAACCAGGGATCTGTTGTCCCTAAGGGATCGGGGAGACCTCCACGGATGAGAGCTCTAGGCTGGGGTGTGGAAGGATGAATAGGAGTGGGAATGGGGGCAGAGAGCTCTCACTTCTGGGGCACTTCCACCTGCGCCTCGTTCCTTAGAAGAGAGCTGAGACCTGTGATGACTTTACCTGGGGTGCACTTGCCAATAACGAATGTCTTGTTCTTTTCCTGATTTGTTTATCCGACTCTAATTAGATCCTCATGAGCCTCTGATTACCATGCCAAAGCAGCTGATGTAAAGAGTGCCTGGGAGGCAGGCTTGTTGCAAAGCATTGGTGATGGATTTGAGGGGAGCCTCCGGCAACTCTCCTAGTTATTGCCTACAACCCCTGAGAGCTGGTGAGGCAGGTGCCAGGTCCACACATAACAAGCAATGTCTTATTTAATCCTTATAACAACCCTTTGAGGGAAACTGAAGCATAGACGGCTGTGTGGCTTATTCCTGTTGGAGGGCTTGGAAGGAGCTGAGGCAGAATTCAAACCCAGGCCTTCAGATGCAGAGCATGTGCTTTTGGCTACAATATTCAGAGGCCTGGACACCCAGATGTAAAGAAAAACGAGACCCTTTCATCTCTGACCTCCACAGGCTGGGACTCTGGAAGGAACCATCCTGTCCAGTTCAGAGGCTGTCCAGGGCATATATGCCCTTGCTGGGCAGGTCAGTGGGGCTGAAATCCAGCCCACCTCTCAAGGTAGCAGTGTGCCCTGAGGCTGAAGGAAGGAAAGCCTTTATCTTCTCACAAGGCTTGACTTCCTGAGTCACATTTCCCAGGGCTGTGCCTGGAACTGGTTCCTTTTTCTAATTTCTATGCTCAGTGGAGGCACCTTTTCCTGACTTGCTCAAAGGCATTGTATGATGTCACCGTAATCTGCCTTCAGGCTTTTCGACTCCTCTGTAGCATGTTAAAGTGGATAATTTGGGGGGCTCTGCGGTCAACCAGCCTGAGATTCAAACCCCTGCTATGCAACTTACAGACTTAACAGGCCACGTGACCTTAAGCATATCACTTAACTTCTCTGCATCTCCAAAGTCCTCATTTATAAGTTCAGGATAATATGATGTAACAGCAGAAAATTCTGAATCTTGAGTTAAAAATGAAGTTGTGAGTATAACATGACTGGCTTGTCGTTGTTGTTCAGTTGCTAAGTTGTGTCCGACTTTTGGTGACCCCATGGACTGCAGCATGCCAGGCCTCCCTGTCCTTCACCATCTCCCTGAGTTTGCTCAAACTCATGTCCATTCAGTCAGTGATGTCTCTGTCACCCCCTTCTCCCCTTGCCCTCAGTCTTTCCCAGCATCAGGGTCTTTTTCAAAGTCTCAGCTCTTCATATCAGGTGGCCAAAGATCTGGAGCTTCAGCATCAGTCCTTCCAATGAATATTCAGAGTTGATCTCCTTTAGGATGGACTGGTTGGATCTCCTTGCTGTCCAAGGGATTCTCAAGAGTCTTCTCCAGCACCACAGTTCAAAAGCATCAATTCTTCAGGGCTCAGCCTTCTTTATGGTCCAACTCTCACATCCATACATGACCACTGGAAAAACCATAGCTTTGACTAGATGGACCTTTGTCACAAAGATCCTCTGGAGGAAGGCATGGCAACCCCCTCCCATATTCTTGTCTGGAGAATCCCAGGGACAGATGAGCCTGGGAATGTAAAAGTCCATAGGGTCATACAGAGTCAGACACGACTGAAGCAACTTAGCATGACTGGCTTAGATGCTTACAAATTTAAGTCCCAGAAACCAAACCTGGGAACCAGAAGTCTGGGTGAAAAACTAAAGTATTTCCAGGAGCAGAATGCTCAATGGGCACATTTCTCTACTATTACACTGGGGAGTTCTAGCCACATTTGGGGTTTTTCAAGAATGGACACAGAGGTTTCCGGTCTCAGGCACCCTGAACCTGCCTCACTAGCTTGCTGGCAGTGAGGGGACAGGGGTCCTCCTTCCGCAACAATTGAAGCCCCTGCTCATATTCAGAGACTAAGAAGTTCAGAGAAGATTCTAGAAGGAAACTCAAGCACACACAGTTTGATGAGCAGCAGAAGATGTGGTAGCCTGAGTTCTTATCCCAGTTCTGACACCAACCTGGTGTGTCACACAGACAATTTATTTAATTTATCTGAGACTTAGTTAAGTCCTGGACAAGTAGAGCATGATTCCAGTTAACACAAAATCCTGTCCAATGAGATCTAATAATCATGCAGAAGACCACCTAGCATATAAAACCCTGTAACAGGGGTCCCTGTCGATGCCATTATTCACATTTCCCTTATCTACCTTGTACTCTTGTTATAAGAATGTAATTATTTTAAGAATGTAAATGCACGCGTTTACATGCTAATTTTCTGCACCCTGCAAAGCGCTTGGCAATATGAAGGATGATAACCTCAGGAGTAACAGGTGATCCCTCTGTGCCTCAGTTTCCTCATCTGTAAAGGACAGAGCGCACTGCCAGCTCTCCATGCCCCGTTCCCCCACCTACCATCTCACAGCTTGATAAAGAATCAAAGAGGAAGTGCAGTTAGAAGCGGATTCACTCTTCAGTAGGTGTCATCTTTGGTCCTTTTAGCAGGATACAAACCAGCAAGGAGCTGCTTTCAAGGAAAAAAGAAATGACCATTTGAAAAGTTATTCCCATTAGCCTCACCAGTTCTCTACAGGGAGTCCTTCCACCATTTTTCCCAGATTGTAGACATTGAAACCCCTGTCAGACAATTGCACCAACATTTCGCAGGTCTCTGAAAAGAAGGAAGCCTTCAGCTTTTTCTCAGACCATCTAGAGCCCAACAGAGATAAGGAATCAAGAGTCCCTGCGGTGAAGCACATCCTACGCCTCCCTGGCTGCCTCCAACCCTAAGCTGTCACGGCACTGTCGCCAGCATCCTCACTGAGCCGCAAAGGGCCAGGTCACGTGCCTGGTGGGGAGGAGGAGCTGGAGGGAGGAACGAAGAGAAACAAGGTCCTGGCTTAATTAATAGCTTATCTCTGTGCACACAGAGCCTGAGGAGGGAGACCACCAGCAAACAGGCAGAGTGAGACAGGGCAGGACAGCAGTGGAGCTAGGCTGACGTCTGCTGCCATCCAAAGACCCCCAGCAGAGAACCAGCATCAACTCCACGTCCCTCTGACTGATAACCAGGCTCTGAATAGGTCAAGTCCCCCCGGACCTATGTCTCCACGTGGCTCAGTAGAAGTGGCATTTACGGAGAGAAATGTCAGAGAGAAAGGTCTTGAAATAAAGATGCTGACTTCTTCTGCAGCTATTTAAGCCACCGAGCCCTGCAGCTTCAAAGGTACCCTAGGGGCCCCTCGTGCGGAGCTGTCCTGCTCATCGGTGCAGGGTGCCACAAACGTGACAGCTCCAGACCGTGCCCTCCTCACAATCCAGGAGGTCTCCACTCAGCCCAACCCAGCTCCCTGGCCCAATTCCACATTCCCAGACCTTAGGGATCCAGGCCACGGCTGCTTGCTCTCAACTTGAATGCAAAAATAAAGACGTGTCTGAAGCTTCCAATCTGGTGGAAGAGACAGCTGCAAATAAGTGACGGTGTACAAAGGAGGCTGAGCAAGGACTACAGAGCACAGGGGGAAGAATTTGCTCCAAACTTGGGAGCAGGAAAGGCTTTCTGAGAAGGCAGGTTCCTGAGATGGGTTAGAGAAGATGAGTAAGAATAAGCCAAGTGAATGGGTGGGTATTCCCAGCAGAGAGAGCTTCCTGAGCAAACCCCTAGAGGCCCAAAGTGGAGGAGTAAGAGAACATGTTCCCAGGGGTTGCTAGAGAATGAGAAGATAATGCCAAGAGGCCAGAAGAGGTGGCGGGCTGGGCATCCCAAAGGCTAGAGAGGGCCTGAGGGCAGGGAGGAGGTGCTGAGAACCTGATCAGGTAGCAATGGGTGCAGAGATACATTTAGAACGCTCATTCTGCCAGTCACATGGAGTCTATTGGGAGGATGGAGATAAGCATAAAAGGAGCCCCACTTAGAAGGCAGAGAGGATCCAGTCAAGGAGTGAATAGACCTGAATTAGACACCAGTCATCAGGATTCAGCGTTTCCCCACTGATTCAGCAGTAAAGAATCCACTTGCTAAGTAGGAGACACAGTTTTGATCCCTGGGTCAGGAAGACCCCTTGGAGAAGGAAATGGCAACCCACTCCAGTATTCTTCCATGGACAGAGAATCCCATGGACAGAGGAGCCTGTTGGGCTATAGTCCATGGGGTCACCAAGAGTTGAACAGGACTTAGCAACTAAACTACCTCCACCACCACACCAGGATTCAAGGGATTCCCCAGGTAGAACCCCCTAGGACCTGGAGCCTGTTGAAATAAGGAGTTTGATGTCTGAAAGAGATATACGGAGATAGGTAGGCCACTGGTTCAAAAGAATAAAGGTGAATGCCACCGTCAACTGAAATAGGGCTTTGCTCTCTGAGAAGAGCCAAGGTTGAGGGGCATGTTGAGCTTGGGCCCTGGGAGACTTGCTTTTGGAGAGGGAGAGCTGACAGCAAGAGCATCAGCCTGTAGCTCGTCCCTGTCACCATCCTGCGGGGACCACATCTGATTGTTCACAGGGCACATAACAGGTACACAGTAAACGCCGAATGAATGCTTTGAGGGACAGGGCAAATCCTACATAGGACTTCCCTGTGGCTCCGCCGGTAAAGAATCCGCCGCCAATGCAGGAGACATGGGTTTGATCTCTGGGTTGGGAAGATCCTCTGGAGAAGGGAAAGGCTACCCACTCCAGTATTCTAGCCTGGAGAATTCCATGCACTACAGTCCATGGGGTCGCAAAGAGTCGGACCCGACTGAGCGACCTCCACTTTTCACACAGGACAAATCACTGAGCGCCTTCTATTCAAACAAGGAGATGTCAGATGATAAACAGACTTCACCAAACTGGATTCTTACAACAGTCTAGGAAGTAGTACTATTACTTCCAATTTGCCGCAGAAGCTAAAGACACAAAGAAACAAACTAATTTATCCTTTTCTGTAGCTTCTAAGTGGTATTCCTACACTTCAAACCCCCATGCTGGCTTGCGTCCCATTGGTTCAGAGCGCCAACTGTAGGATTGGCTGAGCTTGGTTTGCTCAAATCTTGGCAATCACCCACTAGCTGTGTGGCTCTAGCTAAGTTACTTAACAACTCAGAGGCAGCTCCCTCAACAATAAAATGCAAATATATATAATATCTATCTCCTCCTGGCATGGTTGGGGAATTGAGTGAGATACGCAGGTAAGCCTATAACAGAGACACAGGGCTCAGTAAATGTCAACTCCCACCGCTCCAAAGCACCTCCTCCGTCTCTTCACGGTGCTGTCAGAAGCAGCAGCAGGTGGGCCTGCAGTTGCTGTCTTGTCTTTCTTTTAAGAAAAAGGTTATCTCATCCACTTTCAGGGAATCAGCCCAAGTTAGAGGCCACCCAATGGTATTTGGTCTTCTGTCTTGAGAAGCATCTCTAACACAGTGACAAGGAAAAAGCCAGAACTTTATCCACTGCACTGCTTGTGCCTGAGTTCATTCTTCTCTGCCTTTGCTAATGTGATGGCCTTTGTATCAGACACAGGTTCTGGAAAGGAAATCGAGGCTGTTTTCAATGTATCATCACACACACACACACACACCTCTTGCTTTTGAAACAATCTCACCAGTGTCCTGGAAGTATCTCACACACACACACACACACACACACACACACTCACACACACCTCTTGCCTTGAAACAATCTCACCAGTGTCCTGGAAGTGTGGTCACAAGTTCAGCAGCAGCAGCAACACCTGATAGTGTGTTAGGACTGTGAATTCTCAAGTCCTACTCTAGACGTTTTGAATGACAAGTTTGTAGACTTAGGTCCAGCTTGTGATTACCACGTCCTCCAAAGGAGGCTGGTATTCACTCAAATGTGAGACCCATGCTTTGGAAAAGGTGAAAGAGGAGTTCAGTTTGCACTTGCTGCAGTAAAGGTCAGGAGAGGACAATGGGTCAATCTTCATCACCTCACTCAAGAGTGACAGCAAAGATCCTCCCTTCTCTAACTGGTTTTGCATTCACTTCCCAGCCCCTGGTCTACAGTGGGGCGCTCTTGACCGCCTGAGCCATCTGTAATCTTGAAGACATGGGTGCAGGCGACAGGCCACTAGTCCTACCATGAGCCAAGAATTCTCCAGCCCCAAACCTAAAGCTGGAAAACATCACATCACCTTCGTTTCCAAATCATCGCATCCTTTAGATGCCTGCAAAAACTGATACCTATGGGGACTTCCCTGGTGGTCTAGTTATTAAATTTGCCTTTCAATGCAGGGGACACAGGTTCACTTCCTGGTTGGGGAACCCACAGGCCATGGGGTAACTAAGCCTGTGCACTCCAATTAAGCCTGCATGCCTCAATAAAGATTTGACACAGCCAAATAAATAAATAAAAATTTAGAAAGGCAACTAAGCCCACACAGCACAACTAAAGAGAGCCTGCATGCTGTAACAGAGAACCAGTGCGATAGAAGTAAAATAAAAAGCTGATACCTAGGTATGTATTTACTCCAAGAAACAAAGATGCTGCTAACAGGCTGCCAATTTGAATGGGTGAAGTGACCTGATTTGGGAGGTACTAGGGAATGGTGAGGACTGTGGAAAATGAACAGGATATGCCCATTTAAAAGACTGTCATCCCAGCTGTGGCTTTGCAGGATGTGAATCTAACGTGGCGCAGCTAATATTTCAGGCACAGCTAGAAATTCAAATGTTTGTGTGAAGTCCCCTCCAGTGTAAATGTTGGCTCAATTGTTTTCCAAACACAATGTGGGTCACCCAGCTGTGGGCCAGGCTTGGCTGCAGGCTGACTGATCGTGACCTCTGCTTTATAGAAATACAGATCTCCTTTTTTTAAAAAGGGAAAATCAAGAAGTTTTCTGACTACAATTAACTTGGTTGATGATTGCCTTGTTGTTTTGGACGATGTCTTTTATTAACTGGGACTCTGAGTCTCCAAGACCGATGAACTCCTCTACACAGCACTGGTGAACCAGCCAGGACCACCTGCAGTTCTCTTCCTAAAAATCTGTCACTCCTCCAAATTAGAAGGAAAACACTGATGCAGAGGACAAGCAGACAATGACTTCTGTTTTCACATTTATCACTGGATTAGACTGCCTCCTCTTCTGAGGACCCTCCTTGAGTAAACAGTGACATCCACTGGCTAAAAATCAGATCCCATGTCTTATTCACTGAAGACAAGAAACCTCCCCACAGATTAGCAGGAGAGCTTTGATCCAGGCTGGGGATTTTCAGGTACCAACAGACAGCTTGAAAAGAAATGAATCCAGAGCCAAGAGAAGGCAGATCTTGAAAGAACACAGATATCAGTAAGATCAAGAAAGAAATGCAATTCCCAAAACATGCTAGGCTGTTTTGGGTTTCAAGATCACAGAGCTGTGCTCAGAATCAGTTATCAGATGCCAGATCAGAGAACTTCCCAAGTGGTGCTAGAGGTAAAGAACTGGCCTGCCAATGAGGAAGACTTTGTAAGAGTCCTGGGTTCAACCCTGGGGTCAGGAAGATCTCCTGGAGAAGAGAATGGCAACCCACTCCAGTATTCTAGTCTGGAGAATCCCATGGACAAGGGAGCCTGGCGGGCTTCAGTCCATGGGGTCGCAGAGTTGGCCACAACTAACGGCACCCCACTCCAGTACTCTGGCCTGAAAAATCCCATGGACAGAGGAGCCTGGTACCAGGCTACAGTCCATGGGGTCTCGAAGAGTCAGACACAACTAAGCGACTTCACTTTCACTTTTCACTTTTATGTACTGGAGAAGGAAATGGCAACCCACTCCAGTGTTCTTGCCTGGAGAACCCCAGGGACGGGGGAGCCTGGTGGGCAGCTGTCTCTGGGGTCGCACAGAGTCGGACATGACTGAAGTGACTTAGCAGCAGCAAAGCAACTTAGCACGCACAGACCAGAAGGGATCCGTGGCTCTGTACCAGGCAATATCACATCCCTAACCTCATGTGGGGCTTCCCAGGTGGCACTAGTTATAAAGAACCCACCTGCCAATGCAGGAGATGTAAGAGATACAAGTTCAATCCCTGGGTTAGGAAGATCCCCTGGAGAAGGGCATGGCAACCCACTCCAGTATTCTTGCCTAGAGAATCCCATGGACAGAGGAGCCTGGTGGGCTACAGTCCACGGGGTTGCCAAGAGTCAGATGCAACTGAAGTGACTTCACACACAGCAACCTCATGTGGCTACTGACTTCTAAAAATGTAGCTAGTCCAAATTGCAGCCCACCAGGCTCCTCTGTCCATGGAATTCTCCAGGCAAGGATACTGGAGTTAAGTAGATATTCCCTTCTCCAAGGGATCTACCATTACCTGTCCCTGGGATCAAATCGCGGTCTCCTGCATTGCAGGCAAATTCTTTACTGTCTGAGCCACCAGGAAAGCCCATAAGTATAAGCTACAAACTGATTTTGAAAACCTCTTAATTATAAAAAGAAAAAAATGTAGGGGAATTCCCTGGTGGTCCAGTGGCTAAGACTTCGCACTCGCAAAATAGGGGCCCGGGTTCAATCTCTGGTCCAGGAATTAGATCCTACACGCTGCAACTAAGTGTTCTCATGCCACAGCTGAATATCCTGCATGCCACGACAAAGACTGAAGACCCTGGGTGCCACAGAAAGACCTTACACAGCCGAATAAACAAAAATTTGAAAAAAAAAAAGAGTATAAAATATCTCACTGATAATTTCTATATTTATGATGGGTTGAAATAATTTTTTGATATATAGTGGATTAAATAAAATGTATTCTAAAAATTAATTTCACCTCTTTTTCCATTTTATCATAACTATATAAAATTAATTTTAAACTGCCTATGGAGCTAGCACTCCATTTCAGTGGTCAGGACAGTTATCTGTCACCTAATTCAGTTGTTCTCAGCCCTGCAGATACAAGAAACTCCTGGGGAGCTTGCAAAATATACAGATACGGGGGCCCCACCCTCACAGATTCTGATTGAATTGGCAGAGGGGCTGGAACTGGCAGAAACACCATGAATGTGCTCTCCTCTAGCTTCCTTTCTCTGATAGTTCTACATCTAAGCTGTCCTTGATTGCCCTGAATTTTATTGATCTGTAGCATTCCTTAAGCACCACTTTCATCCTGCACTTCTGTGCTCACAAATATATAATGCCTTTATTCGCTTAACAGACATCAGGTACCTTGAGCTCCAGGCGCTAGGAATACAGGATGAAAATGATAGACAATTTTCTTCTCTCTCAGAGCTTATATTTGGGGTGGAGTGGGAGAGATCAATCAAATCAGTCAATCAAGAAAAATATCCACAGAGATCTAAGAGTAACAGGAGAGAGACAGAGTGGGTAGCTCCTCTAGGCAAGGTGGCGAGGGAAAGCCTCTGTGATCAAGTTCAAGTTGAGATATGAGTGATGTCGCCCATGATGTCACCAAGAGGAAGAGCATCCCACGATCACAAACAGCTGATACTAAGGCCGATGATGACAAGGTGATCAGTGCACATGAAGAACCAAAAAGAAAGCCATGTTGGCTGCAGCAAGCAAATTTAACTAGGAGCCGGTAGAGGAGAGAAGAGAGGGAGGTTGAAGCTTTAGCAAATAAGTCCTTACTAAGGATGTATCAAGGACTCTGTCAGAAGGAGATTAAGGTGAAGCAGCGGAGGAAGGAGGAGGATTCCAAACAGCGGATAACACAACAAAGTCTCTGTGAGATAAGGAGAATGTCCTAAGGACTGGAACAAGGCTTATGGGCCAGGGTCACAGTGAGCAATGGGGTCTGTGTGATGATAAGCCAAAACCACGTAGTGAAACCAGACCCCAAAACCCCTTCCAAGAATATAGGCACCGTCCACGAGATGCTTTTAGAAGGGGGTATTTTACAAGTGTTTTTAGAAGGGGGTATATATCACATATATATGTGTACGTGTGTGTATATATGTATATATATAAGCTATTTATTATGCTGGAACATCTTTGTAAAGACATACAAGAACCTGGAAAGTGAAGACATAGCTCATAATTCAGTTCAGTTCAGTCGTGTCCGACTCTTTGCGACCCCATGAATCGCAGCACACCAAGCCTCCCTATCCATCACCAACTCCCAGAGTTCACTCAGACTCGTGTTCATCAAGTCAGTGATACCATCCAGCCATCTCATCCTCGGTCGTCCCCTTCTTCTCCTGCCCCCAATTCCTCCCAGCATCAGAGTCTTTTCCAATGAGTCAACTCTTTGCATGAGGTGGCCAAAGTACTGGAGCTTCAGCTTTAGCATCATTCCTTCCAAAGAAATCCCAGGGCTGATCTCCTTCAGAATGGACTGGTTGGATCTCCTTGCAGTCCAAGGGACTCTCAAGAGTCTTCTCCAACACCAAAGTTCAAAAGCATCAATTCTTCGGCGCTCAGCTTTCTTCACAGTCCAACTCTCACATCCATACATGACCACTGGAAAAACCATAGCCTTGACTAGACGGACCTTAGTCGGCAAAGTAATGTCTCTGCTTTTGAATATGCTATCTAGGTTGGTCATAACTTTCCTTCCAAGGAATAAGCATCTTTTAATTTCATGGCTGCAGTCACCATCTGCAGTGATTTTGGAGCCCCCCAAAATAAAGTCTGACACTGTTTCCACTGTTTCTCCATCTATTTCCCATGGAGTGATGGGACTGGATGCCATGATCTTCGTTTTCTGAATGTTGAGCTTTAAGCCAACTTTTTCACTGTCCTCTTTTACTTTCATCAAGAGGCTTTTTAGTTCCTGTTCACTTTCTGCCATAAGGTTGGTGTCATCTGAGTATCTGAGGTTCTTGATATTTCTCCCAGCAATCTTGATTCCAGCTTGTGTTTCTTCCAGTCCAGCGTTTCTCATGATGTACTCTGCATAGAAGTTAAATAAGCAGGGTGACAATAGACAGCCTTGACGGACTCCTTTTCCTATTTGGAACCAGTCTGTTGTTCCATGTCCAGCTCATTATTAGAGAAATACAAATCAAAACTACAATGAGATATTACTTCACACCAGTCAGAATGGCCATCATCAAAAAATCTACAAACAGTAAATGCTGGAGAGGGTGTGGAGAAAGGGAAGGCTCTTGCACCGTTTGTGGGAATGTAAACTGATAACAGCCACTACGGAAGGCAGTACGGAGATTCCATTAAAAACTAGGAATAAAACTACCTTATAACCCAGCAGTCCCACTCCTGGCACATATATACCCTGAGGACACCAGAATTTAAAAAGACACATGCACCCCAAAGTTCATTGCAGCACTTTTTGTGATAGCTGGAACATGGAAGCAATCTAGATGTCCATTGACAGATGAATGGGAAAAGAAGCTGTGGTACATATATATGAGGGAATATTACTCAGCCATTAAAAGGAATGCATTTGATTCAGTTCTAATGAGGTAGATGAACCTAAAGTCTACTAGAGAGAGTGAGGTTTAGGTGAAGTCGCTCAGTCGTGTCCGACTCTTTGCGACCCCGTGGACTGTAGCCCACCAGGCTCCTCCGTCCATGGGATTCTCCAGGCAAGAATACTGGAGTGGGTTGCCATTTCCTTCGCCAGGGGATCTTCCTGACCCAAGATCGAACCCAGGTCTCCAGCATTGGAGGCAGACGATTTATCCTCTGAGCCACCAGGGAAGCCCATAGAGAGGGAAGTGCATCAGAAAAAGAAAAACAAATACTGTATATTAACACATACGTACAGAATCTAGACAGATGGTACTGATGAACCAATCTGCAGAGCAGCAATAGAGACGCAGACATAGAGAAGAGACTTATGGACACAGAGGGCGGGGAGGAAAGAGAGGGTGGGTTGCATGTTGACAGGAACCTGGAAACATATACATTTCCGTATATAAAATAGAGGGCCAATGGGAATTTGCTGTATGACTCAGAGAACTCAAACTGGGACTCTGTAACAACCTAGAGGGCTGGGGTAGGGAGGGCGCTAGGAGGGAACTTCAAGAGAGAGGGGACATATGTATACCTATGGCTGACTCATGTTGATGTTTGGCAGAAACCAACACAATATTGTAAAGCAATTATCCTTCAATTAAAAATTAATTTAATTAAAGAAAGAAACTGGTAAGTGAAGAAAATACACTTTGTATACCTTATGTGTACATTACTTCTTCAAAAAATAATTTTAAAACATATAAATTAAGCTGATGAATGAAATTAATCAGAGCCCTTACATTTGCTGCTGGCTTTGGCTGGAATGCTCTACGCCTGCACTCATGCCCCTGGGACCTTGCTTGCAAACTCTGGCTAAAAGCCTAAAGTGCCCTTCCCACAGCTGACCCTGGCCACACAGCAGACATCCAAGTGTCTTCTACGACCCTATCTTCTGGGACCCCACCCAGCAGACGCAGGCCCCCCCCTCCACCGTGGGCCTGGCAGACCTCTCTGCTTTCCCTGTCCTGCTGCGTCATTATATGGTAACCCTATAGGCTGTTCTTTAGACCAGAAACTCCTTGAGGCCAGGGATGGGCTCTCACCCTCTCCGTACAACCTGTACCTAAAGCATAGTCTGGCTCATAGCACACACCTGAATACAGTTTCATCAAGATGTGGAATCAAACAGACCAGGGTCTGTGTCCAGGCTCTGCTATAAAGTTTCCAAAGGCAAGTTACTCTATGTGGGGCCTCAGTTTGTGATCTGGAAAATGGTGCTTGCAATGCCTGCCTTATGATATAGCTGTGATGATTAAATAGCAAAGAAATGTAAGGTGGATTTATTATTACTTCTGCATTCCCTGAAAAACCTGGGTGCTCAGTAGAATCCTTCAGCACTCACCTGGTGCTCTGCTCACTAGCTTCTGGGCCCTGCTCTCCTTATCAGCCCATTTTCAGCTTCTGCTAAGAGTCCAGCCCTCCACCTGGCTGTTAGGGTGCTGAGACCTGGAATTTTCCTTCTGTCTCTTTTAATAAATGCAGGTGCAGCTTCTTTTAATGGGCTGTCAGTGAGCACTAAGAATCTGGACTGTACAATTAAATGAAACAAATGCTCGGCCATCTCTGCTAACAGCTGTGAAGCTCCAGAAACCCTTATGTCCTGGGAAAGCAGACTTCAGAGTCTGTATATTAAGGGCACAGCACATTGCTGTTAAGATATGGCACGGTTCCTTTGCTTTTAGCACTGTTTTTCACTTAAACTTGGGAGTTCACAGCAAGGTAGGATGGCAGAGAGTGGGAAGGAGTGACGGTTGCTCTTATGTTTCCTTCATTGGCAGGCGGGTTCTTTACCACTAGCACCACATAAGAAGCCTGTTAAGGAAAGAATTAACCTGTAAATGATTGTTCCTGTGGATGGAGAATCTTGCCTGCTCACACCCAGCTTTCAGGTCCCTGTGATACTTGGACGCTTTTCCTCACTGCTATCAATAGCCACAGCTCAGCTCCTGTGGTCCTTTGAAGAGCCTCTGGGGAGGTGTGTCCTTTGGAATCCAGAATTGATGTGAGCAAAGTCCTAGACACTGCCCTAGCCATCTGACTGCCCTCAGGGTCAGTGTGAAGTCAGGGGAACACCCCAAAATACCAAGCCAGGGTTCACCAAGTTGCATGTCAATACAAATTCACTCCTGCAAGGATGATGTTTGCTTAAATCAGAGCAGAACTTATTGTGGGTAGCCCTATTTATTCCATAAACAAAGCCTCACATATGAATGTGGTCTCTCTTGACTGAAGCAGCTTTCAAATATTTTGTAAGAAGCTGGTTACTTTTATTCTTATCATGCCAGCTCAGGAGGAACTGGTGTTAGCTGTAGTCTATGCTTTAGCTTTCTAGGATAAAATCCAGAACATTTGACACTGGAGTGGACCCTGCTTCCTGGAGGATGATCATTAGTATTAATTTACTTAGTTAACCAATGTTCACTGAACACCTGCCAAAGGCTGGTTGAGGGGAGAGGCCGTTGACCAAATGGGAACAGATAAGGTTTCCAGGATGGATGGTTGAGCCGCAGGAAGGTAAGTAGTAAACAGAAGCAGGCAGCTTACCATGGTGCAAGGGGAGCTCTTTCATAGACTCACAGAGCCAGAGCTCAGGGAGCAGAAGGCCCAGCAGCGAACTCTGGAGACTCAGAGCTGGCTGAAACCATCTGTGAGGCAGAGTAAGCCCCTGGGAATGTCTGACTCTGAGGCCCTTCATCCACGCAATGGAGGGGAAAATCCTCCTTCAAAAGTCGATGTGAGCATGAATTAGGTGACATCCTTAAGAGTGCTGTGATTTAAGGGGCATTCAGTAAACATTAGCTTCCTTCCTCTTAAACAAGCAGACTCAGAGTCTAGGGAACCAGTGAACTTCGGTAGCACACAGAACCAGATCTGAGGTTGTGTTGTATAGCTTATTGCTGTGTAAGGCTGGGCATGTCGCTTACCACTTCAGCACCTCATCTCTTCAATGGAGGTGCTAATACCTGCCTTATGGGGGCTGGGATCACGAGGGACAACTGTGCTGACGCAACTGAGCCGTGGCAAGCACAGAGCCCATGAGATCTCCACCCTGGAAGGGCAGGGACTGAGTCTGAATTTGCTCACCAGGATACTTCTGGTGTTTGGCCCTGAAACACCCAATGCCTAGAGTGGAATGAACATTTTTGCTAAAGGAAATAAGTTCCCAATTTTCCACAGGAAAACAAAGACCCAGAACTATTAAGTAATTTATTAATACCCTTTCAAGGGTAATTTTGTCCCAAGTCAAAAAGTAAATCAGTGAGCAAATCTGGGGATCTTTCCAATGCCCCATAGGAAAGGGAGAAAGGAAACAGCAGGGTACACCTCAGAGACCCCAGAACAAGAAGGAACTTGACAGGCAAATGTAAATGCTCCTACCTGAGGCCTGTACCCCTAAAACTGCACAAATCTCTCCAGGCCAAGAACAAAGAACAGACTGTTTTTTGATCAGAAAAAAAGTAGCTCAGAGTTTGTGACTAAACATAGGGATGACCCTAAACATTGTAATTTTGGGGGACCCTTATGCTCTATTGGCAAGATTCAGCGCAACCTGCTAAATTACAGCAGCTAAATTTTCACCTCTGTGCTACGTTCTGATAAATGCAAAATGGGAGCAGATCTGAACCTGTTTAGATGAACTGAAAAAAAAAAAAAAGATGAGGCAGAAACTTGGAACAAGAGGCCTTTCTGAGCTTTATTACATGTGTCACTATCTCATTTTCCACATGCTGGGAAAACCATGGAAATCACCCCTTTTATCACTGAGCAGGTGACAGGAACATCTAGGAGACGCTTTCACACACTGGGATAGAAAATCTATCTCAGGCAGCCTGGGATGTGCTGTGAGCATGGAGCCTCACTCAGAAACACTGTGTAAAGCAATCTCCAGGGCCTTGGCCACGACAGGCATTCACCAATCCCAACAGAGCCAGGATTCTGCTGTCCGGGGGCCCATTAAACAATTCACAGATCAAGGTCCTAAGACAGCCAATTCTTCCTGCAATACCCCTTCTGGATGTATTTCCTTTTAGATTCCAATTCCTTTTACTATGCAGATGACATTGGGGAAATTATATAATCCCTCTGAGCCAACTCCAGTACTTTGGCCACCTCATGCGAAGAGTTGACTCATTGGAAAAGACTCTGATGCTGGGAGGGATTGGGGGCAGGAGGAAAGGGGATGACAGAGGATGAGATGGCTGGATGGCATCACTGACTCGATGGACGTGAGTCTGAGTGAACTCCAGGAGTTGGTGATGGACAGGGAGGCCTGGCGTGCTGCGATTCATGGGGTCACAAAGAGTCGCACACGACTGAGTGACTGAACTGAACTGAACTGAGCCTGTTTCCTCATCCATAACAGAGAAGCAGGTGGCTCAGTGGTAAAGAATCTGCCTGCCAATGCAGCAAACGCGGGTTTGATCCCTGGGTCAGGAAGATCTCTGGAGGGGGGCAAGGCAACCCACTCCAGTATTCTTGCCTGGAGAATCCCAGGCCTACAGTCCATGGGGTCACAAAGAGTCAGACACAACTGAGCAATTCAGCACACACATAGCAGAGAAGCAAGACAAGGACGCACTACATTAGGTTGCCGTGAGCAACTAAATGAGATAATGCACATGAAACGTCCAGTGAAGCGCTCAAGACATAGCAGGCTCTCAAGAAACGGTTGTTGGCGCTGCCGTGGTTACCGTTTTAAAGTGCATTATCTCATGTGCAGGCGAATCAGACAGAGGAATTTCACTTCAAAATCCAAATCAGATGATGTCTTTGAGTTTATTATTTTGGATCTTTAGAAAAAAGAGAGTGTCAGTGAATCCGTGGGCACTTGGCTGAAAAACTGGGCTGCAAACTGCCTGCCAGCTTGGATGGAACTCTTAGAGCCTTCTTGAACTGAAGATGGTAGACAGATGGCCAAGTCCTAGCCACCTCATGGACTACTGGGTCCTTCTGTAATCCATTTACCATAATCTAGGTACACAGATCACTCACATTTAGCTCTCAACCTAAATCCCCTTTTAGTAATTGATGTTCTTTCCTGAATCTCTGCAGTGGTTTTCAATATCTAAGAGAAGGATATGTACCCTTAGTCTAGCCTGTTAGATTCAGCCCCTCACTTCGGCCTGCTCTGGTTCTCTAGGTGTTTGATTCTAACATCCAAAGGATACACGCTCTCTCCTTCTACTAAACTACTTCTTTTATCTTTACCCAACCCACTGATAAAGTTAGTAATCAGGAAAATAAACGTGTTGCACAGATTAAGAAAGGGGAACGGTAATGTCTGTAGAACACCAACAATGCCAGTGCTTTAGCAATAAGCCGTGGAGTATGAGGACTTAAAATCATGTGCTCTAAGGTCAGTCTGCCTGGCATTACTACTCCCTGTGTGAGCTCAAGTCAATTCCTCAGCCTCAGTGAACCTTAATTCATGGGAAGGATGATGATCAAGATCGTTTGTTAGGACAATTAAATCGGGTGGACATATGTTTCTGACACATGGTAGTGCTTCATAAACACTAGACTATGTTACTTTCTCGTGTAATCGGCATAACAAACCTACAGGTGTTATTAATCTTCCTGTTTACAAGTAAGAAAATGGAGGCTTAAGGCGTTTAGGTAATTTGCTAGTAACTTTGATATCAAAGTGGATCTGGGAACCTAGCCCAGGCTGCCTGTCCCCAAAGTCTCATAGCACCAGGCTGCCACCCAGAAGAGTGCTCCAGGCATATATACTGACGAGCACATGAACTTCTCTCATCTAGAGTTCCAACCACTGAAATTCAGTCACGCCTCTCCCATGCCTGTGTACGTGCTAACTCGCTTTAGTCATGCCCAACTCTGTTTGACCCCATGGACGGTATGTAGCCCACCAGGCTCCTCTATCCATGGGTCCTCCAAGCAAGAATCCTGGAGTGGGTTGCCTTGCCTTCCTCCAGGGCATCTTACCAACCCAGGGATTGAACCCAAGTCTGTCTCCTGCATTGGCAGGTGGGTTCTTTATGACTAGTACCACCAGGGAAGCCCCTCCTCTCCTTGCCTGGAAAACCCCATGGACAGTAGCCTGGCGGGCTACAGTCCACAGGGTCACAAATAGTCAGACACACATATGCAGAGAAGTTCATCTGACAAGGGCGAGTCCTTAAGGAATTCCTATCCAAGGCCCCCAGTGTGGGTGTGTTTCGTCCGCATTCACAGCATGTGACAGCAGACAGCAAAATATTCTTGGCTTTAGGTAGCTTGATGAGTTCTACAGCACACACAAGGATGCATAATCAGCTGGAATGAAATCTAAAAATAGATATTCCTTCCAAGGTCCACTGGGTGAGATCTTACCTAGCAAAGATTCTCTGCCTGCAAGAACCTGCTTAGTCCAAACTTCAGGCAGGTATTAGGCTATTATTCTAGGCTCTGGGTGTAAGGAGGACAAAGGATGATTCTATCAAAAGTCTGAGGGAGGCCAGCAAAGGAGCCAAAACATGGCAGTGGCCATTATAGCACCTATGGGAGATCACAGCTCAAAATGGGATTTTTGGAGACTGAAACACTATACTTTTGCTTGCAAAGCAGCCCTGACAACATGATGGATGGGGCTAACTATGTCCCAGCCCTGCATAATGTCTTTCTGTTCTTCCTTACTGGAGGATTCGCGCCAACTCCGAGCTGGCCTCTGTGTGATGAGTGAAGCCTGGAAACCTCCCTTCTTTTCCCAGGACCAGGTGTCTGGTCAGCCATAGGCAGCTGGGAGTATTGGGCCTGGCAGCTTCCCGAAAGCTAAAGAAGAGGGAGACGCTGATTGGATCAGAGTTTGAGCTGAGACTAGACGCTGCCAAACTTGTCTGCACTTTGGAACAACCTGGGGAAGCTTTTAAACATTTCAAAAACCAGGCCACATTCCAGGTCCAGTAAACTGCAATCTGCCGAGTAGGACAGAGGCACCAGGAGTTTTGAAGCTCCCGAGGTGATTCTACTCTGCAGGCAAGTTCGGGAACCACTGGTTTAGAGCTGTGGTTCCTACCTGGGGGCGATTTTGCCCTGCAGGTGCATTTGGCTAGGTCAGAAGACGTTTTTTGGTTTCCCCCCCCGGCGCGGGGGGGGGGGGGGGGGATGGTGCTACTAACATCTAGCGGGAAGAGGCCAGGGCTGCTGCTGAACATCCTGCAATGCCCAAGGCAGCCCCATGACGAAGAACGTCCTGGCCAAAATGTCAATAATGCCCAGACTGAGAAGCCTGGTTTAGACGCTTGCTGCTCAACGTGTGGCTCAGGGACCAGGAGCTGAGCATCACTTGGAGCTTGTTAGAAATGCAGAGTACCAGGCCCAACCACAGACTTACTGGACCAAACCTGCAGTTTTTACAGGATCCCTTGGCAACCCACATGCAGATTACATTTTAGAAGCCTCAGCTCAGACTGTCTTAGGGGTTTCTTGTGTAATGAAAGATCCCTTCAATTTAACTGCTATGCTGGATTTTTTTAAACATGGCAACTCCTTCTTTCACATTCCAGATTCTCCTCACAATTCCTCAAGCTCATGTATGAGAACAGCCTTAGGCTTTAGAACCAGACAGATGCAGGTCTGGATCCCAGCTCAGGGTAAAGATTATCTGAGAGTGCTTAACCTATCTGAGTTTCCATTGCCTAATCTGGAAATGATGGAAAGACTCAGAAAAACGGCAAAATTAGGGATGGTATCTGAACAGTGTGAGTTGGAATCTGAGCTACTTACTAGTTTTTGAGCTTGAGCAATGTACGTTCCATCTTTCAACCATAATTTTCTTCTCCACATAAAAAACAGCAGGATCAATCCCACGCCTGGGCATATACCCAGACAAACTCTAATTTAAAAAAATACACGCACCCCTATGTTCATATCAGCACTATTTACAATAGCCAAGACACAGAAGCAACCTAAATGTCCATCGACAGATGAATGGTTAAAGATGTGGTGCATATATACAATGGAATATGACTCAGACACAAAAAAGAATGAAATAATACCATTTGCAGTAACATGGATGGACCCAGGGAATATCACAATAAGCAAACGAAGTCAAGAAGACAAAGAGATACCATATGATATCACTTGCACGTGGAGTCTAAACTACAAGACAGATGAACAGATCTACAAAACAGAAATGGACTCAGAGACACAGAGCACAGATTTGTGGTCCCCAATGGGGAGGAGAGGTGAGGAAGGGAAGGGCTGCAAGTTTGGGATTAGCAGATGCAAACTAGGATGGATAAACAACAAGGTCCTACGATATAACACAGGGGACTTTAGTCAATCCTGTGATAAACCATAATGGAAAATAATTTGAAGACTAATACACATGTGTGTAACTGAGTCACATTGAGTTACAGCAGAAATTAGCACACCATTGCAAATCAAACATACTTCAATAAAAAATTTTAAAAGAGCCAAGTCACACCTGATCCTGGAGAGATGATGGAATTTAAGGTGCTAATGCAGGGGAGAAGCAGCAGCAGCTCCCATGGAGTAAGCGCACACGTGCGGTCATCACTGGCTTGCTTCCTGAAACACAGGAAAACCATCATAAACGGGAGAGCCTTTGATTCCAACCGCACACTGTGGACCCATAAATCCTGTCCCTGTGAATCTGGCAGGGCCTACGTTCACAGTCACAGAGCCCCCTTCACCCACTCCAGGGCCAGCATGGAGGAGGATGCTTCACTCACTCCAGGGCCAGCACAGAGGAGGGTGCTGGCATCCGCTGTTTTGTCTTGTTGCCTCTGTTGAGACTGCAGCTCAAGGGTGGGCATCACGCCTCGCCTCTCTCCTGCCATCCCCCAGCACTTTGCAGTTGGGTGATGTGCACAAAAAATCCTCAACAAAGGTTTTTAGCTAATGCTTAGGAATGCAAAACCTCACAACTAGGAAGATGGGGGGAATAGGATTCCGATCTCATTTCTTCACTCCTCAAACCTGAGCTGGCTTCATGTCACCGCACTACCTCCCTCAAGGCAGGTGTTACACACACACACACACACACACACACACACACAAACACACAGAATGCAGCAAGCAATTAACAACTGCCTTGTGGGTTTTTTTGTAGCAACATGAGTGTTTATCTTTTCCCCTCAACTGGATTGTAAGTGCCTCAGAGCGGGAGCTGTGCCTTTCCCTTGTTCTGTTTTCCCCAAGGCCCTTACAACATGGCTGAGCTCACATCAGAAGCTCAATAAATCTCTATTATCCAACTGATGGATTGGTGAATTGGTTGACTGATTAGGTTCATGATCGACTGGAATAAATACAATGTGAGCATAAGAGATGCATGTTGAAACCATGTGATTTCTGTCTTTAGAAAGCTTCTGTACATTTCTAAACACCTACTACGTTCAGGAGAGAGCTACTCTACCCAGGCCTTCCCATTGACTCCCAGAAACCACTCTGTAAAGTAAGGATGGAGAGAGAGGAAAAGGAGGCATCAAAGACCCAGCCCTTTAAGGCTTCTTAGGTTCTCCTGCCACGTGGAGGAGGCCCAAAAAGGCACACTGCAAACAGCAGTCACACTGAGCCTTAAGAAGCGGATGAGACGAGGAGTGGCCAAGAAGGAAGGGAGATGAAGACACGACCTCTGGAGAAAAGAGATCCACTGTGAGATGGAGCAATGGCTCTTCCTTGCTGGCTTTTCAACAGGATGCTCAGCCCATTCTGAGGGGTAGGCCAGGCAAACCCGAGGCTTCGGGGGCTGAAGAGAACACGGCCAAGGCCGACAAGAGTGTGAGCGCCATGCCAGGTGAGCCAGAATCAGTTACAGCGATTCTGGGCAGCCACCACCACCACCAGGTCCAGGCGCTTTGGTTTCAGCCCAGGAACTGGGGAGCAGAAGCTGGGGGGGTTCCAGCTCCAATGACAGGGCACAGACAAGCCACTGGACGCGAGCAGAGGTCTTCAATCCTACTTTGTGCTACAGACAGAGACCAAGCACCTGCTGTGTGCTGACCGTGGCAAAGCAGCCCCGAAAAGAAACCGAAAACGAGCACCGACTTTCCCCAGGCTAAAGGGGACAGGCTCGGGGCCAATTCCTCATAAAGGAGACAAGCCAGACTACTGCAGCTGCCTCACTCGTCAACCAGCCTGGTCACTCAGCGGAGTAAAGCACTCTAGGCCATCGGCAAGGCTGGCTCTACCCCGGGGCCTCAGCTTTCTTGGAGGGTAGAGAACATCTATGGGCTCAGAAGGGCAGAGTTGAAAACTCCTAGACCTCAGGCTGTAGGGTAGCAGGGCGGCGATCAGCCAGGGAACAAAGTGAGGAGCCACATGAAGTTAAAGGGAAGTGGAAACCCCAACCTAGGAGCGCAAAGCAGTGAAGAGCTTGGGGGAGCCAGTGAGAAAGGACAGTAAGATAATGTCTCTTCTTGAAGGCTTTCTCCAAAAAGAATTTTTTCTGGGCTGGTGTCCACGGGTCACACATAGTAAAAGGCCCTTCCTGGGACCCCCCCAAACAGGAACAACAGGCCAGGTCTTGACAACCATATTGTTTCTTTCTGCTGAAAATAAAATCCGAGGCCCCTACGTGTCACCCTTCTAAGAGAAGAGCTGAGACTTGAATTAATCTGGAGTATTTCTCAATCTGCCTTGAAGGTAACATGGGGAGGAAGAGATCCAGCTCCGGTACTGGGGAAAAATGGCCTGGATCTCAGAGTCTGGTTCAGGAAGAAAGAGAAGCACCTGCATTGAAAGAGATGCTAAAAAAGGACCCTCTTGCACTGTTGGTGGGAACGTAAATCGGCACAGCCTCTGTGGAGAAGCAGTCTTGAGGTTCCTTAAAAAAATAAAAATAGAGCTACCATATGACCCAGCAATCCCCTCTCCTGGGCATATACCTGGGTAAAACCATAATATTAAAAGATGCATGCATCCCAATGTTTATTGCAGCATTGTTTACAACAGCTAAGACATGGAAGCAAACTAAATGTCCATCAACAGATGAATAGATTTTAAAAATGTGGTGTATACATGTATACCCATTTTTTAATGGAATATTAAAAATGGAGTATAAAAAAGATATACTCAGCCATTAAGAGGATTGAAACTGGTTCATTTGTAGAGACATGGGTGGACCTAGAGACTATTATATAATGTGAAGTAAGTCACAAAGAGAAGAGCAAGTATCATACATTAATGCATATATGTGTAATCTAGAAAAATGGCATAGATGAACTTATTTGCAAAGCAGAAATAGAGACACAGACATAGAGAACAAACATATGGATACCAAGGGGGGAAGGGGGATGGAATGAACTGGAAGATTGGGATTGATTTATACACACTATTGATACGATGTATAAAATAGATAACTAATGCTATCTGGAAAAGACTCTGATGCTGGGAGGGATTGAGGGCAGGAGGAGAAGGGGATGACAGAGGATGGGATGGCTGGATGGCATCACTGACTCGATGGACGTGAGTCTGAGTGAACTCCGGGAGTTGGTGATGGACAGGGAGGCCTGGCATGCTGCGATTCATGGGGTCGCAAAGAGTCGGACACGACTGAGCAAATGAACTGAACTGAATGATATCTGATTGTATAGCACAGGGACTCTACTCCATGCTCTGTGGTGACCTAAGTGGGAAGGAAATCCAAAAAAAAACGGGATATATGTACATATATAGTTGATTTGCCCTGCTATAGAGTAGAAACTAAACAATACTGTAAAGCAATTATACTCCAATTTAGCAAAGAGATGATAGTATGGCAATGGTTATTTTTTACTTACTGTCAATGGAAAATAGAAACTGTAAGATGTCTGAATTTACACACACACCTGTTCCTCAAAATGATGTTTGCTTACAGAGAAGCTAAAGAGTACAGTAGCCCTCTTTTAATGTAATAGAAAGATCTGTTAAAACTTTAGAAGGAGAAATTGCCACAAAGGTTGACAGGAGTGAGGTTCAGTCCTTCAATTACAAGAAGGGATAGAATCCTGGACCACCTACTTTGTCCCAGATCAGAAACTGCTCCAGGTGCTCCAAATAATGTATCTCATTTAACCCTAAGAACAACCCAATACCATAGGGTTCTGATCCTTCACTTAAAGATGACAAACTGAGATTCAAAGAGGTGTAATAGCATTCTCAAGACTTCGCATCAACTACTTGCAAGCTGACAATCTGATACTAACTTCTGTCCCCACCCACCCCCATCCCAACCCCAAATCATCCTTGGGACAGGAAGAGGGAGCAGATAATGCATCTCCCCTACGTATCAGTCTAAAGGCAGATGGGTTTTATCAATACTCAAGCCACCAAGTGATCATTTAACATCCTCCCTCCATAACCAGTCCCAGATTCCTGGAAGAGATGGGGAAACGTGGTGTCTTTTCAGAGTACATTGATATTCATCTCGATTATGCTTCTCCTTCTTCATCCGAGCAGCACATAAATTACTGGCTCTGTTGTCAAATGCTGCATGTAATTGTGTTTAGCATAACATCCCAGGGGAAAAGAAAAGTCATCGGCTCTGCTATGGGCAGAGACATGCCAGGGGCACTGGAATGGAAGTTGAAAGATGGTATCCACCCTCTCCGCCCTCCCCCGCCACCCCACCTCCCCTGGGGCCTGGGAGCCCAGGCTTGTCAGCAACCACAAACAAGAATCCATGAGATTAGAAGGTGCAGAGTATGACAGGAGTGGAAAACTGCGGGAAAGAAACAGTGAGCTTTCTATTTGTCAAAGCATGCCAATTCAGACAAGTAAAAATATTTCCACTTACTTTTCAATGGCCAAGAGGCAAGTCCTCTCAATGTCTATTTTAGTAAATCAGTAAAAAGAAACATCATTTGTGTAATTACTATGAACAGTATCATGTAGTAATGATCTCACTTACTTCCTGCTGCAGCTCTTAAGTAAAAGTCTCAAGTTAGAGCTGTTATCTGACTTGTCCAAGGTGACGCAGCTGGAAAGTACAGAGCTCTCCTAAACATCTTATTTTCCCTGGACTGGCCTTTTAGAGCCCCATTTTTTCCTTATCCCAGCATTGATCTATTCCCTCAGGTGCCTGCTCCATCAGACTGACCCCGTTGGAAAGCAACTGAAAAAGATGCAATCTTTGTAAAATCCCCAAAGAAATGCTCCTCTTGAACTCTGAAAAGAAATAATCCTCATCATCACTGTCTATCAGAATTAAATTTGCTAATAAAATGAAAAAAAACAAACACACAAAACCTATGACTGGGACAATTCTCTCACCTAAAAGCAGCTCTGGTAAAGAGATACAGTGTAAATCAGGAACCCAGCTTCATCCGTCTGTGCTTTCACCCTCCGATCATCAAGGTTCCTTTAGGATTCAGATGGCTGCTGGAGCACTTGCCATCACCTCTGAAAGCCAGGCACCAGGAAGGAGCAAGCAGGGAAGGACAAATGGGCTGTCTCTCCCTTCAGGAGCCTTTCAAAATCTTCTGCCCACAAACTTCAGCTTGCCTGGTGGCCAGAAATGTTCACACGCTCACACCTAGCTTCAAGGGAGCCTGGCAAATGTGATGTACACGGGCACACTGTCACCCTGACATATACCAGGCATCTTTTCCTAAGGGAAGAAAACAAAATAAAGATAATGGGTAGCAAATAGCTGACTCTGACCCAATTGCCATCACCCACACCCATTACCATCATCGCTGCTCTTTACCATGGTCTTTCTATACTATACACCTTAGCTCAGTTCATCCCACAGCGATCATATGAAGGGTACCATTTTCTACACTGTACAGACAGGGAAACAGAGACTCCCGGAAGCTAAGTAACTTACACAAGGTTACAGAATGGAAATGTGGACCTGGAAAATACACTTCTTATTAATGTTTGTCCTAATATCAAACCCCATGAAGTACCCACTTGACATAGTTGTCTAACGTGATATAAGTGTGAAGAACTTTGCTCTTTAATCTGAAGGCAACTGTTTACACAGGTATAACATGACTGATCTCTCTCTAGCTCCAAAGCCCAAGAATCTAACAACTGTACTAACACTTTTACCCTTCCATGGTCATTTCCTGAACGGAACTGTGATAGAACAATTATGGAATCAGAGAACTCCCAAATTAGCCGTGCAGAAAGCTATTTCATATGCTTGAACATGAACCAACCATATCCCCCTCCAAAGTCTCACCCTAGAAGGTGATATTTTATAGAGGAGGGTATCAGAAAAGTTAACGTGGTAAACTCCCTCTCACACATTCTCCCCCACATCCTTCACACACACACACACACACACGTACTTTTCATCCTTCAATCAAGTGGCAAGTACCATTCTACAGAACAAACACCCAGTTTTTATGGAAAACATTGTGGAAGTTCCTTAAAAAACTAAAACTAGAGCTACCATATGACTCTGCGGTCCCACTGCTAGGCATATATCTGGAGAAAAATGGTTTGAAAGGATACATTCACCCCAGTGTTCATTACTGCACTGTTTACAATAGCCAAGCCAATGGAAGCAACCTAAATGCCTATCAGCAGAGGAACAGATAAAGAAGATATGGTACGTATACACAGCGGAATATTACCAAGCCATTTACAAGGATGAAATAATGCCATCTGCAGCAACATGAATGGACCCAGAGACTGTGATACTGAGTGAAACAAGTCAGAGAAAGGATATCCCTTATGTGCAGAATCTAAAGAGGAATGATACAAATGACCTTATTTACAAAACAGAAAGAGACTCACAGACTTAAAAGAATGGACTTATGATCATGGGGGCAGGGGGGGAGGAGAGGGAGGAGGAATAATTAGGGAGTTTGGGATGGACATCTATACTCTGCTATATTTAAAATGGATAATCAACAAAGACCTATTGTATAGCATGGGCAACTCTGTTCAATGTTATGTGGCAGCCTGGACGGGAGGGGAGTTTGGGAGAGAATGGATACGTGTATATATATGGGTGAGTCTCTCTGCTGTCCACCAGAAATTATTACAACATTGTTAATCAGCTATGTGTGTGTTTAGTCACTCAGTTGTGTCTGACTCTTTGCAACCCCATGGACTGCAGCCCACCAGGCTCCTCTGTCCTTGGGGATTCTCCAGGCAAGAATACTGGAGTGGGTTGTCATGCCCTCCTCCAGGGGATCTTCCCAACCCAGGGATTAAACCCAGGTCTCCCACATTACAGGCAGATTTTTTACCATCTGAGCCACCAGGGAAGCTTATTAATCAGCTATACCCCAATACAAAATAAAAATTAAAAAAAACACAGTCTTGCCCTCCTTCTTTGTCCTCAACTTACAGGTAAATATTCATTTCCCTCTTCAATTCATTCCTATTGTGTCCTGAAACGTTCTTTGTAGTTATTTTGCTTAGGAATTCTTTCTCAAAACTATTTCGAGAGAGAGGGTGACGTGGTTATAATCCCAACTCCTTGGCCTGCACACCCTCTGGCCTAAATGGATGTCACATTCCCAAACGCTGTAAGGTGGCCAGCAGTTAAGAACAACACAGCTTCCCAGCTTCTACAGAGAAAGGTGAACATTCTTATTAAACCTGTAAGCAAAATGTCAAACTATGGAAAGCCTGAGCCAATAGTATTCTTGCATCAGATGGCCCAGCAAAGAAGACCTGAAAGATGCTTAGAACAGCTTCCTTTAATGCTCTGCATCAGGATGATGCCATACCAACAACAACCACACCTGAAGATGCCATATATAGAACTGGACCAGACAACTCATTTCCACCATTTACTGGGCACCAATTCTAGATCTATACAAGTCCATACTAGGGATACTGGATCAAAAGAGCCTAGCACCCTGATTTCAAGTAATTCATAGTCTAGTGGGTGAGCCAAACACATGAATTAATAACCCCAGATCATGGACTCAGAGCTCTGCTTGCTGATGAATAAAGTGCTTACAACACTCAGAGGAGAAACATCAACTCCATGATAGGGCTATCATGGAGGACTGCCTGGAAGAGATGGCATTGGAAGATGGGCCTTCACTCCTGAAGTCATTCACAGGTTGTGAGCCTCCTACAGGGGACTTCAGTTCTCAGTCTTGAGCCTAATATAAAGGTTTTGCCCACAGTCCAAGAGTAGGGCCAATTGCATTAGCAATGCACACTGACTTTCACTGAAGATTTGTCGGAGAGATGGAGACACTGTTAAATCACGCACAAAAGAGTGAACACAAATTTTTAAACCCCTGTGAGATATTTCTTTTCCTTGCTCAAGTTTTTCTCCAGGTCCCAGCTGCATCATTTCTCCCCTCTCATCCCTCGCACCCCTCTAATCTCTCCAACATCCCAAGTCATCAGTTCCCAGCCTCAGCTTGTGCATCAACTCAGCAAAAAAAAAAGAGAGAGAGAGGCCTAGGTTTGTAGAGAGCCTCCTGAGAAAGCCCTTCAGGGAATCATAACTGGTTATGCAGTAGACCCTGGGAGCATCTCTCCCTGCACTCCAGGCTGCTAATCAAAATGTTTACCCAACAAAAACCAGGGCTGAAAAAAGAGAAGCATCATTCTGCCTGCAAGAAAACAAAATGTTCTCTGTATCACTGCATGGAGAAGGACTTTTTTCCCCAGGTGCAGAAGGTAGGAAAAACTGTTCAGGAAAGGAAATCACAAAACCAAGGAAGCAGTAAAAAGGGACGTCCCACCAAATGTTTGAGAAACAGCAAAGGTCTGGGGTGGCAAGAAGAAAGGGAGTAAAGAGATGAGTCTGGAAGGCATGAGCAAGATAGATGAGGCAAGTCACCTCCTTCTGGTTCCAAGTGTGTGTTTTATTCTGAAACGTGATGCCACATCACTGCTCTGTGTTACCAGCCTCCATTCTAGCTTCCCAAGGTGTCACTGACATTTTTAAGCGGACGAATTAATTAGCCTGTCCCTTCTTCATGTTTTACTGCAAAGTGAAGAATAGAGATAGTTAAGTTTGGTTACAGCTTTAAGTTTAATGCTGTAGCTAGTAATGTGGGAATTATGTACAATAATATGTGTATGTATCCATAAATACAGAGAAAGAGGAAGAGAGTGAGAATTGATTCTTCTGTTACATCTGCCTTATTTAGCTTTTAACTTAAATTGTATCATTCTGTTGATCCATTTAGATTCTGCCTATTCCCCACCCCCCAAAAAAGATATGAGACAGAAATTGAAACAGTTAACCTTAGAAGAAGTATAATAAGACCTTTACTCAAGATAGAGGACAATAGCCAAATACTTTATAAAGAGACTAAGCAAAGTGTGATATTAAAAAGTTCTGGTAAGGGGACTTCCCTGTAGTTCAGTGGTTAAGAAATTGCTTTGCAATGTCAGGGACATGGGTTCGATCCCTGATCAGTGAAAAAAGATCTCACATGCCATGGGGCAACTAGCCCTCATGCCGTAACTACTGAGCCCACACACCGCAACTAAAGAGTCCATGTGCCACAATGAAAGGCCCCACATAACTCAACAAAGGTCCCAAGTGCTGCAACTAAGACCCAACGGAGACAGATAAATAAATATTTTTTAGAAGCTCTGCTAAGGAGAGCTATCACTAAGTAAACTGGATGACTTCCCAGCAGCAGGTTAAAAACATACATAAGCTTTCATTGGAAGGACTGACGCTGAAGCTCCAATACTTTGTCCACCTGATGCAAAGAGCCAGATGCTGGGAAAGACTGGGGACAGGAGGAGAAGGGGATGAGAGAGGATGAGATGGTTGGGTGGCATCACCGACTCAATGGACATGAGTTTGAGCAAACTCCAGGAGATAGTGAAGGACAGACAGGGAAGCCTGGCGTGCTGCAGTCCATGGGGTCGCACAGTCGGACACCACTTAGCAACTGGACAACAACAAAAGCTCTGAAATAAGGAAAAGTGCATATTCCACAGAGTCTTTTACAAAGGAATTGTTTTATGGTTAAAGAAACATTGGCTGTTGAGACTCGCATCTTAGTAAATTGTAAAATAACCCCCTTTACTCCTCTTCTTTTTTCAATACTGTGTTGAATCTTAAATTCCAACTTGTTTTCTTTGTTCTCACCCTAGATCCTCCTTACATTGTGCTTGAAAAACAAAAACCACACACCAGCTCAAATTGGTACTTTTCAGGCAGTTGTTTCCATTTGACGGCAGTGATTGGTTTTGGCTTGCCCAGAGGTTCACTCTGACTCATAGACTGAAGCATGATTATGCAATCTTCCACCAGAGAATGCTAGGTGGGGAGCAGTGGAGCTCACCAGCAAAAATGGAAAAATGAAAGCGCACCACTTCTCAATCTTTGTTAGCATGAAGATATAATTATGCATTTTATGTTTTTCAGAGGCGAGGATCATGCCTGTCAGAACACCTACTGGCTTGCAATCTTGTTGTCACCATCATTTAAAAGGAAAGCATCAATTTATTTGAGCAGCCTTTGTCAATGTGGGTCTGAGAGCATGCTGCGTGAAATAATAATGATTAGTATTAAATTAATGACAATAATAGTTACTGTTCATTGACTGCCTCCTATTCGAAGTGCAGCACTCTGCAAAGAGTGTGTTATTTAATTCTTACAACAATCCTGTTATTAATATTATGGAGAAGCTGAAGTCGATAGGGGTTAAGTAACTTACCTAATTCAAGCAAGTTGCAAGACAAAATTCAAACCAATGTGCATCTCACTGTATGTGGAGTGTGGAATAATGCAATGAATGCTACGCTCAACAGGAATTTTACCACCATATAAAAGAGCAGGCACTTTCCTTCTATTCTGATTAGGACCGTATGCATCTTCTCCTTTTATTGATTGTCCTAGCTCAGACTATCTTCTTCAGTTGTGTTCTGCACTCATTCTAAGTGTATAGAGATAATACAAACTATGACAATATGATATAGAATATGAAAATATAATAGTTCAACTGCACTAAACAGGGTTACAAGAATGTCTCTATAGCTCTTAGAGCAGCTTCTAGACACACAAGTTCTTAGTAAGCATTCAATTCAGTTCAGTTGCTCAATTGAGTCTGACTTTTTGCAACCCCATGCAGCATGCCAGGTCTCCCTGTCCATCACCAACTTTCACAGTTTAATGAAACTCATGTCCATTGAGTCAGTGATGCCATCCAACCATCTCATCCTCTGTCACCCTCTTCTCCTCCTGCCTTCAATCTTTCCCAGCATCAGGGTCTTTTCAAATGAGTCAGTTCTTCATATCAGGTGGCCAAGGTATTGGAGTCTCAGCTTCAGCATCAGTCCTTCCAATGAATATTCAGGACTGATCTCTTTTAAGATGGACTGGTTGGATCTCCTTGCAGTCCAAGGGACCCTCAAGAGTCTTCTCCAACACCACAGCTCAAAAGCATCAATTCTTCGGTGCTCAGCTTTCTTTATAGTCCAACTCTCATATCCATACATGACTACTGGAAAATCCACAGCCTTGACTAGATGGACCTTTGTTGGTAAAGTAATGTCTCTGCTTTTTAATATGCTGTCTAGGTTGGTCATAATGTTTCTTCCAAGGAGCAAGGGTCTTTTAATTTCATGGCCGCAATCACCATCTGCAATGATTTTAGACTCCCAAAATAAAGTCTGTCACTGTTTCCACTGTTTCCTCATCTGTTTGCCATGAAGTGATGGGACTGGATGCCATGATCTTACTTTCTGTATGTTGAGCTTTAAGCCAACTTTTTCACTCTCCTCTTTCACTTTCATCAAGAGGCTCTTTAGTTTTTCTTTGTTTTCTGCCATAAGGGTGGTGTTATCTGCATATCTGAGGTGACTGATATTTCTCCCAGCAATCTTGATTCCAGCTTGTGCTTCCTCCAGCCCAGCGTTTCTCATGATGTACTCTGCATAGAAGTTAAATAAGCAGGGTGACTATATACAGCCTTGACGTGTTCCTTTCCCAATTTGGAACCAGTCCCTTTTTCCACATCCAGTTCTAACTGTTGTTTCCTGACCTGCATACAGATTTCTCAAGAGGGAGGTCAGGTGGTCTGGTATTCTCATCTCTTGAAGAATTTTCCACAGCTTGTTGTGGTCCACACAGTCAAAGGCTTTGGCATAGTCAATAAAGCAGAAGTAGATATTTTTCTGGAACTCTTTTGCTTTTTTGATGATCCAACGGATATTGGCAATTTCATCTCTGGTTCCTCTGCCTTTTCCAAATCCGGCTTGAACATCAGGAAGTTCATGGTTCATGTACTGTTGAAGCCTGGCGTGGAGAATTTGAGCATTACTTTACTAGCCTGTGAGATGAGTGCAATTGTGCGGTAATTGAGCATTCTTTGGCATTGCCTTTCTTTGGGACTGGAATGAAACTGACCTTTGCCAGTCCTGTGGCCACTGCTGAGTTTTTCAAATTTGTTGGCATACTGAGTGCAGCACTTTCACAGCATCATCTTTCAGGATTTGAAAGAGCTCAATTGGAATTCCATCACCTCCACTAGCTTTGTTCATAGTGATGCTTCCTAAGGCCCACTTGACTTCACATTCCAGGATGTCTGGCTCTAGATGAGTGATCACACCATCATGATTATCTGGGTCACGAAGATCTTTTTTGTATAATTCTTCTGTGTATTCTTGCCACCTTTCCTTAATATCTTCTGCTTTTGTTAGGTCCATACCATTTCCTCCTTTATTGTACCCATCTTTGCATGAAATGTTCCCTGGGTATCTCTAATTTTCTTGGAGAGATCTCTAGACTTTCCCATTCTATTGTTTTCCTCTATTTCTTTGCATTGATGCTGAAGAAGGCTTTCTTATCTCTTCTTGCTATTCTTTGGAACTCTCATTCAAATGGGTATAACTTTCCTTTTCTCCTTTGCCTTTCATTTCTCTCCTATTCACAGCTAATTGTAAGGCCTCCTCAGACAACCATTTTGCCTTTTTGCATTTCTTTTTCTTGGGGATAGTCTTGATCCCTGCATTTCCTGTACAATGTATTACAGAAACTAAAAACGAAAGAAAAAAAAAAAAGTAGACCCTTGACTGGTCCCAGGTTTGAGAACATCTACTCAGTGAAACATCCAAATCCAGTTCTGATCAATCCAGAAAAACATGAATGACTCAAATGAATCAATCCAAAATCAAGTTTATATAATGCATGTGCTAATGAGTTAAAATGTACAAAACTGACAATCTTCCTAAACAGTCAAGGGAAACGGAAAGATTACCATGTTCTGGGCATACCAACTAGGTTTTTGAGAAGAAGAAAGACTTAATCTTGGCCTTAAAATGTATAGAATTATTAGAAAAGGGGGAACAATATTATATATGAAATGAATCTCTAGTAACTTCTCACTGATCATAAGCTGTGGTCCTGGAAAATAATGAATTTGACAAAACTGCATTGGCAAGACTGTGTTTTAAAAAATGAAAGTATCATGAAATCTACATTTATCTATCAATCCCTAGTTCAAGCCATATACCCTCCAGAAAGGTGACTTATCCAAGGATCTGGGTTACTGCTGTACCAGACACATGTCTGCATGGCTCTTGTGCTCCATAATGTAACTCACCTGGGTATTAGGCTTGAAACCCAGCCCACAAACTCAAACATCAAGTGAGTGTAACTTTCTCTACTTTTTGTATAACTCAACTGCAGCTCAAGATGGTATAATTTCTAGGGAACTTGTACAGTGCCAAAGCAATTCATGAGAGTGGAATCTCAGGTTCTAAAGGCATCTCTGCATGTGAGTTGAGATGTCCATCCTCCTGCCTGGACCTAGATTTTTGGTCCAAGTGAATTGATCCTGGGTTACTCCAGGTCTGTCTCCATGTTTTCCAGGCTCAGATCCTCTCTCCATTATCTCCCTGCCATTTTATACACAAGGAAACAAAACCATCTTACTGCTAAAATCCCTTATGCATTTCCAGTTCTCTCAAATTAGTATTTCTATTCCAGTTGCATTAATTTGACAGCAGTGATTGGCTTTAGTTTGCCCACAAGTTCATGTCTAACTCACACACTGAAGCATTGTTATATGACTTCTCAACAGAGAATGCCAGGTGGGGGTTAGTGGAAGTCACCCCCCAAAAATGGAAAAATGAAAGAGTACCACTTCTCAATCTTTGGTAGCATGAAAATATAATTATACATTCCACACTTTTCAGAGGCAAGGGTCACACCTGTCAGAACACCTATTAACTTGCAATCTTTTTGTCACTATCAGTAGAAAGAAAAGCATCAATTTCTTTGAACACTCTTTGCCCATGTGGGTCTGAGAGCATGCTGCGTGAAATAATGATTAGTATTAAACTACCTGGTTTTAGAAAAGGCAGAGGAACCAGAGATCAAATTGCCAACATCCGCTGGATCATCGAAAAAGCAAGAGAGTTCCAGAAAAACATCTATTTCTGCTTTATTGACTATGCCAAAGCCTTTGACTGTCTGGACCACAATAAACTGTGGAAAATTCTGCAAGAGACGGGAATGGCAGACCATCTGACCTCCCTCTTGAGAAACCTGTATGCAGGTCAGGAAGGAACAGTTAGAAGTGGACATGGAACAACAGACCTGTTCCAAATAGGGAAAGGAGTACGTCAAGGCTATATATTGTCACCCTGCTTATTTAACTTATATGCAGAGTACATCATGAGAAACGCTGGGCTGGAGGAAGCACAAGCTGGAATCAAGATTGCTGGGAGAAATATTGATCACCTCAGATATGCAGATGACACCACCCTTATGGCAGAAAGTGAAGAGGAACTAAAAAGCCTCTGATGAAAGTGAAAGAGGACAGTGAAAAAGTTGGCTTAAAGCTCAACATTCAGAAAACAAAGATCATGGCATCCAGTCCCATCACTTCATGGCAAATAGATGGGGAAACAGTGGGAACAGTGGCTGACTTTATTTTTCTGGGCTCCAAAATCACTGCAGATGGTGACTGCAGCCATGAAATTAAAAGATGCTTACTCCTTGGAAGGAAAGTTATGACCAACCTAGACAGCATATTAAAAAGTAGAGACATTACTTTGCCAACAAAGGTCCGTCTAGTCAAGGCTATGGTTTTTCCAGTGGTCATGTATGGATGTGAGAGTTAGACTAGAAAGCTGTGCGCCGAAGAATTGATGCTTTTGAACTGTGGTGTTGGAGAAGACTCTTGAGAGTCCCTTGGACTGCAAGGAGATCGAACCAGTCCATTCTGAAGGAGATCAGTCCTAGGTGTTCATTGGAAGGACTGATGCTAAAGCTGAAACTCCAATACTTTGGCCACCTCATGCAAAGAGTTGACTCATTGGAAAAGTCTCTGACGCTGGGAGGGATTGGGGCAGGAGGAGAAGGGGACAACAGAGGATGAGATAGTTGAATGGCATCACTGACTCGATGGACATGAGTTTGAGTGAACTCCAGGAGTTGGTGATGGACAGGGAGGCCTGGGGTGCTGTGATTCATGGGGTCGCAAAGAGTCAAACACGACTGAGCGACTGAACTGAACTGAATAATGATAATGGTGCTTCCCAGTTGGCTCAGTGGGTAAAGAGATAGCAATGCAGGAGACACAGGAGACACGGGTTTCACCCCTGGGTTGGAAAGATCCCCTGGGGGAGGGCATGGCAACCCACTCCAGTATTCCTGCCTGGAGAATCCCATAGGCTGAGGAGCTTAGAGGGCTACCGTCCACAGGGTTGCAAAGAGTCGGACATGACTGAAGTGACTGAGCACAGATGCTTGTGATGGTGATAATAATAATTTCCCAGTGAGTCTCCTTCGGGAAGGGTCCTGACACTTTCCCAGGACTGTACCCACTAGAAGGATTCCAACATCATCTCTCCAGGCTCCAGCAACGTCAGCATTATGACTTCTCCAGCTCTCTTCTTCCAAGTCAAAATATTCCTTTTCTAGTCTAAAGGATGGTGGAGGTTGGAGGAAGGATCTTCATTTTGTCTCCCCAATATTTTTCCTCAACTATGAGCCCTTTCTGTTTGCAATAAAAGATGGAACTTTAAAACCAGAAGCCAAAAAGTGACTTTTCTTTTCTCTTCCTTTTACTGTCATATTCTTTGCCTGAGTGGATGAGCATAGACCAGCCTAGCTACTTAAATAGGAGAAAGGTCCAAAGGAGAATAGGAGTGAGAGAGAGAGAAATGGTTAGTTTAAAATTAGCATCTCACCACATCTGTCTGTGAATCTACTTCCCCCACTAGTCTGTGAGTTCTTCTACCATATGGACAGACTAAGATTTTTATCTTTGTCTCTCCAATTCATATCATAGGCCCAGCAACTCTGACAGGGTCCAGGGGAGGAAAGCATAACTGAACAAGTGAGTCAGGACTTGGACTTGGTCTTCCATCCGCCATGTGTCTTCCCATCTCACTATCCCCAGCCTATGATCCTTTGAGTCCCCACACCCTCACACCCCAAGTATGCTGTATTTTCTTTTCACAGGATTCTTTCCTTTCTTAAACTGCAAAATAAATAACATGCAGGCTGCTAAGCTATTTCCAGATACTAAAAGAATAAGGTGAAATATATGTGCATACATTATGCCTTTATAAGTTTATTCACAAACATCCCCACCAATTAATGTATGCCCCTATAATGAAATGGGCTTTGTTTCAGAGGTGAAAAGACCTTGCCTTGTATTAGCATTTTCAGAACTTTCCAAATAAACTATTGCACCAAAATCCTTGTCTCAGAATCTTCCTCCAGGGAAGCCCAAACTGTGAGGGTCAGGATGGCTTCCTGGAGGGAATGATGCCTCTGGAAGTTACTAAGCTTGAGACGAATGCGTGGACTGAGTCGAGAGAGGAGGCGTTCTTGAGCAGTTCAGCTTCCACAGGTGGTTTCTTTTTTTAACTTTTTTAATTTATACTGGAGTACAGTCAACCAACAACGAAGGGCCTCAGCCACACGTATACATGTATGCGTTCTCCCCGAACTCCCCTTCTATCCAGACTGCCACATCACATTGAGCCTTGAGTTCCCTGTCCTATCCAGTAAGTCCTTGTTGGCTATCCATTTTAAATATGGCAGTGTGTACATGACTATCTTAAACTCCCTAACTATCCCTTCCCCCCATCCTTAGCCCCTGGTGACCATACATTCTCTCTGTAGCCCTCCACAGGTGCTTCCTAACCTACACCAGACCCCCCACACCTTTGCCTAATATACAGTGACACTACATTGCTTTGGTGGTGGGTTAGTTACTAAATCATGTCTGACTCTTTGCTACCCCAAGACTGTAGCCCGCCAGGCTCCTCTGTCCATAGGATTTCCCAGGCAAGAATACGGGAGCGGACTGCCAGTTCCTTCTGCAGGGGACCTTCCTGACCCAGGGATCAAACCCACGTCTCCTGCTTGACAGGAGGATTCGTTACTACAGAGCCACCTGGGAAGCTTACAACTGCTTTATGGACATGGAAATAGGTCTCCCAAAATGAGCAAACTATGGGCTTACACTACAGAAGGGTGATTTTCTAGCCATCAGTGGTTCTCAAAGTGTAGTTGCTGGACCGGCATCAGCATAACCTGGTACCTTCTTAGAAATGAAAGCCTTCAGACCCCTCCCATCCCTCAGAAAGCCTGGAGGTGGCTACCAGCAAAAGGTGCTTGAACAAGCCTTCTGGGTCCTTCTGATACATGCTCAAGTTTGAGACCGCTGCTTTAGGCTTTAGAAATATGACAGAGGATGGTGAACTGTAAGCATGGCAGGAAGACCAGCCAGACCAGAGCAGTGTGGCTTCTTGCAACTTCCTGAGTTTGCTTGTGGGCATGGCACTTATCCTTTCTAAGATTTTCTTTTCTGGCCTGTAAAACAGTGGTTAACTGTAATCCACACCTCTCATGGGTCACCATGAGATGACGCGTAGTCATGTACATGTACATGTAAAACACCATAGAAATAAATGTAAGGCAAGCAGGCAGGCAGCTTTTAAAAAGCCAGCAGCCGTAGCAGGAGAACTGCTTGACTGGAGGTTCCGGCACATCCTCAACAGCCCTCTGAGGGTCTAAACAGCTGCTGGGATCAGCCCCACACCTCAACAAATGCAACCGCTATTTGTCTGCCCTTGCCAGCACGCACGAGAGCCCCTTTTCCCCTTTGCCTGCAGCCTCCTAGGACTGGGCTCTAAGAGCAGGCAGTCACTTCTGTCTTGAGTCCTCCCTGCATTAGGACTACAGACAGTGATGACTTACAAAGGGCATGTTTAAAGATGTCTGGCTCCCCAGTGTTCTCGCTGCACTGACTTTTTAAACGCAGTGGTAAAAAGAGAAAAGATAGGGACGGGGAGAGGAAAGGGGGAAGGAGAAGAAGGCTGACCCAACTGCCCATGACCTGCAGGCTCCCTTTGCTGGTCTCAGCCTGGCTTCTTCCACGCCTGGAGTGCCATATGTGAGAAAGGAAGGGTAATTAGGTCACAGATGGAGCAGGGTCTAAGGATCAGAGGAGGAGGCTTGATTCACATCTGGGCAAGCAGTATCCTCATGCCTCCTCCCTGTTTACAGAACAACAGCATGTAGGCTCCAAACAATCCTGAGCCCTGCTGGGAAGGGCTGCCAGGGAGCTCTGCTAGGGAGAAGAGCCTCAGCACATGAATATCAAAGAGTTCTCCCTCCTCTGCAGATGGCTGTCAGCATTCAGCTTCCTCTCCGGGAATCCCTATTGGCCTTTGAGGTGGAGAGCTACAGAAAATCATATTAGGTTAAAAAAATACAGTTCAGCGGGGCATGATGGAACCAGCATATCTCCCTGGCAGTTTCTTGCATGCTGGGAAGGAAAGGCAGATTTCCCTCACTTCCTGCATCTATCATAGCACCGAGGTTTCCGGGAAAGAAAGAGTGCCAAGCACAAAGTCTTGCCTCACTGTGGATTTTTTTTTTTTTTTTCAAATTTAAAGCCTGAGAAGTAACACCCGTTTGCAAAAGAGGAGAGATCTCTACAATTGATGTACTTTCTTCTACAAAGTCAGATGAAATGACCTCCAAATCACTACTGATTCTGAAATTCAAGCATCCAAGCTATTCTATCTGCTAGCAAGTCGGGAAAACTATAGTCCTTCAGCACAGAGTTACCACTCTAAGCACAAAATTCTGAGAAGTACTTTTTTTATTGGGGTATTGCCTTATAGTATTGTACTAGTTTTCGCTGTATAACAAAGTGAATCAGCTACGTGTACACTGACTCAGCAGTGGCCATAGAAATGGAAAAGGTCAGTTTTCATTCCAATCCCAAAGAAGGGCAATGTCAAAGAATGTTCAGACCACCGCACAATTGAACTCATTTCACATGCTAGCAAGGTAATGCTCAAAATCCTTCAAGCTAGGCTTCAACAGTACATGAACCAAGAATTTCCACATGTACAAGCTGGATTTAGAAAAGGCAGAGGAACCAGAGATCACACTGCCAACATCCACTGGATCATAAAAAAGCAAGGGAATTACAGAAAAGTATCTACCTCTGCCTCATTGACTACACTAAAGCTTTAGACTGTGTGGATCACAACAAACACTGTGGAAAACTCTTAGAGATGGGAACACCAGACCACCTTATCTGCCTCCTGAGAAACCTGTATGCAGGTCACAAAACAACAGTTAGAACCGGACATGGAACAACAGACTGGTTCAAAATTGTGAAAGGAGTATGTCAAGGCTGTATACTGTCACTCTGCTTATTTAACCTGTATGCAGAGTAGATCAAGCAAAATGCTGGGCTGGATGAAGCTCAAGCTGGAATCAAGAATGCCAAGAGAAGTATCAATAACCTCAGATATGCAGATGACACCACTCTTGCTGCAGAAAGTGAAGAGGAACTAAAGAGCCTCCTGAAGAAGCTGAAAGAAGAGAGTGAAAAAGCTGGCTTAAAACTCAACACTCAAAAATCTAAGATCATGGCATCCAATCCCATCATTTCATGGCAAATAGATGGGGAAACAATGGAAACAGTGACAGACTATTTTCTTCAGCTCCAAAATCACTGTGGATGATGACTGGAGCCATGAAATTAAAAGACACTTGCCTTGGAAGAAAGGCTATGACCAACCTAGACAGCGTATTAAAAAGCAGAGACATGTTATGGTTTTTCCAGTAGTCATGTAAGTATGTGACAGTTGGACCATCAGGAAGGCTGAGCACTGAAGAATTAATGCTTTCAAGTTGTGGTGTTGGAGAAGACTCTCGAGGGCCCCTTGGATAAAGGAGATGAAACCAGTCAATCCTAAAGGAAATCAATCCTGAATATTAATTGGAAGAACTGATCCTGATCCAATACTTTGGCCACCTGATGCAAAGAGCCAACTCGTTGGAAAAGACCCTGACGCTGGGAAAGATTGAAGGCAGGAGGAGAAGGGGATGGCAGAGAATGAGATGGTTGGATGGCATCACTGATTCAATGGACAGGAGTTTGAGCAAACTCTGGGAGACAGTGAAGGACAGGGAAGCCTGGCGTGCTGCAGTCTACAGGGTTGCAAAGAGCTGGACACAATTGAGCAAGTGAACAACATACATATGCTCCCTCCCTCCTGAGCCTCTCTCTGACCCCCACCCCATCCCACCCCTTTAGGTCATCACAGAGCACCGAGCTGAGCTCCCTGTGCTCTACAGCACTTTCCCAGTAGCTCTCTATTTCACACGTGATAGTGCTGTATCTACACAGTCCCAAGCCCCCATCTCATGCCAGCCCTCCTCCCCACCACCTTGTCCCTGTCTGTTCTCTCCACCTGCATCTCTATTCCTGACCTGCAGATACGTTCATCTTTACCACTGTTCTAGATTCCCCATACATATGTTAATATACAGTATTTGTTTTTCTCTTACTTCACTTTGTATGATAGTCTCTAGGTCCATCCACATCTCTACAAGTGACCCTATTTCATTCCTCTTAATGGCTGAGTAATATTCCATTGTGTGTATCCACCACTTCCTCTTCATCCATTCATCTGTCAACAAACATATAATAGGTTGCTTCCATGTCGAGGCTACTGTAAACAGTGCTGCAGTGAACACTGGGCTGCATGTGTCTTTTTTGAATTATGATTTTCTCAGGGAAAATGCCCAGTAGTGGGACCGCTGGCACATATGGTAGTTCTATTTTAGGATTTTAAGGAACCTCCATACTGTTCTTCAGGCTTCCCAGGTGGTGCCAGTGGTAAAGAACCCACTTGAAATAGAGGAGACGTGAGAGAGGTAGGTTCCATCCCTGGGTTGGAAAGATCCCCTGGAGGAGAGCATGGCAACCCACTCCAATATTCTTGCCTGGAAAATTCCATGTACAGAGGAGCCTGGAGGGCTACAGTCCATGGGACACGAGAGCAACTGAAAACACACTGCTGTCTATACTGACTGCATCAGTCTACAGCCCCAACAACAGTGCAAGAGGGATCCCTTTTCTACACCCCCCTCCAGCATTTATTGTGTGTAGGTTTCTTGATGATGGCCATTCTGACAAGTGTCAGATGATATCTCTCTGTATTTTTGATTTACATTTCTCTAAGTTACAACCAACCTGCTGCTGCTGCAGAGTCGCTTCAGTCATGTCCGACTCTGTGCAACCCCAGAGACGGCAGCCCACCAGGCTCCCCCGTCCCTGGGATTCTCAAGCCAAGAACACTGGAGTGGGTTGCCATTTCCTTATCCAACGCAGGAAAGTGCAAAGTGAAAGTAAAGTAACTCAGTCGTGTCTGACCCTCAGTGACCCCATGGACTGCAGCCTTCCAGGCTCCTCCGTCCATGGGATTTTCCAGGCAAGAGTACTGGATTGGGGTGCCATTGCCTTCTCCATATGACTAACCTAGACAGCATACTGAAAAGCAGAGACATTACTTTGCCAACAAAGGTCCGTCTAGTCAAGGCTATGGTTTTTCCAGTGGTCATGTATGGATATGAGAGTTGGACTGTGAAGAAAGCTGAGTGCTGAAGAATTGATGCTTTTGAACTGTGGTGCTGGAGAAGACTCTTGAGAGTCCCTTGGAGTGCAAGGAGATCCAACCAGTCCATTCTGAAGGAGATCCATCCTGGGTGTTCACTGGAAGGACTGACATTGAAGCTGAAACTCCAATACTTTGGTCACCTCATGCAAAGAGTTAACTCATTGGAAAAGACTGATGCTGGGAGGGATTGGGGGCAGGAGGAGAAGGGGACAACAGAGGACGAGATGGCTGGATGGCATCACCGACTCAATGGACATGAGTTTGAGTGAACTCCAGGAGTTGGTGATGGACAGAAGGCCTGGCGTGCTGCAGTCCATGGGGTCACAAAGAGTCAGACATGACTGAGCAACTGAACTGAACTGAACTGAGTAATTAGGGATGTTTAAAACAGAACAACTCTATGTAAAGGAATGACGTTAGAACACCCCCTAACACCATACACTGAAATAAACTCGAAACGGATTAAAGACCCAAATGTAAGACCAGATACTACAGAACTATTAGAAGGAAAAAGGCAGAACACACTTTGACATAAATCACAGCAAGATCATTTTTGACCTAGTTCCTAAAATAATAAAAACAAAAATAAACAAGTGGGACCTAATTAAGCTTAAAAGCTTTTGCACAGCAAAGAAAACTTGAGGCAAAAAGAAAAAGCCCTCAGAATGGGTAAAAAAATATTTGCAAACAAAGCAACTGACAAGGGATTAATCTCCAAAATACACAAACAGCTCATGCAGCTCAATATCAAAAAAAAAACAAACAACTCAATCAAAAAATGGGCAGAAGACCTAAACAGACATTTCTCCAAGGAAGACATACAGATGGTCAAGAGGCACATGAAAAGACGCTCTGGAAACTATTTTTTACCTAATTCCTGAGATTGTTCTCAGGTACTGAAGCCTTTCAGCTCAACAGTAGAGCCTGGTCCAAGTTCCAGAAGCACAGATTGCAATGGTATTACACTTTGAGCTCTCAGCTTCTGACAAGAGGCCAAGGGAAGAGAGGGCAGACACCACTGTTACCCAGAGGAGAGAGGATGAACCATTCCCTTTCTTACGGCTGTACACAAATTTTGTAGATTGATTTAGAGCTTGTAAAATTAGCAAGAAAGGAGGGCAGGAGGGGCTGTGCCCCTGGCCTTCTGGCTCAGTACAGATGGCTCTCAAATATCACTGGCCCTGGCATTCCAGCCAAGAAAGTCCAAAAAACAGGAGAACGATCATGCAAGGAAAGAACAGCTCAAGCCCTGTGGTTTTATAAACACAATCTCTCTTTCCGTCTTTCTGGCATTCTCCTAAGCCTGCAGCTACAAGCTTTCATATTTTTTATTCGTACAGATGCCAATTCAGCTCAGGGAACAAAATAAAACACAGTTCTCAATTAAATATACTCTGCAAACTGGAAGTTCATGTTTGGCCAGAGTCTTACCCACACTAAGCCGAGGTCTGCAACCAGGGAATCCCATTTAGCTTTTCTTTGTGTTTCACTTCGAGTGTAAGAGGATCAGGGCTGACACATTATATCCAGTTGGAAGGATTTTTGAAATCTGTGTACAAGAGCACAATGTGAAACTGTAGAAATTCAGTCCTGATCATCTCACAGCAATGGGACTGCAAATAGAGATCATGCTTCTTCAAGATCACAAAACAGATCACTTATGGGTATTCAAATATCCAATAATCTCTCACGAGTCTTCTCCCTGGGCAGCCCTGCAGGACATTTCAGCTAAACGAAATCAACTGAGGAACTAGTATGTGCCAGGTATTATGAGCAGGTTAGACTCAGAAAGACCAAGAAATTTGCTCAAAGTCCCTAACTGCTTGATTCAAAAAAAAAGGTGATTTATTCTTGTATCTAGTCATCTACTGAACATTTGATAGATGCCTACCATGTGCCAGATACTGGAGGATCTAAAAGATACCAGAATCAAAGAGATACCCGGGACTGAATATATGTTAATATTACCATTATTCATATTTGAGGAGCTAATACTCTAGTGGACAAGACAGAGGCATAAACATAATTATGGAAATCTTTGGGAGAGCAACATTAGAAGCTGCACAGGACACTTTGGCAGTAGCAATGAACACCATTTGACCTCCCCCGCAGGGGCTCTGTGTGCTTCTCATGCCAGGCTACTCTCTCTGCCCACTGTGCCTGCCACTGGGCCAAGGGCGCCCAGCTCAGCTATAGCAGACCTGAAGCTATGACTCAGTTATACCACTCCCATTTGGGACTTTATACATCGGGGACATTGCTGTACGGGAACCAAGCCCTCGCATCCCAATGAGAGTGAAAACCTAGGCAACCCCCGAGTTATCTCAACGACCTGAACTCTCCATGTAGGAACTCGGTATTTCTTTCCCACTAGCATGCTGGTGTCTGCGTGACTGTGACTTGGTGGTGGAGAAAACTGCTGACTTAATTCTCTCTCATTAGACGACACAAGGTGGAACCAGACTGTTAGGATCCTGGACAACTATAAAGCACGTAAAAGGTAGATGGCCATACTGGTAACATTATACTCGGGCTGAGTATCAGATGCTGTTCTAAGGACTTTTCCTGACTCATCTTACGTTATCCTCATAACAATCACATGCAGTCACTAAAATGATGAGCCATATTTTACACAGGAGGGAGCCAAGAGCAAGTGAGGTCATAAGTGCTAGATTCAGGATGGAAATGAGGCAGTGTAGCTGCAGAGCCTGTTTCAAGAAGAGGCACCAGGGCACACTGGCGGAAGAGGAGGGTGGGACCAACTGAGGACATCGCGTTGACATATATCCATGCTAAGTCGCTTCAGTCGTGTCCAACTCTGTGCGACCCCAGAGACGGCAGCCCACCAGGCTCCCCCATCCCTGGGCTTCTCCAGGCAAGAATACTGGAATGGGTTGCCATTTCCTTCTCCAATGCATGAAAGTGAAAAGTGAGTGTGAAGTCGCTCAGTCGTGTCTGACTCCTAGCAACCCCGTGGACTGCAGCCTTCCAGGCTCCTCTGTCCATGGGATTTGCCAGGCAAGAGCACTGGAGTGGGGTGCCATTGCCTTCTCTGGACATATATCCATGGCCTTGGGCAAAACAGAGAGCTAGTGGGCAGCGGCTGTAGAGCACAGGGAGCTCAGCTCGGGGCTCTGTGATGGCCTAGAGGGGTAGGAGGGAGAGGCGGGTGGGAGGGAGGCTGAGGAGGGACAGGATCTATGTATACTTGTGGATGGTCCACTTTGTCGTACAGCAAAAGTAATACAACACTGTAAAGCAATTATACTCCAATTAAAAATAAATAAAGTTAAATGAAGAGGCACCGTGTTGACCCTCATGCTTTGCGTCCCTCCACAGGCCAGCACTTGCATCCAGGCCAGGGTCTGCCCTAAGAAGCAGAATGCCCCACATGCCCGACCTCCTGCCCACTTGCCACCCTCCCTCTCACCCTGTGCAAACGCTCCCCATCAAGCTGCTTCAATTTGCGTAACTGTCCTGTGTTTCTCTGCACAGACTTGACTGACACTGTCCAGAAGCCTGCATAAAATAATGGCTTCTTCATAGATACCAGGAACCTCTTTCTTTTTGCTGCCAGTTTCACAGTGTTCAACAGCCCACCCATCTGCTGATAAAATACAATAATGTGATTTATCTCCAAGCATGCAGAAACACCTCAACAAATTAGATTTACTTATCTTTTAAAAAAATGTTGTTTGGGGTTTTTCCAAAGTGTCCTTTATACACTACTGTCCTCATGATAAGTTGAGGCGACTTTGAGCAAAAAGAAAGAACTTCATTTACACTTACTCTCCCATCTGATGCAAAGAAAGATTTATTTGTCTGTCCCATATTCTCACTGAAGCCCTTGCTAAAAGGCTCCAAAGAGCAACTGTCTCTTTCCCCTTCTGCTTCTGTCCTAACCATGGGTTCATCTTCCAGGGAGAGGGACTCAAGGACCAAGTAAGAGGGCCTTCTTTTCCCTCTTACCTTTTTTATAAAGATAATAATAGCTCAAGGTGTTCTATCATTTATTCCCAGCCTTTCTCACTCTACCCCCATCCCTCTACAGCTCCAAATCGCACCCAGATTCTTTTTCAAGCACTCTTTGGAGTTCATATGTCATTCTAGCTAACCATTACTTTACTTTCATTCTTTTTCCTCAATGGTTCCCAAACCACCTCCCCTTGGTTATTCCTGACCAATGCAGCCTTCTCCATTGTCCCATCCTAAAGAAGGGATGCTCTTAGAGCAGCTCTGCTTATTTCAGGGCATATTTCACAGTCTGGTTGCAGGGCTACAGAAGGATTGTTGCAGATATAAGCAGAGTGAATTATTGTTCTCTTCCTGCTGCTTTGCCTACTCTGACGATTCTTCTTCCATTACAAGCAAAATCCCCTCCTCCCATGCCCCCAGTTCCAATCAGCCCTGCCCTTTACCTATCCCCTTGTTGGAGCCTGATTATTTGCACATCCAGAATAATCTGGTTATCCTGGACAACTTCACCATCCACTTGGATGCTCAATCTCCCTAACCTACACCATGCACATGGAAAACTCAGGGCAAATCAGGATGTCCTGACCTCCTCTATGAAAAAATTTCATTTTATTCCCACTTTGGGGATCTTCTCTCATGGCCGCATCTTGGATTTTCTTTATCTAGAACTGTTAAAGCTCTCATTTCTAAGTTCAAAGGTCATATCCTTGCTGCTGCTGCTGCTGCTAAGTCACTTCAGTTGTGTCCAACTCTGCACGACCCCATAGACGGCAGCCCACCAGGCTCCCCTGAACCCTGGGATTCTCCAGGCAAGAACACTGGAGTGGGGTGCCATTTCCTTCTCCAATGAATGAAAGTGAAAAGTGAAAGTGAAGTCGCTCAGTGGTGCCTGACTCTTAGCGACCCCATGGACTGCAGCCCACCAGGCTCCTCCATCCATGGGAGTTTCCAGGCAAGAGTACTGGAGTGGGGTGCTACTGCATATCCTTGCTAGCTTAGTCCTTCTCTCCCACTAGCCAAGACTTCTTCCATGCCTTTTCTCTGCAGTAACTTCTCTGTGGACCATGATCATTTCTCCTTTCATTTTTTATATCTATGGCCCTGGACCACAGGGTCTGTCATTTCATTGAAATTTTTCTTTATATCCTCATCCTTACTCTCCCCATCCTTCTACTGTACCCTCCAGGCCAACATACATGGTCCCATGTATGATGATGGATACAGGAGATTAGAAAGAGAAGGATAAGTTGAGCTCCACCCAATCTAATTATAATCTTAAGGATTACAGAATTCTTGGCCCCTTCTTCAAAAATCTGCCTCACTCAAAGCTTCTACAAAGAAAGCCATTGGTCTTCTTCCTCAACCCCCATTGTCAACTGTACCAAGTTGGGCTCCTGACCCTGTAACCACACCCAGTAGATGACCTATGAGGTAACCTGGTATAAAACACATTGCTCAAACCAGGACAAGCTAAGTTAATCTGATTTGTATTCTCAGGAATTTTGAGTTGTGAAATACAGAGAAATCAAGCAGTCATAACGAGGAATAAGACAATCTAATAAAGAGAAAGCTGAGCGCCAAAGAATTGATGCTTTTGAATTGTGGTGTTGGAGAAGCCTCTTGAGAGTCCCTTGGACTGCAAGGAGATCCAATCAGTCCATTCTAAAGGAGATCAGTCCTGGTGTTCATTGGAAGGACTGATGCTAAAGCTGAAACTCCAGTACTTTGGCCACCTCATGCGAAGAGTTGACTCATTGGAAAAGACCCTGATGCTGGGAGGGACTGGGGGCAAGAGGAGAGGGGATGACAGAGGATGAGATGGCTGGATGGCATCACTGACTCGATGGACATGAGTATGAGTAAACTCTGGGAGATGGTGATGGACAGGGAGGCCTGGCGTGCTGCGAATCATGGGGCTGCAAAGAGTCAGACACGACTGAGCGACTGAACTGAACAGAACTGAATAAAGAGAAAAACAAATTCTGCAAAGTCCTAATGTAGACCAAGGGCCTTGGGGAGCCACAAGGGCCAAAAACAAGGTGAAACTTTAGGAAACAGAAATTTCAACAAAACACAAACTCTAAATATACTATTCATTCTTTATATTAGAAAACTTAAACTCATTTCTCTTTTCTCTCTTTGGAAACATCTTTTTATTTTGTTTATTTATTCAGGTCACAGCATACAGCACACAGGATCTTAGTTCCCTGACCAGGGACTGAACCAGTGCCCCCTGCAAAAAAAGGATGGAGTCTCAACCACTCAACCACTAAAGAAGTTCCAACTCTTCTCTCTTCTTTATGCTTCTTATCCAATTGGTCACCAAATCCTATCAGTTCTGCCTGTGAATTCAACTCCTCCTTCTCTTTCATCTGTCACTGCTCTTCCAAGGCTGCTTTCTTTCAGATGAACTTTATCCAAGAGGCTTCCAACTGGTCTCGCAGCCACTGATCTCTCTTCCATAACCTCCACATTGCCCCTAGAGTTGTCTTTTAGAAAACAAATTCGAATTTTTCCTTCTATCTTTAACATTCGTATGCTGAAGCTCTGATCCCAAATATGACTGCATTTAGAGGTGGGGCCTTAGGGAGGTAAAAAGGCTTAAATGAGGTCGTGAGGGCATAGCCCTCGTAATGGGACTCATGTCCTTACTTATAAGAAGAGAAAAAGAGAAAAAGTGCTCTCTCTCTCTCGCTCTCTCTCTGTCATGGGAGGATAGAGCAAGAAGGTGACCATCTGCAATCCAGGATGTAAGCTCTTACCAGACACCAAATCTGCCAGTGTCTTGATCTCGGATGTCTCGGCTTCCAGGCCAGTGAGAAATAAATTTGTCATTTAAGACACTCAGCCTATGGTATTCTGTTCTAGCAGCCCAAACTTACTAAGACAGGGTTGTGTGTGTGTGCGTGTTAAGTTGCTTTGGTCACATCCAATTCTTTGTGACCCCATGGACTGGAGCCCACCAGGCTCTTCTATCCATGGAATTTCCCAGGCAAAAACACCAGAGTGGGTTGCCAAGCTCTCTTTGAGGAGATCTTCCTGACCCAGAGATTGAACCCATATCTCTTACATCTCCCACATTGGCAGGCAGGTTCTTTACCACTAGCGCCACCTGGGAAGCCCAAGACTTGGTGCACCCCAAATGAAACTTTATTTACAAACACAAGCTTAAGCTGCTTTTGGCCCAGGGGCTGTAGATAACCAACTTCTGGCCAAACTAATACACGGGGAAAATAAAAACTACATAGGATAGCTGTGGTCATTAAATAGATAAAGGTGTAAAAGTCCTTGGAGGACAATAAAGTATGATACAGTTAAGAAGAGAGGGGGGGCTGAGAGGGCAGGGAAAGAACACTAAAGATAATCTGTCATTTGCTGAAGGGCCCACTTTGCATATTATGGCACATGACGTATGAGGTGGCACTGAATACAAGCACTCTGGAAGAAGCTACAGTCTTGCTCCTAGAGGCCAAATTTGAAGTAGTATTTAAAGTCCTGTTGCCTGCAGCTTGAGTTATTTAAGATTTGCTTTATTGCTTTTCAGAGCCTAAAAGGATACAGGCTGTAGCTTTCAAGACTCGATTAAAAACATCTGATACAATTAACCACGCAAAAAGTTTTAGACAAGGAATTCTCAGAGCTCTATTCTTTTAGCAATCAACAAAGAATAACTGGTATATCAGGCACTGTGCCAGAGGGTTGTGGATACAGAAATTCGTAAGACATCACCTTAAGGCAAGTTCATGGTTAATCTAGCAAGGGAAGCACATGTATAAAGACAATGATAGTGAAATGCAAGAATTGTTTGTAAGAGAGACGCACTATAATTCTGTCATTTATTCTGCCCCACCCCCCGTCTTTTAAATATTTTTTCAATATTTTTCTAGTTCTCGCTATATTTCTAGTTATAGTTTTGAATTCTGCCTTCTCAATGTAAAATCAAAAATGAAAACATTTCAACTCTCCTTTGTTGCTAGAATATAAGCCTGTGACTTCGTTCCCATCAATTGGACATACCTACACAAGACCTGGATTTGGAAGTGAGTTATATAGGAAAATAGGAAAGGGCATCGGGCACCCATTCAGCGGTACAGGTGGCAGCAGAGGCAGCCAGGTCTGGGACCAGGGACACAAATTAGCTTCTTTACCAGAACCAGACCATGGCATGTACCTAGGAACTGCTTCTAAGAAAGCAAGTCTGGAGCCCCTTCTCTAGCCTTTCCAACAACTCAGGAAGCTTCCTAGTGTCCTCAATTAATCCGTCCCTGCTTAAGAGTGGATCCTGTTGTCTGCCTCTGAGAACCTGAGTGATACGTGAGGATGCTCAGGGTTACCTGGGATTAAACAGTGCAAGAAAGCATCTCAGAAGAGTGATGTTAAAGATGAGTCGTTCTAGTCTAGTCATTTAGACTAAATGAACTCCATCTGCAAAGGGTCTGAAATACAGGACAGTGTTGTTCAGGAATGATGGCAAATAAGGTTGAAATATTTGGAGCACGAGGAAAAGTGACTAGCAATGGTGCTGAAAATGTGGGCAGGGATCATGAAGGCTTCTCAATGCCTTGATAGGACACTTATATGCTATATAAGTGGTACACCATTGAATGAATTTAAGCAAGAGGCTGTCAGTATCATATCTGCATTTTAGAAAGATCCTTTGGCAGCAATGTGAAGGATTCAATGCACAGAGAGAGACCAGGGCAGGGAGAACTAAAAGGATAGTATTTGCAAGTCATCCAGGTGAGAGGTAGTAAGATCAAAGTTGAAGCAGTGAAGGTTTAAAAGGGGAGAAAAGCTGATTGATTTGTTCTGCTGAGATTTTGATTTAGTCAGGAGAGAAGACACACAACAGATTCACCAATATGTGGCCTCATGGCTGGAGAAGATAATATTCCTTTAAAAACAACTAAATTGCAACCTTGCATCTCTTATTTGCCCAGGGCAATGTGGCACAAAGCCAACGTGTGCAAACCCCTGTGGCCACTGTTCTGAATGTTTATGTGTCTCTAGAAATGGACTGGGAAGCAGTGAGAGAAAAAGCTTTATTTTATGACTACTGCCCAGAGCATTTCTTTCAGGAGGACAGATACCTCTGGGACAAGCTGTGAGATAAATCTTAGAAAGGTGACATAGTTGTTCATTTCCACAGAATCCCATTTTTCATGGTGTTTCTACACCCAACTTCCATCCTTGTCTAGGGCAACTTATGGAGAAATGTCCCTATCTAAGGATGTTGCAAGTTACTAACCATACATGCTGTTGGCTTACAAAAAGTGCATGACATGAGAGTTGTGATTTAAGTTTTATCCATAACCCAGGAGACAGCATTTCAGATAGCTCTGAGAAACCACTTCAAAGAGGTTGAGGGGAAGGTCAACATATATGTATTTTGGTGAAGGGAGAGTTAATGCAATCAAGTACATATCTTTGCAGAAAGTTTCTGCTAGTCATGAGGAACAGATGTCACCATGAAGGAATTCAGTGCTTGTTTAGATATGAGATACAAGAACTGGGCTCGTAAAATCAGCTCCTGAAAATATCTATCTGAAGACCTGACATGCCTCCAGTCCCCCTCCCCCACAGCACAGACTGCCTAATTTCTGCTCTCCACCTTGAACTTCCTTACTTGGATGCTGAAGGTCAGCAGCTGTGATAGCACATGATTTAATCCCTCCAGAGGTAGATGGCAAGTGCCCCTGGCAAGTGCCAATTTGTAGCTGACAATGCCTTCCAGCACAAGGGCTGCAGATTTCTGAACAATTTTCTTATTCACAGTAGAGGAGAAAGGAATAGGAGCCTGGAATTCTAGGAACAGAAGGCTGACAAGAGAAAGTCAAGAAAGAAACAATAAAGAGGCTCTTAGATGACCTTCCCTGCTACATATTCACTTACTGTCCTTTAACCCCTTCTCTCCCTGCATTTCTTTCCTTACTTTCACATAAAAATAATAGAATATTCTTCCCACTTAACAGGTTTTTAGCCATGGGCAAGGAATCTCTCTTAGCCTGAGTTCCCTTAACTTCAAGATAAGGAAAATATTAATGTTTGACAGAGATTTGTGGAAGATCAAATAATGTGTGGAGGATGACAGCACATAGTAAGCAGTAAAGAAATCAATGTTTTTATTGTTATTAGCACCCAGGTAATCTTTAGTGCTGACACATTATGTCCAGCTATCATCTTTAATAGCTGCATAATATTCCATCGAGTAGACAATTAAAATATTTTATTTGACCATCTTCTCATTTGACATAAAGGCTGTTGCCAAATAATCTCTATTAAATATAAAGTAAAATGAGCATCTTTGTTCATGCAATTCTTTTTTTGTGGGGGAGGATAGAGTCCTTAATTTCCTTAGGTAAAAAATACAAGAAATTGTATTGCTGTGTCAAATGATTTTGACATCTTCGTGGCTTCTGTACAATCCTAATTTCCCAAGTCATTCTCTGTAAAACTATTATGAATCTCTTCTCTCAATGAAAAGGGCCATCAACCAAAACTTCTGACAGAATTTCAACTGCTTTTTACATCTCAGGCAAAATGACTGCAGAATTTTTACTTAGAATATAAACTTATGAAACAGCAAACGAGTTGAAGCTGCATTTGGTTTGGGGCCAACTGTGTTGTACACATACACACACACACACACACACACACACACACAATGGTTCAGAAGTCTAATTCAGTCCATTCAGAATTTTGATTTCACAGTTGGGGTCATTTCCTAGTTTTCCCTATTGTATTAAAACAATTTATGGTTCTAGTTGCCATGTCTTAAAAATATACATAAGTTTAAATAATATTAAGTGGAAATTGTTTTAACACATTAACACCAAAAAAAACTAATACATAACCCAAAATAATTGCATTCGAAAAGGAAAAAAAAAAATGTCACTCAGTCATGTCTGACTCTGTGCAAACCCATGGACTGTAGCCCACCAGGTTCCTCCTCTGTCCATGGGATATTCTCCAGGCAAGAAATACTGGAGTGGGTTGCCATTTCCTCCTCCAGAGGATCTTCCCAACCCAGGGATCAAACCTGGGTCTCCTGAAATGCAGGCAGATTCTTCACCGTCTGAGCCACCAAGGAATTGTCTTAATAGTGATTAGTTCTAAATGATAGGAAAATAAGGAGGATTTATCTTCCACAGTCTTTTCAGAGGATATATGTGTTTTCCACAATCAGCATTCTTTTTTTTCCTTTCTTTTTTTGGTCACAATGCACAGCACTGTTTCCCGACCAGGGATGGAGCGAATCCACACACGCTGCGTTACCAGCGAATAGTCTTAATCACTGGACTGCCAGGAACGTCCCACCACAATAAGCATTCTTTGAAACAGATGTTCACATCCATCTGGGAGAGAGTGCAGGTGAAGGGGAAAGTTTTGATGTTTGTCAGCCTGATGTGGACACAAGACTCGGTCAGCCACTTACTGGCTAGATGGCCCCTCTGAACCTTACTCGCAACTTCACAGGGGTTCTGTGAAGAAAGCCAACACGGACTTCCCTAGTGAGTAGTAGGCACTCAGCGAATAGTACCCTCCCCTCTAAAACGAAAGTGAGCAAGGCTCCATTCTGGGGTGTCTCTGGCAGTCAGCCTCCTTCCTCCTGGCCAGGTGAACATCCCCCCACTTTACTCCACAGGGGCCACCTTCTTGAAGGCTGTGCCTCAGGTTTCAGAATAAAGAGCAATTACAGAACAGATACTGGGCAATCAGTTAATTAGCATTTCAGAGATAAGGAAACAGAAAATTCAAATCCCACATTGAAAATGAACAGCAGGCAGTGTCAAAAGAATGCACCTCATAAAAGGCTCCGTTCAGAGCCTGAGGAAGCCCACCCACCCCGCCTGTCTGCTCTTCTGCTTTCTTCTCTCCTCTCGCCAAAATCTTTAACATCCTCCCCCTCCCCTTCACCTTTCCTAACTCTGTACTGTCTCTTTTCCCTCTTGCCCACATTTCCTCTTCCCAGATTTTTTCTATATTCCTCTAGTTTCTCTCCCCTTGATTCACTGAGCCATTGGGGGTTATATTCTTTATTTCAATACCAAGGGAATGGAGTCTTTGATTTTGGTACTCAAAAATGTTTCATAGAGCCTTTTAGTTTAACAGATGTCTATAACATGAAAGAAGTATTTTATTTGAGTCAGTGGAAAGTCACAGAAGGAAAGTTTCCCCTGTGCGTTAGTGTTGATCCTGGATATTTCAAGCCTGCCAATTTGCTCTGTGAGCTTGATTTCCAGATACATGAGCAAGAAAGCCCTGAAACTATTCTCAGGATTTCCCAAAGGACTAACCCAGGAGACACAGAAGGGACTAGCCGCCCTCCACTTCTGAAAGATTCTGTCACAACTCTTGCCACAGTTTAAGGGGCTTTACTCAGGGTAATAGACTGTCTCTTCAGACCCAACCAGCCTGGCTGGGGCCCAGAGGGCTGGGAATGATAGGAATCGAGGGAAGTAGCTCGCAGCAACCACATGCACAACCCTTTCTGGTGGTGAGCTCAAGCCCTCCCTGCCCACATTGTGGGCAGTGAAGGGAGAGGCACGGCTCACAGTCCCTTCCGTTCTCAGGCGATCTGTGGTTTTCTAATCAGATCTAAATTAAGAACACATAATGGCTGGTGTATTCCATTGCAGTAGAAGAGACAGTGATGGTCAGAGAGGTAAGATCACCACATGAAAGTACATTTTTAGGACAAGACTTCCCTGGTGGTCCAGCGGTTACAACTCCACGCTTCCCCTGAAGGAGGGCACGAGTTTGCTCATAGTTGGGAAACTAAGATCCTGCAGGCTACATCGCACAGTCAAAAAAAAAATGTTTTTTAAGTAAATTTTTAGAAGAAAATAAGTCTCTGACCTTTATCTTTTCCTGAGACATCTCTTTGGAATTCTCTTTGGCCTGAACTTTGCTTCTTACATACTAAAGGTCAATAGACATGTCATCCTAGATACTTAGAATAAGAGATGCAAACATATGTGTGTGTGTGTGTGTGTGTGTGTGTGTGTGTATGAATATTTGTATTCCAGGTAGTCAGAACAGCCTATTAGAACCCCTGGTCTTTCAAAAGAACCCAATAGTATAGACCACAGTTCACAAGAAGAGCTCTGCCTTGCTGAGCGGTCATACTCCAGCTCCTGTAATCTGGTCTTAACCTTGATTCCACCAGCTCTGATGACAGGGCAATCCAGACTTCCTCCCCTCAGATGCAGTCCCACTTATAACAGCCCTCTAGAATGTGAACTGGAGCAACCTCAACTCTACTCAAGCCACACCTCCAGGCTTTGTTATCTTGCACCTACTTGCTACTTCCCAATGGCCAGGAGGCCCTGCTCTGGCTGGGTCCTCCTCCATCAGCACCGACCATCTGGCGCTGGCCCTGTCTTGACACAAGACTGAGAGAGAAGAGTATGGAAAGCACTGTCTCAGAAATCTTCTGGAGAAGAAAGAGGTCCCTGATGGTCAGCCCACACAGCCCAGTCTACTGACCATGGGTGCCAAAGGTCACTCAGCCTGGAAACCAGAATAAAAGGAAAGGGGAAGACGCTGAGCAGACAGCACATTAGGGCTATGGCATAGTCACCAAGCAGAAAAATAGACAGGCTAGGTCACGTGTCTAACACGGCAGACTCACCATGGAGACTACCCCAAACACAATCGAATGTGTACATACGTGTGTGCACACACACACAGGCACTCACATCACGATGACAACAGCAGGAATTAGCTGGACAAATGCCCACGGAAAGCTGAGTCCCTGGAGGAGCAGTCAAGACCACATGTTCAACTTCCAGAACAATCTCAGCAAAAACTTGTCAGCATCTTGAGTTTGTTTCTGCTTTTGAGGAAAGCTGTTTCCTCACATAATAGACATTTTCACTGCTTACAACAAAGCTTTGTTGTTGTTCAGTTGTTCAGTCATGTCTGACTCTTTGTGACCCCAGGGACTGCAGCACACCATGTTTCCCTCTCCTTCACCATCTCCCAGAACTTGCTCAAACCCATGTCCATTGAGTCGGTGATGCCATCCAACCATCTCATCCTCTGTCGTCCCCTTCTCCTCCTGCCCTCAATCTTTCCCAGCGTCAGGGTCTTTTCCAATGAGTCAGCTCTTCACATCAGGTGACAAAACTAATATGGTTCAAAAACCTTCAAGACAGTAGCTTGAGTCCAATTATTAGCTGATGCTGTTTTAATCCTGATGTCATTAGGCCTCAAAAAAATATATATTCACATGAGAATAGAACCAAGCCTCTCTACTGCCATGGGACTAGCTCTTCCTGGTACCCACAGTACTTACTCATAGTACCTATAGTAAGTAACCTGCTGCAGCTTCTGAGAACTTAAACTGGCAACTAAGTCAACCTCTGTGTTAATGGAAAACTCGAATGAACGGGAAATCTCATATACCTCTCTACTTATCTCATCACTGAACAACGCTAGGAGAGTTCTGCGGGCATCGCTACAGCATTTTCTACCTTCTATTTCCTTTGTGGGTAGGGAAAATTCTCATACACACACATACAAATACATTTAAACTAAAATAAGTACTGAGATAGACTCAGCCAAATGCAAGCAGGATGTTTGCAATCCAAATAACAAAGGATTCCAGGACCCTAATCTGGCAGCAATCTAATGAGTTCCACTTTCAAATATATAGGAAATAGAAAACACAATGAACCATACTGCATGCTCTCAATGTTCCGTTTGATAACTTACTTAGACTCTCAGCACAGCTCTTTCCTGCTCCTCACTGGGGTAAGGCAAATGGGAGGGACAGCAGCCCAAGCAGTTGGTCAGCACCAAGGAAAGATCACTTAAAATCACAACTGATGTTGCTATTGTTAGTCACTAAGTCATACCCTACTCTTTTGCAACTCCATGGACTGAAGCCACTGGGCTCCTCTGTCCGTAGAATTTCTCAGGCAAGAATACTGGAGTGGGTTGCCATTTCCCCCCGCAGGGGATCTTTCCAACCCAGGGATCAAACCCACATCTTCTGCACTGACAGGTGGATTCTTTACCACGGAGCCACAAGGGAAGTTCTAATAATCCCAATTGCTCTTCCCAATTCCCTAGGCAGATGCTAAGTTGGAGACCTCCAGACCATCTCTCAGTGATGCCAACCTGGCTGACTTTTCCTCTAGTTTGGGAAGACCTAGCTGTTTTTCCCGTTAGACTTGAAGGTGAAGCATTTAGCCTGCACGTCAGGGCCATGTGGTACAAAGATCATGCATTCAGACACTGGACTCACGTTCCATGCAGTCAGAGGCTGCCCCCAGGAGGAGTCATCAGAAACGGAGCCCCAGGGAAGGAACAGCGGCTTCCTATTTACCATGTGGTACCACTTTCAAATACATAGGAAATAGAAAACACAATGAACCATACTGCACGCTCTCAATGTTCAGTCTGATAAGTTACATAGATGCTCAGCACAGCTCTTTCCTGCTCCTCACTGGGGTAAGGCAAATGGGAGGGATTTGCCTCCCATTTGGGTCTGGGTCTGGGTCACAGTCACTGGATGGAATGGTGGGCTGAACCACCTGCTCTAGCCCTGTCCTTCTCTCCTCCTACCTCCTCCTGACCTCTCTCTGCCAAGCTCACATTGTCGAGTTCCTACAACCTAAATACACAAAGGGTGCCACTCCACTGTACTTGGCCTCTTTCTCTCTGGATATCTGACAGCTTTGTCCTTAGTTTTAGGAGACAGTATGATAACTGTTCAAGAGTAGGGGTCTGACTATTCTAGATTCAAACCTGGCCCCTCCACTTATTAATCTGCAATCATTAGAAGATGCTGAATTTCTCTGTGTTAAGTGTTCTTATTTGAAAAATGGGGATAATAAGGTTCCCTCATAAGGTTGTTGTGAATGAAGCAGTTAATCGAGTTCCTAGTCCACAGTACACCATCAATAAGTGTGATCATGAGTAACAGTAGTAGGACTGTTACTTTTGTTACTGTTATTACCACAAAGAAGATTTACAGCCCAGTCTTAGCTCAACCAGGCCTGGCCCATCCACAGGCAGGAAGACTGTAAAGCGTCCCCTCATTGGCTCAACACTAGGCCCATATTGCTGTGTATTCCCCTGATGTTACTATCTATAGATACTGAACCCCACCGAACAGACATCATCTTGCAACCCACAATAGAACCCATGCCCAATCCCCCAGTGCCAGGCTTTCTGCCCAGGACCCCAGTTGTCCTTACCTACTGCATTTTGACCTTGACACCCTCTTATTAGGCTCTCAACAGCCTCTTTCTTACCCTGCTCACTCCCTCTGCTTGGCTTCCTGTACTCATCACTGCCCAGGATCACCTATGATCACCTTTATTGGCCCTTCATGGACCTGATACACAACTTCCCAGCCCCTCAAAATGATGGTAAATGAAAAGATACCAGTTACTGAGCACATGTTGGGCACTGTTCTAAGAACTCTACATGAAATAATTCATCCTCCCATTAACCCTACTGAAGTATGTACCATCATTTTTTCACTTTTACTGATAAAGTGACTGAAACACAGAGAAGTAATTTTCCTAAGAAAACACAGCTCCTAGATAGTGGTACCAGAATCAATCCTATAGAATGTACTCTGGATGCAGAATCTATACTCTAGCATACAGAAAAGCGTTAGTCACTTACTTGTATCCAACTCTTTGCAACACCATGGACTGTAGCCTGCCAGGCTCTTTTGCCATGGGATTCTCCAGGCAAGAATACTGGAGTGGGTTGCCATTTCCTTCTCCAGGAAATCTTCCTGACCTAGGAATCGAACATGGATCTCCTGCATTGCAGGAGAATTCTTTACTGTCTGAGCCACCAAACATACAAGAAAGCCCACCTCAAAAAGGTATGTGTGTGTATATTTTACATATATATGTATATATAATATATAATGTATAAGATACGCTATATGCTGTTTGTATATGTGGAAATACTTGATATACATTTATGCTATGTTATATATATGTATTATATATATGATACAATATAAAATAATGATACAAAAGGAAAAATATTTTGGAAGGTGTTGGTGAATTATAAACTTTCTCTTTTATCCTAGCATATACGAAGCAAACAAAACATATTTACTGATTGAACAACTCCAATAACTGGAAAATCTCTTGCCCAGAGTCAAGGTCCCTGCCTTGGCGTCTTGGTTCCTTCAGGGACTGGATTTCCTGGATCTGAACATCCTTGTCCTCTGGACTGAGATCTGAAGGCCTTCAGATAGACCTCTCAGCAGTGACACCACCTCCCATTGGCATCCTCACCAATATTTTGCCTCACCTCCCCAGGGAGAGATGTTTGGAACACGGGGCTTGCTGTTCCTCCAGCTTTGTTGAAATACTATTATTGACTTACAGGGCCTCCCTGATGGCTCAGTTGGTAAAGAGTTTGCCTACAATGAAGGAGACACAGGAGACGCAGGTTCAATTCCTGGGTCAGGAAGACCCCCTGGAGGAGGGAATGGCAACCCACTACAGTATCCTTGCCTGGAGAATCCTGTGGACAGAGGAGCCAGGCAGGCTACAGTCCAGAGCATCACAAAGAGCGGGACACAGCTGAGTGACTAAGCACGCGTGCACGCACACTGACATATACATAAGTTTAAGGTGCATAATGTGATGATTTGATAAATGTATATATCACAAAATGATTACACACTACGCTCAGCTTTCATTCCAATCCCAAAGAGGGGCAATGCCAAAGAATGCTCAGACTACCGCACAACTGCACTCATTTCACATGCTAGCAAAGTAACGCTCATAATCCTCCAAGCTAGGCTTCAACAGTATGTGAACCAAGGACTTCCAGATGTACAAGCTGGTTTTAGAAAAGGCAGAGGAACTAGAGATCAAATTGCCAACATCCACTGGATCACTGAAAAAGCAAGAGAGTTCCAGAAAAATATCTGCTTCATTGACTACACTAAAGCCTTTGACTCTGTAGATCACAACAAACTGTGGAAAATTCTTAAAGAGATGAAAATATCAGACCACCTTATGTGCTTCCTGAGAAACCTATATGCAGATCAAGAAGCAACAGGTAGAACAGGATATGGAATAACAGACTGGTTCCAAATCGGGAAAGAACTACATCAAGGCTGTATATTGTCACCCTGTTTATTTAACTTACATGCAGAGTACATCATGCAACATGCCAGGCAGGATGAAGCACAGGCAGGAATCAAGATTGCCAGGAGAAATATCAATAACCTCAGATATGCAGATGATACCACCCTTGTGGCAAAAAGCAAAGAGGAACTAAACAGCCTCTTGATAAAGGTGAAAGAGGAGAGTGAAAAAGCTGGCTTAAAACTCAATATTCAAAAAAATGAAAGTCACGGCATCCTGTCCCATCACTTCATGGCAAATAGATGGGGAAACGATGGAAACAGTGACAGACTTTATTTTCTTAGGCTCCAAAATCACTGCAGATGGTGACTGCAACCATGAAATTAAAAGACGCTTCCTCCTTGGAAGAAAAGCTATGATAAACCTAGACAGCATATTATAAAGCAGAGACATTACTTTGCCAACAAAGGTTCACACAGTCAAAGCTATGGATTTTCCAATAGTCATGTACGGATGTGAGAGCTGGACAATAAAAAAGGCTGAGTGCCAAAGAACTGATGCCTTCAAACTGCAGTGTTGGAGATGACTCTTGAGAGCCCCTTGCTGCAAGGAGACCAAACCAGCCAATCCTAAAGGAAATCAACCCTGAATATTCACTAGAAGGACTGATGCTGAAGCTCCAATACTTTGGCCACCTGATGTGAAGAGCCAACTCATTGGAAAAGACCCTGATGCTGGGCAAGATTGAAGGCAGGAGGAGAAGGGGACAACAGAGGATGAGATGGTTGGATGGCATCACCGATTCCATGGACATGAGTTTGAGCGGGCTCCAGGAGATGATGGAAGGACAGGGGAGCCTGGCGTGCTGCAGTCCATGGGGTTGCAGAGAGTCGGACTTGACTGAGTGACTGAACAGCAAGGTTAGCTAACCTCTTATCTTTTCACAAAATAACCGTTTAAGATGTACTCTCTTAACAACTCACAAAAATATAATATAGAATTGTAAACCATCATGACCATGAAGTTTCCCTGACAACTGTGATACTGTATATCCCTTTCTGCAGACCTGACAAAGAATTCATGTGCACATCATTCCATGTCTCAAATCCCAGCCTTAGACTTGCTCCAAGGTTGAAACCCAAGATCTGTCCAGGGTGGATGTGTCTGTCATGCTGCTGTCCAGCTGTCCCGAGGACTTTGACAGAGGCGCATGTGCAATCTGCCATGTCTTACAGGCTCCTTAGAAGATACTAGGTCACTGAGTACCAGCCAATCCTTCCTATTGCTGCTTTTCTTTAGAAGTAAGTCCTTTTATTTTTTATTTTCCCTTTTTTACATTTGCTGCACGTGGGCTTGTCTCTTTGCCCCACACGTGAGAGAGCTGGGACTACTCTCTAGTTGTGGCGCAAGGCTTCTCAGTTGCAGCGGCGGCTTCTCTTGTTGCAAAGCCTGGGCTCTAGACGCCTGAGCTTCAGTAGTTGTGGTGCACAGGCTCAGTTGCTCCAAGGCATGTGGAATCTTCCTAGACCAGGGCTCAACCTCGTGGCCCCTGCATTGACAGGTGGATTTTTAAGCACCAGACCACAGAGAAATCCAACATGTCCTTTTCACAGACACCATCATCACTTATTAAACACTTAGCCTCTTTACAGAGGTTTAAAATGGCAACCCCCTCCAGTACCCTTGCCGGGAAAGTGCCATGGACAGAGAAGCCTGGTAGGCTACAGTCCATGGGGTCGCAAAGAGTCGGACACAACTGAGACTGAGCGACTTCACTTTCACTTTCACAATCCCAGGAACGAAAGAGCCTGGAGGGCTACAGTCCATGAGGTCACAGAGAGCAACTCTCACACATACACACAACCAGATATACATGTCCTTCAATCTTTACTTCATCAGGCAGTCTGGAAAGCATTTTCTATGAACACTTAAAAAGTATATTGAAAGTATGCCTTAATGTATCATGTGATTAGAACTCAGTTTAAATTCTAACTAAAATATGCAAATAGCCAAAGCATGCCTTTAAGATGGGATATAACATTATCAGCATCTTCTCAGTCCTGTACTTATTACTCCTTGCTGGGTAGAATCTAATCCAAAATTGATTCTCATCATCTAGAAATTATCAAGCAAGCTGACATAAAAACTGTCACTGGGAGGATGAATAATTTGGAGTACAAAAATAAAAAATAAAAACCACACTGAAATTATACAGCTTCTCTGAGAGAAAGATAAACACATGTTTCCAGTTGACTAGGTCTGCCTGGAACCACCCAGAGTTTGGGCAAAGATGCCAAGCACCATCTCAGCTCAATGAACATTTATAATAACAGTAATGAGACACTGCAATTAAGAGAACTCTTCACGAAGAGGGCCTAATCTCCTTTAATCCTACAACAACGCTGTGACATCAGTATCATTATCCTCATTTTATAGTTCAGAGAACAGAGGTCAGAAGTCATGAGACTTGCCCAATATTACACAGCAAATTAGCTCATTGCTTTAATAAACATTTATTTGGAAATCATCATGAGCCTGACACTGAAGCACAGGCTGCGGAATCAGTGACAAATGAGATATTTCCCCTGTCTAAGTATTATTTGGAGGTTATCAAGCTATGGGATTTTTTCCTACAACACTTTCTCCCTCCCTGGCCTTCCAGCTGTCCTTTACAAAATCTGTTGGTTAATTCTGAGCTCACAGTCTCAGGTGAGATGTTTGGCAGGGAGGAATCAGAAGTAGCTCATATGTCTTTTTGGTTCTGAAATCCAAAAGCCTAAAATTACTTGGAAAAATCTTAGACATTACAGGAAAATATAGTGCGCCTTGAAAAAACATAAAGGAAAACTTCATCCTAGACGAGACCAAGATTGATCTCATGCTTGGAGAAACGGAGACAAGGAAGAGAGAAGTGCAGGGATCCTGGGAGAGGAGATGACCCGCAGCTCCTTTCCAATAGCACCACAAGGGAAGTTATCAGCTTCCCAAGGGATGCTATTGGTAAAGAATTCGCCTGCCAGTGCAGGAGACGCAGGAAATAAAGGTTTGATCCCTGGGTCGGGAAGATCCTCTGGTCGAGGAAATGGCAACCCACTCCAATACTCTTGCAAGGATAATTCCACGGACAGAGGAGCCTGGCAGGCTACAGTCCATGGGGTCACAAAGAGTCGGACACGACTGAAGCAGCTGAGCACACACCACAGAGGGGAGAGAGAGGTTCATCTGTCCACCTAAGAACTAAGAGAGTCTCTCACCTGTGTGGTTGGGAGCAGCAGAAAGCCAAGTGACCCAATGAGACCGCACGCACAGGAGCAAAAGATGGCTGCACGGTGGCCTGTTTGGACCAATGTCTGTGCTGTGTCATAGGATCCTGGGATTGTGCAGCAAACCGGAAGAAGGAAAGCAAAGCCCTGAAAGGGCTGAAATCAGGAATTCCAAACAGAAACAAAACTACAGAACTCAAGTTCTTCTATACCCAGGCTGTGGACTGGGATTCAGACCCACTACCCAGGTAATGGCGAGCAGTGGGCAAGGGAGTCCTACTTCTGGTAAGGTGATGGAATTTTCCCAGCAGACTGACTCTCTTGAAAACAATTAATGTAAATTCTGGGCACACTACTAAAATACTGCCTGAATCCTCTGTAGGGTGAACAAAGGCTAGCAGTAGCTGAAATTTGGAAGAAGGCGACTGACACCAGCTAAGTTCCCCATTTTCATGGCTTTGGTCCTAGAGTGAGCTGTGGTCACAGCAGCAGGAAGTTGCTTCTGAAAGAAACGTGTTACCTCTCTGTCCAAAGGGGAAAAGAGCCCGGGACTGCCACAGCCACTGGTTGGTGAGGAGGGGGCACTCCAGAAAGAGGAGAACCGAAGAAGGGGAGCCCAGTGTGTAAGCTCTGCCCCATTCTCTGGCTGACTGCTGAATCACTAATGACAGACAGGCTGTAAACATCCCAGGTTTAAAAAAAAAAAAAAAGGTGGAGGAGGGGAGGGGTGGAAAATTGAACTGAAATTTGAACTTCAGGCCAGCTATTATTACTATGATCAATGAAGTAAAGGAAAATACCCTCACAATGAAAGAAATCTTAGCTGAACAGAAAACATAAAAAAGTCTAATGGAAACTTTAGAAATGAAGAATGTAACATCTGAAAATTACAAATTTAATGGGTGGTCTTAATATCAGGATGGATATGACAAAGGAGTCAGTGACCTTGAAGATGAAAGGAAGGAGGAAAGAAAGGAAGGAAGAAAAAAAGGAATCTAATTTGATGAAGAGAGACATAAATGATTGACAAAAACATTAAAGGAGCCCAGGGACTTTTGGGAAAATCCAAATAGCATAATATACCTCAAGAAAGAAGCAATAGAGGGAATGGAGCAGAAAAAAAATACGTATGAAATAATGGTTGACCTCCATTCTGGCATTCCCACCATTCTTTTGCCCCACCTCCACACAGAGACAGACCTGGGACTCAGGCTTGCTTTGAAGCTTGGCTAATAGCCCTCACAAATTTGGTTAAAGACGTAAATTTACAGGTTCAAAAAGTTCAGCAATGCCTAATGGGGCAAATACAAAGAAAACTATGCTTAAGCACGTTACATAAAACTGCTGAAAACCAAAGATTAAAAGTAAAAATCTTGAAAGCAGCTAAAGGAAATCAACATATCGACTTCAAAGAGATAAATAACTCAAATGACTGCGAAGTTCTCATCAAAAACAATGGAAGACAGAAGACTGTCAACCCAGAGTTCTATATCCAACAAAAACACCTCTCAAGAATGAAAGCAACAGGAAGACATGTATAAATAACATAAAACTAAGAGAATCTGACACAAAAACACGCCTACACTGTAAGAAATGCAAAAAAAAAAAAAAAAAGTTACTGAGGCTTATGAGAAATGATACCAGGATAAATTTAGACCTTTGGAGAATAAAGAGAATCTAAATATAATAGTAAACATCTAAGAAATGTAAAAGGCTACTATTTTCCTCGTAGTTTCTGTTAAGCAGATACGACACTGACCTGTACGGTTTACAGAACAGGTGGAACCCATGCGTGTGGCAAGAAGAACATAAAGACAAGACGCTGGGAATGGAATGGATGTCCACGGTTACAGGGTTTCCACAGTCCATGGCGAATGGCACAACAGTACCTCTGAGTAGCTAAGGATATTTTATCAGTCAGGATCCAGTCAGGAGACAGAACCCATACCAGGGATTTGAAAAGAGCAAATGTAATAGAAAAAAAATTTTAATTAGCAAAATGTGGTTAATGATTTAAAGGTGCAAAAGTGTACTTTAAGAAACAGGGAATGCTGGACACAGCTACTACCTCTAGAGCTGAGAGAATTTATAGAAGGGAGGAACTACAAGTTTGGAAGGGCCCTACCTCCTCTCAAGGCTGAGATTAAGATCTCATTGAAGAGGTTATGGCCACCACAGGAACATGCAGCCTTCCAGAGGCAAAGAAATTTGCCAGCATATATGAGACACAGCTGGTCTTTGGAACAACCTGTTAAATAGCTTCACAAAAGGTAAAAGCAGGCTGACTATTCATAACAGCCATGACATGGGAGCAACCTAAATGTCCACCAACAGGTGAGTGGACAAAGAAGATGTGAGATGGATAGATACAAGCCGGAGAATATTAGTGGTTTTTCAAACAACGAAATACTGCCATTTGCAGCAACATGCAGGGACCTAGAGATGGTCATACTAAGCGAAGTGAGGCAGAGAAAAACAAATATCATATGATATCACTTACATGAAGAATTTTTAAAAAATTATACAAATCAACTTATTTGTAAAATAGAAATAGACTCACAGATATAGAAAACAAACTTTTGGTTACTAAAATGGAAAGGCAAGGGGTAGGGATAAATTAGAGGTTTGGGATTAACATACACACACTACTATATATAAAATAACAAGAATTTACTGTACAACACAGGGAACTACATTCAATATCTCATAACAACTTATAATGGAAAAAGAAGCTGTACATCGGAAACAAACAATACTGTAAATAAATCAACTATAGGGTTAAAAAAAGAAAACAAGCTAGACTTAGTGTACAGGACATGGCCTGCTAGGATGCTGGTGGGCCTGATCTTGTCAGCAAAAGAGGCCTCCTGGGTGGCAGAAGCTCTCCAGAGAGCGAACGACCCCTGGACCTTCTTAGTGTTAATATGCTAGCAACCAAAACCAGGAAAAGCAGCCCTCACCATGGCCACAGACTTGCAGCCCTCCACTGCTCTCTGTTGGCAAAGCCTAACATTGCACCAGCTGTCAAAGGAGAAATACCTGCAAGTTCCAGCTCCAGTTCCATAAAGGATAAGAAAAAAAAAAAGGTGAGGAATGGATTTGGAACTGAGCAGCAATAAACTGACAACCTGGCCAAACATATAGTCCAATCCCTAAAGATGCCATTTAAAAATAACGTAAACAGATATAGCTTAAAAGCTAGTAGATGAATTCAAATTCTGAAAAACATATTTAAATAACCCAAAGACAGGAGGGAAGGAGGAACAAAGGAACAGGAAACAGAAGACATATACAAAAAATAAAATTAAATGGTAGACTTAAATAATCTCAAAATCATTCTCAGTGGAAAAGCCAGACACAAAAGAATGCCAAAGGGATAACTGTATTTATATAAATTTCTAGAAATTGCCACCTAATATATAATAACAAAAAAAGATCAGAGGGGGACTTGCCTAGTGGTCCAGTGGCTAAGATTCCAGGATCCTAGTGCGGGGTCTGATCTCTGCTCAGGGAACTAGATTTCGCATGCCACAACTAAAACTTCACAAGCCACAACTAAAGATCCCGAGCACCTCAACCAAAATTCCCCAAGTTCTGCAACTAAGATCCAGTGCAGACAAATAAACAAGTAAATATTTTTTTAAAAAGATCAGAGATTTTCTGGGACTAGAAGTAAGAAGAAGGTTGTTGCTGCTGCTGCTGCTGCTGCTAAGTTGCTTCAGTCGTCTCCGACTCTGTGCAACCCCTTAGACGGCAGCCCACCAGGCTCTGCCGTCCCTGGGATTCTCCACGCAAGAACACTGGAGTGGGTTGCCATTTCCTCCTCCAATGCATGAAAGTGAAAAGTAAAAGTGATGTCGCTCAGTCGTGTCTGACTCTTTGCAACCCCATGGACTACAGCCTGCCAGGCTCCTCCGTCCATGGGATTTTCCAGGCAAGAGTACTGGAGTGGGGTGCCATTGCTAACTGCAAAGCATTCATGCAGCAAATTTTGGGGGTGATGAAAAGGTTCTCCATGTCGACTGCAGTGGTCATTTCATTGGTATACACATTTGTCACAGATCACTGAATTGTACACTTTAAATGGATACATTAATGTTACATGCTTTTTCTACCTCAATAAAGTTTTTTAAAGGCAGTAGATTAAATGTTCCAATAGGGAGAAAGAGTCTGGGAAACTAGAAATTTGGGGAAGAGCTGAACGGCCATCCAGCGGACCCAGACCTATGCTGTGCTGTGCAGCCTCCTATGCCATCAATGGGGCCCGACGTCTTATGAAGCCTAATTCCACCTGGAGTGAGGCACAGCCTCAAATATTCAACTTCCCAGATTTAAGCACAGTGGAGCTAAGAGTGAGTAGTAGTATTTCGCTGTCCAAGGTACCTGCTGTATTGACACAACCGCCTGTGGTAGAATGAAAGCATCGCCATTAGTAGGGCCTAGATAGAGACATCTCCTGGACACGGCTGAGCTCAGACTCAGCCTCTGGGAACTGACTTTTGCTTTGATGGACAGATAACTCCAGGAGCCCACAGCCTCCTTTGGAGGATCGCCGAAACGTGAATACAGTAAGCAGAGACAGGACTTTAAAGTCAGAAACGACATTTAGAGTCAGCTGTAATAAATAACAAACATTCTCTTCCCTTTCCCTCTTGGATGCCTCTCAAAATCAGAGCAAATAAACTTGTCCTTTTGTGACTCACCAGTATGGCAAAGCCTTACCCATGCCCGCCAGCTTCTGAGAGCTAGAAATTGGCTGATTTGGGAACAGAATGAGAAAGGTTTTCTGGGCCTAATAAAATAGACCGAGAATTTCTTTAGAGGAAACAAAAAAGGAAGACACTTTCTAAAAATACTCAGTTAAAAATAAAACATATTAATACATTGTATTTTGCACCTATAAAGCCCTGAGCTAATTGCTAAGAGGTAATGGAAGCCTTTTGAAAGGACGGACCTTTCAAATCACAGTGATCTGCTTACAGTAATATAAATAGAAGTATGTAAATGAAGCCACACAAAAAATGTTTTTCTTTTAGTAGATAAAATCTTAAAAGATCCAAATGAGTCCCATTCCCTTCAAAGTCACCATGTTGAGAAACTGTGCATTTATTCCCAAATTTAGAAATTCTGTTTTGGAAGTGAATTATCCAATCATCATCCTGACTCTTAATATTCACAAGGCCTCTCTATGCTGCCTGCAAGCTGAACACTAGTCTAGAACAGAGTGCTTATGTATAATGTCATGGTTGGTATATTGGAAACTGTATGAGTTTTAAACCACAAGGCCTGCCTCTTGTTATCTCTGTGACATTCAGCAGCTTCTCAATTTCTCTCAACCTCAATATCCTCTTCTGTAAAAATAGGAATAGAAATAGTCATATAATAAAGATGTGGAGAGAAGTTTTTTTTAAATCGCTCAAGTACTGATAATCAATAAATGTTTGAATCTTCTATCTTTCCTCAGTAGTGATAAACTTTCTTTTCTGTTTTCAGAAGATTTCATTTGGGCAATAGACAGAAATGACTTGGAATCAAAACCATGCACTTGTGAACTTTTTTTTTTTTTTTTAACTCCACTGTGTTCTAGGTACTAGTGTAGGGTCTGGGCAGGCCAGAATGGCTTAATGCTATAAAGTGAGTTTCAGAATCTTCCCTGGCAATGTGACCTTGAGCAAAGGTGAACAATTAACTTTCTCTCCATAGGGAGTAATAATAGTAATGACCTCAAAACAGTCCCCTAGAATGCGGTGTATTTATTCCAGAATGAAAGGGTATTTGGGTTTGAAACATGGTTGTTTCCCCCACCCCCAAATTCATTCACCTTTAGGTACCGGAGTCCTAACCCCTAGTTCCTGTGAATGTGACTGTATTCACATTCAGGCCTTGTGAATGTGACTGTA